>NW_026294480.1:42410745-42708245 GCF_007827085.1 Peromyscus californicus insignis
CTCCCCTCGTTTTTCATCTTCTACCCTCTATTTGCGATCACTGCTGCCCGTGTCTGCTCCTTGCCTGATTTTATTTCGTTGTGATGTGTGGAAAATATTAGACGCTCTCTCTCTCTCTCTCTCTCTCTCTCTCTCTCTCTCTCTCTCTCTCTCTCTCTCTCTCTCTCTCTCTCCAATGCCTTAAAAAACGCCTGAGCACAAAGATGAAAAATGAAATCTGTCAAGGCCAGTGTTGGACTCAATCGTGTGACACGTAGTTTCCAAAGACCATGGAGCTGAGTCCTAACATGACCGCGCTGTCATCCTCTGGTACTTCCAGAGCTGTCTGCCCGGCTCTTCTACCTGATGCCCATTCCGCCTCTCCTGTGCCGAACAGAGCTTCCCAGATTCCGGAGAGGCCCCAGTTCAGCTGATGCCCTCTAGCTCTGGAGCTTTTCCCCCATACCTAGGGGTGTACAGTGAGGTCAGCCAGGGCCTGGGGTGGTAGATCCAGCAAAACTGAGTTCTGCTCACTTTCTACCACGTGGCTCAGTTAACAAAGCAGCCGTGACAAGTTGCCAAGGCCTGCGAAGAGCCTCTGGAGCGGATGAGTTCCTGGTGCGAGAGAGGGGGGCAGCGGCGGAGTTGGCCTCGCTGTGATTAATGTGCGGGATTCAGCCAGGAGACGGCTCCTCCCGGGAAACCATAATATTTGCAGAGTGGATTCAAACAGACTCCATGCTTGCTTCTTTCTGTCTCCCCTCTCCGCAAATCGCTATGTTCTGGACTGGTGTGTGTGTGTGTGTGTGTGTGTGTGTGTGTGTGTGTGTGTGTGTGTGTGTGTGTGTGTGTGTGTGTGCGCGCGCGTGCACATATGGAAGTCAAAGTTTGATATCATGTGTCTTGCTCTGTCATGCTCCACCTCATATTTTTAGACAGTCTCTCACTGAGACTGGAGCTCACCCGTTCCATGAGACTGGCCACTGAGCGCAGGGATCCTCCTGTCTCTGGCTCCACGGCGCTAGGTTTTCAGGTCCATGCCGCCAGGCCCAGGTTTGCACACGGGTTCTGGGGATCCAAACTCAAGGCCTCAGGGCTGTGTGTGGCAAACACTTTGCCAACTGAACCATCTCCCTACTTCCTTGATCTCTTTCGTCTTTAGTCCTTTTCTAAGATGTAGATTTAAATGGAGGAAGCCAGGCCAGGCGGTACTGTAATCCCAGTACTTGGGAGGTAGAGACAGGGGGGTCAGGTGTTCAAGGCCATCCTTCCATACATAATTGGTGACCCCATCTGAAAAATAGAGAAGCTTTAAAAAAGATACCCAATATTGATCTCTGGCCTTCACACACCCTCACACATGCACATGCACCTGCATGCACGCGTGCGCACACACACACACACACACACACACACACACACACACAGATCAAAAACTTTGATCTTTTGTTTGATTTTTTTGAGAGGACCACAGACTTATGTGCCTTCCTAGTACCCCTAGACCAGAACATTTTAAAAGTATTTTTGAGGCCCTAACAGAATCTATATGCTAATTTGAAGATATATTTCCCAGAGACTCATGTATTGAAAGTTTGGCTCCCAGTGTGGCCATGTTGAAGTAATAGAGCCTTTAAAAGGGTGGACCTCTAGGAAGATCGAAGGTCATTGGGTTTCATCCTCAGTAATATTTTCTAACTGAAGTGGGGTTAGTTCCCCAAAGACAGAATTGTTAGAGAAAGAGTGTGTCTGGCCCTGCGAGGTTTCACTTCTGTCCACGGTCCGGATGTTTTCATATCATCCTCCATGTAGCTCTCACTAGAACTGAGCCAATGCCAACACCAGAACTTCTCATCTTTATAAGGTATCCAACCTCAGGTATTTTGTTACAGCAACAACAACAACAAAAAGCTATGATTATGAAAACGCTGCCTCAGTCTCTCCTCCCTTAGAAAGAAGAAGATTCACTTTTGGGTTACATGTGTGCCTGCAAGGCCACACCCAAGCTGTTCTGAATACTTCACCATGTGCTAGGAGTTTTTCAGACAAGATCCATTATTTCTTCTTTAAAAATCTGAAAAATGTCCTTTGATGAGAAATGTCTAACTCATTAAACCCTCAAAAAAGGAGTGTTGACCTGAACATATTACATTTCACCGTATTAGAGAAATAAAGGTGTGGTCTCATGTTTGTGGTGCTAAAAAGGCAGGATTCACGGAGCCTTCCCTTTCCGCCCTCACGAGGTGTGAGCACCCCAGGGTGTGGTTGACCTCCCAGATGCTCTGCAGCGGGTTTACGTTCATCCAGCATCATTTGCACTTGCATCATTCTGAGGTTGTGCACTGCGTACCAGCTGCTCACTCTTCCTGCCATTGACTGGTAGTTGTTTTCATCTGTAATCCCAGGCTTCGTGGGATGGAAACTGTGGGAAAATCAGTCTCTAAAGCAATGGAAAGTTCCTAACTACGAGACCAACCCAGCCACCTATGGTGGGAAAGGCCGTGAGACGGCCCCATTGCATCAGCTACAACAATAACAGATAATGTGAAAATGGAAAGAGATTTGATTTTATAGGCCTTCTATTCATCTCCAAAGGAACAATGTGTTTTTAGGCATTCGGTTCAAATTCATTTGCCTTACCCCTCAGCTGCTTGGTTATTTTTCATTCTATTTCATTAACAGACTGTATTTCCCAGCCAAAACATTGCACACTGTTAATTCTCGAACAGTCATGACCCATGTGGTCCCCTGGCCCTTTTTCTTCATAGGGAACTATTGTCCCCAACATTGTCTCATCTGGGAGAATCTCACTGGGATTACTGAAAAGCTCAGGAGCACTCTAGGTACCACCCGTCTTTGGTCATGTCAGCTGCCCAGCCCTTTACTGCCCACATTACCGCCCCCTAGAGGTCACCGCCATCACTGCCACCACTGACCAGCGGAGGTGGCTCTTCTGGAAGCCATGACATGATGTTCATATTATTGAGGTGATGCAACTCTGTATCCAGTGTCCTTCAGAAGCCTTAAGCACTTCTGTTTCCACTTCTCTTCCACTAAAGGAATTAGTGCTCCCCCAAACTCATTGGTCTCTCTTAAAAATAGTTCCTGGTAGCCCAGGGCCCTGAGCAGGCCTAGACATGTCTAAGCCCCAGTAGGGAATGACTTAGGCTTGGCAAAAGTCACTGCTATGTGACTTTCAAAGTTACTGCAGTTCTTCTATCTACCCATACGATGCTTTCTAAAAACACAGCTAACTGTGACGACCTGAGTTATTCAGTCAGAAGCTGGTCATTTTCTTCTGCCCATCCTTATGAGTTCTCAGATGTCCAATGACTGACAGATTAGTGAGCTTATGCCCGATCAGCACTCTGTTCACCTAAAATAACTTTCCTCACATTAATTCTTATACTGAGATGTGGAGACATCAGACCGCTCACCCACTGGTGGGAACGGAAAATGCTCCGGCCACTTGGGCAATCATTTTGACAGTTTCTCTAAAAGTTAAACAGAAGTACAATGCAGCCCAGAATTTCCACTCCTAGGTATAACAAGAGCGTTGGAAATGTATGCTTTGCACAAGACCTAGTAGTAGACAAATCCTCACAGCAGCATCCTTGAGCATCATAGTCCCAACGTGGAAATAAGTCAAAGGCCCCTCCATTTGGACAAACAAAATAGGAAACGGCCATGTGACGGAATACTATTGAACCATTTAAAAGAAAGAACTAATTGGTACATGCTACAACTGGCTGGCCCTTGAGAAACAGCCCAAGTGAAAGAAGCCAGACACACCAAGCCGCAGGCTGTAAAACTTCATTTATTTGAAAATGTTCAGAACAGGCAAATTTAGAGAGACAGAAAACAGACTGCCAGAGTCTGGGAGGAGAGGAGAACGGGGAAGGACTGCTACCAGAGAGAGTTTCTTTGGGCAACAATGCAAATCTCCTGAAGTGAGAAGTAGTGCCAATGTCTGTGCCTCCTCATAAGCGTACTAAAACAAACAAGCAACACCAGTCCGGTCTACACACTTTTTTCTAGAGGTAGGGACCAAACCCAGAGCCTTGTATTAGTATCAAATGATCTTCCACTGAGCTACATCCCCAGCTCTGGAACGTACATTTTAAAGGGATGGATGGTGTCAAAAAAAAAAGAGAGAAAGAAAGAAAGAAAGAAAGAAAGAAAGAAAGAAAGAAAGAAAGAAAGAAAGAAAGAAAGAGAGAGAAAGAAAAGAAGAAGAACAACAAACCAGGCCTTAGACATGCTCCTGTCATGCTGGCATTTAGGAAATGGTGGTAGGGAGGTCAAGGGCTCAAGGTCATCCTTGACTGCTCAGTGAGTTCCAGACATCCTGGGATACATGTGACTCTCTCTCAAAAATACTGAAAGCACTGGTAAGATACCCATATTCCTGTAAGCAACTCCACTGAGACATGTTGGTGACACACAGGAAAGACATGGAGATTGAGGGGACTAGTGGGGACATGGGGAGGAGAGAAGAGAGAGTGATAGGGGTGAATATGATCAAAATACATGATAGACACATGTGAAAATGTCGTAACGGGACCTGTTAGTACGTATAATCCATATACACTAACAAAAACATACTAGTTGCTAGGGATTTGGCTCAGCTGGTAGCGCATTGTCCTAGCCCGGACAAAGCCCTGGGTTTTGTCCTCAGTGTCACAAAAAACTGAGTGCGTGCATGCAGTAGTACTTGCCTGTAGGCTCGACCCTGAGGTGGGGGAAATGAACGGATCATGTGTTCGTGGTGATCCTCAGCACTACGTAGCTCATGGTGACTCAAAGAGCAGCCTAAGCAAAGGGAACACAGTTTCTGCTTAGGGGAGATGCAGGCTCTGCAGAGAAAACCCCCAGCTCCAGCACCAGGGCTCAGGGGAATCTGTCTGAAACCGTTGGCTCCCCGACCAGAGCCCTGAAGTTGAGCCAGAGCAGAGTGAGGCCTCTTCCAGGAAGAGGGAACCCAGAGTGCAGGCGTGGGCAATGAGAGGATTCAGGGTGCTTTAGGAACCAAAACAGTATGGGGTGGCAAACTCTTGAGAGAAGCCCCAATCTGCTTGGCAAGAGTCGAGTCCAGACTGCAGCGCCTAAGACTCGGCCCTTCTCTCTTCTTTGAACTTTCTTCTGTGCCAGGCTATTTTCACACACAGCTAACAGAAACTAACTCCCACAGAAAGATATGGACACGCGGGTTTTTAAGCTAGAAAGCTTAGTGGTGGGGTGGACTGGAGAGTGAGTGGATTCTGCGTCTTACAGCTCTCTTTCTCTCTCTCAGCTTCTTCCCGAGGCAAGTTACCCTTGAGGCCACATGACCCGAGACAGGCTGCTTCCTTGTCCCTTTTGGGAAAGTAAGACTCCTAGCTCCTGTTTCTGGATGTTCCCAACAATCCTCCTCTGCTAGCTCACTGACACTAATTCCTGGCTGAGCCTTGCTGAGTGAGGGCAAGTGGCCAGTGTGGGGGCTTCTCTGTTGGGAAGTCACCCTTGGAGCCACCACACAGTGGGTCCTAACCCGAGGGACTGCCTTGGGCTGCAGGGGCCGGCACCTGCTTTGGGGTTTGCCTCCTCCTGGGCAGCTAAAAATAGGTCCGAGTCCAACTTCAAAGTACAGGTTACAAATGTAGCTTTGGACGGCAGCTTTTCTAACGACTGGCTATCATACAAACCAACCTCCTAAATATGATCTTAAAACCTCTTTCCACCCTCAGATTTCCATAACTTACCTCGGCTACCGCATCTCCTTCCCTCCACGCCATGATCCCCACCATACACACACACACACACACACACACACACACACACACACACACACACACACACACACCTCACACAGTGTGCAGCCAGACTGGCCTTTGCCTCTTCCCCAGCTCCTTTCTCAGGATTACTCAACTTGGATTTTTCACCTAGCAGAAACCACCTCCAAAGGCTAATTTAGAAGCTGGAGGATACTTGTAAAATGTATCTCACTTTCCCTATACAAATCAGTAAGAAAAAGAAGTCCACAGGCAAAATAGAGAAGTTGTCAGTTTACAAGAGAGAGAGAGAGAGAGAAAGATTACAGGTCATGTTTTGCCAGAGAGATTACAGGTCATGTTTTGCCTATCAGATTGGCAATGTTTAGGAAAAGCTCATTAGCACTCAATGCTTGTGTTATGAGAGCATCAGCCAGGATGATTTTTCTAAAAAACAGTCTGCATGTAGATCGATATTTAAGATGTGTGTGTGTGTGTGTGTGTGTTACTTTTTTGTTTGCTTCTTTAGACATAATTTCGCTATGTCACCTAGACTAGCCCCAAACTCAGCATTCTCCCATTTCAGAATGCTGGCATTGTAGATGTGTTCTACCACACCAGGTTCGAAGCACGTGTGCTGTCAGTTCGTTTGGTTTGATTTGGGTTTGCACGAAAGTACATATAAGCCACCATGCAGTTTTGTAGCTCTTGGTAGGTTAACTTGACGACAAAGTCTTTATCGCAACTTGTCAAAATCGTGTTCAAGGAGATACAAGAAGAAAAGCCAGGAGGAGTTCAACCGTATGTGTTGTGATGAACTCAGCAGGCAGGAGACAGGATGCCCTGTTCCCCACAGGGCCAGGGACCCAGTGAGTCAAGCTCACCCCTTGCTGTCAGTATCTAGAAATAAGGACAGTCCCTACATCTGCTTCGGGAACAGACCGGTTCCTGGGACCTAGCCCCAGAGGGTCAGCTGTTCCTCCACAGCATACCTTCAAAGCCCACAAGAGGCAGCCAGTTCCTCTGTCACGGTACAGGAGACTGACCAAGTTGTCCTCACTTGTGTGCAATTGTCCCTGAAAGTGGAACTGGGTGTTCAGGGTGGGAAAAGGACGGGGGGGGGGGGGGGGGGGGGGGGGGGTTGGGCCTGGTCTCCTTTGGACTTGGATAATGTCAAATTTGAAGCCAGACATCTAGGCCACTATGAAGGTGTATTTGTAAAGGTGAAATACTCCATTTACAGCCAGGTTGGCATGATTTCTAACTTCTAAGGAAGTTAGATGGATGCTCTGTTGGCATTCATCTGTAGTCTAACTCCACAAGTGTTATAGATAGGGTCTGAAGACTGAGAACAAAACTCTGTGTGTGTGTGTGTGTGTGTGTGTGTGTGTGTGTGCGCGCGTGTGCGTGTGTGTGTGTGCGTGTGTGTGTGCTCGCGCGCTCTACTCATAATGAGAAAAGAACAAAATAAGTTATTTTGCTTGACATGGTGGCTCGTGCCTGTAACCCTAGTATGCAGGAGGCCAAAACCAGATCTCCCTATGCCTGAGGCTTGTCTCGGCTATAGAGCAAGAGCCTGTGTCAACACATAAGTGAATGAATAAATAAAAAAGGACACGTTATTTTAGAAGTAGTCATGGCTGCCGGCCAGCAGATACTTCACTTCCATTGTACGGACTAGAGAGTGTCCACCACATTTTTAGTTCACTAAGGGCATTCCCCTGAACACTGCGCAAGGTCAGACAAGCAGCATTTTAAAACAGGAACGGCGATACAAAAGGTGCTGCTGTCCAGAGACCCACACTATTCACATTTTCCTAAGTCTCCCTGCGGCGTTTCTCCACACACTGTTTAAAACAGGGTTGAGATCATACTTTATATATAATTTTATGATCATCTCTTTTTTCCTTTGGCTAAATATCACACTGAACATTTTTTTGCATGTCCTTACAAACTCTTTTTAAGGAGAAAAAAATCTTCATAGGTGCAGAATGTGCTAGCTTATGAAGTCTTATAATCTACTTAAGCATTCCCAGTTTTTAGATATTCAGATTGTTTACAGGTATTTTTAACCTAATGTGAGTAAATCTGAAATGGGTGTGATTACTTACAAGTTCTCATCTGCATTCTTGTTTGTTTCCTTAAGACAGATTCGCAGTAGAGAATGCACTGGGTCTCAGGGTATGGACACATTTGAAGACCTTTGAGACACATATCAAATTACCTTCTCCAGAGACACTTCCAGCCCTTCTGGCAGCGCCAAAGGCCGAGCCCGTGGTGATGGAGCCCCACTCACTGTGGACTGGACCAGAAGGCAAGAGTCTGCGTCATGGTCCCTGCTCTGCCACAAACCAGCTGTGACACCCTAAGGAAGCATGATTCAGAAAATACCAATAATAATGACTTAACCATATGTGTAAGCCTCACATAATTAAAAACATCACTTCTGCATGTTTATTTGCTTGTTTTAAATCTCCCAGCCACTCCGTGAAAGCAAAGCTCCGAATGATTAAGCGATTTTTTTTTCAAGGGTCACCAGCAGGAAAATAGCGTGAAACGCACAACTTCTGCCTCGTGTTTCTGAATGTTCTCCACCAGCGTGGGCTGTCTCTTTCCTCCTTGCCATGCACGGTCTCAAGGTGGGACCTCTCGGACCTCACTGGGAACTTGGACCACCTGGGAGTCTGGTTACTACGCAGGCCCTAGTAGGTACAACCCTCACTAACAGCTCCCCAGTGGCCACAGCTGCTGGTCTGTGAACCTCAGTTTGAAGAACAAGGCATGATGAGTCTCTTACATTCTTTTCAAATAATAGTATTACATAAAACAGCATTTACACCCAAGTCCAAATTATAATATATGTCACTTACCTATAGAACACACTAGATCCTACAGTACATACATCAGTGGATAAAGGCTAAGGACTGATTACAAATGGCTCCATAGTCCTTTGGTACAGTTTCAAATAACAATATTAAAATATAAAGCCAGACACACGTCTATGGAAGAAGTCCTCCAAAAGTAAGAGTGCCTATTTCAGGCCTAGCTTGGTCCTGACTACATTTAGCTGGGGAGGCAGGGGCTGTACCTAGGGAAATTCACAAAGGAAGGGCATTCCAGACAGGGGTCACAACCTAGGTAAGGGGAGGTAAAGGAAATAGGAATGAGTCAAATGTCTTCAGGCTACTGAACAGACTCACTTGGGAAGAATGTATAATTTATGCGAGAGATAAGAGTCGCAAAACGCAACTCTGGGCCAGATTTTCACAGCCTGCAGATGCCAGGTTAATTTAGACCATTCATTATCTACTCACATTCAGGCATGGTGCCATGGACGGCTCCTGAGCAGAGGAGGGGTGTGGTGGGATGACGTCAGAGGGAGACAATCAAAGCCTTTAAAAGGCCAAGGGCACCCTGGGGAGGAGGGAAAGTCACTCTGATGAACGCTAACAGGTACAGATGCCAGAGATTGTGTGAAGGGGAAGTAATAGGTTGAAGATACTGATTACGTCCTTACGGGAAGTAGTGGAAGGATTTGCGGCCGTGAGTCTCTCGGGTGTCAGGACCACGATGGCAAGGTGATTGTACCACTAGTGAAATGGAGGGGAGCTTGGAAACCTGGTGCCTTGATACCATTTCCCCCAGACTAACAACCACAACTGCCCAACCAACTTTATATTCCGGCGTGGCCCAGAGTTCTATCATCACGACGGAAGAAAGATTCCTTGAGGTCACGCTGCTCTCGTTTCCTATTAATTAATATTCTGTCTATTATCTGTAAAGATGGCTCCTGGGCTTACCACCGGCTTCCTAGGAAGGAGGAGACACACGGACTTCCGTTCACCATAGCAGCTGTCCCTGAGAGCACCGCACTGGAGGAGCAGGGTGGGGAAACTGACGTGCTGGATCAGAGCCAAGGAAGTGCTCTGTGAGACTATGATCCTGAGGGTGGTACCATGAATTCTGGCTTTCCACTCTCTGCCAGCACGTTCCTCTTTCTGGAGGCCAGCATCTAATTCTGATGTCATCCCCGACCCACTATGCTCCTCTGGAGGCTCCCTTGCTGGAATCTTAAACCCAACTCACAAATCCACTGGCTCCATGGCCTTGTAGAGGCCCAGGCATCCTTAGAATAGCACAGTTATTTGTAGCCAAGGCAGACCTTTGTACACCCTTGGCATCGTCTTCTAGGGCGAGCTCGTGGGAGCCTGGGAGGAAGAAGCCCAGACACGCCTGTGACGTTCCCTCCACGCATCAATTTGTCCCATTGTCTTTTTGAGTACTGCGACCTCAGGCCACAATTGTAAGGTGTTTTGGAAAGTTTGGAGTTGTATTCATAGCTCTTGCAGGATGGACAGAGATGCTTTAATTAAAACAAAAGCAACAATGGCAAATGGTATTTTGGGAAGGGGGCGTGTGTGTGTGTGTGTGTGTGTGTGTGTGTGTGTGTGTGTGTGTGTGTGTGTTAAGCCAAGCATCTTCATCAAATTCCAACCGGCATAGCTGCATATGAAGATTTTTTTTCTCTTCTCATTTCTGATCCTAGATAGATAATTAAGTAAGAATCTGGGAACATCCACTCTAGTCAGAGCACAATATAGGCCTGTCATCCATTAGGGTTCAAAATAAGCTGCTGATTCCATCAGGCCAATAAAGTGTGGCCATTCCCCTTGTTAACAGTCATCTGTTAGAATAGATGGGCTCTGTGTTGATTCGACAGTGGTGTTTGGTGGCATGATTTAACACAAATTTGCAGTTGACTACCAGATGAAGTGGGTCTATGACACAAAGCCACCAAGAAAAGAGTATCTGGCTTCCCTACTTTTCTGGCTTCTGGGAAAGGCTGTCGGGAGGGAGACAGAGTCCTAAGAACACAGATGCAGCATCTCCCTCTGGCACAGCTCGGTAAGAGACTAATTCTCAGCATAGCTCCGATTCTATGTGGCTATATAAATAAACCTAACCTTTATTTTCTATTACCCTTCTCAATCACTTCTGTATCAACCATGAAGCCTGATACAGGAGCCGGGGCAAGAATTATCTAAGAAGCCTCTTCAATCACAGGCTTGTCATTGAAAAGTAGGTTAACTGTTTCAAAACAACTGATTATTTCAACCACAGCCCACATGAGGAAGAGACCCCAAACCGAGTAAATGCCCCACACTTGCCTAAGAACAAACCCACAAAAGGAGGATGGGGCTTGAGGGGAAATCAGATGGGTTCTAATTGCTGCCTGGAGCTCCTTGGCAAGATCTTTTTGGCATAGACTTTTATTTGTAAAAAGTCTCTTATCTGTTGAACCAGCTGAGGTCTTTGAAATGTCACTTCCTTTTGGCATCCCTAAGGAGGACTAGAGCAGAGTTTACTGACTGTGTCCAAACACAAACTGAAGTGGAGAATCTACGAAAGGCGCTGGTTGACTTGGCCCCGAAAGACCTCTTTCGGTAATCTACAGTCTATTTCAGATATGTTCGCCTTTCAGTAAATGGAGTAAAACGGACAGAGACTAAACAATCCGTGTTGCTTCAAGCTTTGCATTTACAGTTTTGGACAGTGTCCTAAGTCTTACAAAATGTTAGATTCACCATAAGTGATGGATTTCTCTTTGTGGGTAGTGTCCTTGTTCTCGTGTGTGAGTGCAGTCCATGAGTGCCCTGGCTTGCCCGTGGAGTTGAGAGAACAGCCTCCCATGTCAGTCTTCCGTGAGAGACACCTTGTCTGAGGTAGTGTCACTTACTGTCCAGTCACTTCAGAAGCTAGGCTACCTGGCTCGCAGGCTTCGGGGATTTTTCTGCCTCTGCCTCCCATATTCCCTTTGGAACGCTGGGATTAAAGATGCATGGTACTGTGTCTGGGATTAAAGATGCATGTTACTGTGTCTGGCTTTGCACAGATTGGAGGGACCTTGTGAGGCATCGAACCATTCCCCTGCCTGGATTCATTCAATTTCGTGTGGTTAAAATACCATTGGAAGGTGATACCGATTTGTATATATATCCTCAAAGCTAAATCTATTGTCACCAAAGCACCAACTCTTCATGTCTTTATCTTCAGAAACATGGTGTGAAGTGTCAGGCTGGTGTGACTCTGTTCCTGATCAGTGTTTCCCCCTCTCACAGCTAACAGTGAGTGCATCACAGAAGCACCAATGATAAACCATGAAATTTTTTATTGAGATAGCCAGGCAGGTGCAATCCCAGCCCTTGGAAGGTTGAGGCAGGAGGATCACTTCAACTCTGAGGTCAAACTGGTCTACAGAGCCAACCTTGGGCCAGCCAGGACTGTATAGCAAGATCCTGTCTCAAAAACAAACTCCAGGCAAACAAACAAGAAATTTTAATATAATATTTTTCATGTCTTCTTTGAAAATCACATAAACGTATACAATGTAGTTTTTTAAAGTTTATTATATTTTAAAAAATTATTTATTTATTTTTTTCTTGCATCTGTGTGTGAAAGACAGCTCTACTTAGTAAGCATAGATTCTGAAACACCACTCCCTAAGTTTGAATTCCAGTTCTTCCTCCATGCTATATTATTTATTCATTTGTTTACCTATTGGTGTTTAGGAGATAGGATTGGCATTGCTCAGCTAGTTGGTCCCTATCCTCCTGGGCCCGAGTGGTCCTTCGGCCTCAGCCTCTGGAATTTCGGGGACTACAGAGGCACATAGCTCTATACTTGTCCTTGATTTACCATGAAGCATACAAAATCCTCGTGCAATTGCTGTTCTGGTTCCTCTTTTCATTTGAGGCAGTCAATGGGGAAATGAAATGCAGTACATTATTGCCAAAGTTACATGCTAGTAGATGTTCAAACTAAGATACAAAGCCTGCTCTGTCTGTGTTTGATCTCAGTCAAAGGCAGAGGAGTGAGACCAGGTCTGTCTTCCCCCAGGCATATGTTTTTCCACAACAGACATATCCACTACAAGCACCCAGTGACAGCAATGTGCTGGCTGTGACAGTCAGTACAATTCCTCTTTGTTGGCTTGCTCCCTGGTTGTGCCTGCCAATAGGGGGCGCTAGTGAGCAAGCACTCGCTCTTTTCCATTTGATTCTCCAGTCACCGGAAACGGCCCTCTCCATAGCGGCAGATCCTTCCAGTAGCAGTAATTTGTTACAGTTTGCATGTTGTCCATCACTCCAAACCAGCCTAACTGCAGCCCTGTGTGAGACAGGTACCATCTGGACCTAGCCCCCCCTTCTGAGATCTGCCTCCCTTCTGAGCCCCAAGAGGCAAACGGCCTCTTACATCTCCCTGCCCTACACCTAATGTTTGCCCACTTTAAATAATCAGCCGCTCCCTTCATTTCTCAAGACCTAATGGTAATCACCATTTCCTGAAGTCACAAGTTCTATGGCAGCTTAATGGTTTTCCTGGCTCTCCAGTACTAGGCAAAGAACTCTTTACATTACTGCTGTAGTTTCTGTCTCTTGACTAGACTCTACCTGGCTAATACGAGTAGTGAGCTTATAATACTGAAGTTTATTTGTAAGACTACCAACAGTGTATCCAGTGCTCTATACTGGATCTGTGGTATTATTAAATGAAAAAGGGAGAAATTTATTGTTAAGGCAAGATGGCTGTGTGTCTGATACTTCAGGGTCTTCCTGACATTGTCTGTGATGTCCACTCACAGCTGTGACTCCCCAGTGAAAGGAACCTTCGTCTACCTTACCATTTAATACCTCTGTAGCTGGAGTTATCCCCAGTCCCGCCTGGGCTGGCAGCCACTCAGACTCAAATAAACACACAGACAGTTATATACCTTATAAACTGTATGGCTGTGGCAGGCTCCTTGCTATCTGTTCTTACATCTGAAATTAACCCATTTCTATTAATCTATAAGTTGCCACGTGGCTTGTGGCTTACCGGTACTTTTACATCTCACATCTTCTGTGTCTGGCTGGTGCCTCCTGACTCAGCCTTCCTGTTCCCACAATTCTCTTCTCTGCTTGTCCCACCTATACTTCCTGCCTGACTACTGGTCAATCAGCATTTTATTTACCAACCAATCAGAGCAACACCTTCACAGCACACAGAATGTATCCACAGCACTTCCCCCTTTTTTCTTTTCAAAAAGAAAAGTTTTAACTTTAACATATAAAAATTACATATAACAAATTATCAAGCAAGAATTACAGTTACAATATACCTTAGATTCCCACTCTATGAAATTAGACCTGTGTAATATGTAAATTACTTCCTAGAGTCACTAAAAGTCATTTCTGTTAGATAGAAAAGGAAATTTCAAAGATTACTATTACTCTGCTTTTAATTAAATTAAAACTATTCACTTCTTAGACATTTTAAGTTTGCTAATAGATTGAACACATAGTACTGGTAGCTCATATATACCTTCTCTTCTCTTTATTCCCAGTTTCCTTGTCTTAGTCTGGTATATTTCTTATAATTGATGAACCAATACTAATACATTTTCATTAACTAATGCCCACAGTTTATGATGGAGTATTTATTGACTTTGTGTCCACAGTTTATGACAGAGTATTCATGGACTCTGTGTGTGTGCATGCACACACGTGCCGAATGTGTGTATAGGAGCGTGTGTGTCACTGCAGACATATGGAGATCAGAGTACAATTCTCAGGAGCTGTTTTTCACCTTCCCCCATGTGGTTCCAAGATAGAACTTGGGTCATTAGGCTTGGTGACAAGGACATTTACCTGCTTGCTAAGGCATTTCTCCAGCCCAAGTCCATTCTTTTTATTGTAGAGTTTTATGATGTTAGCATACACAGGTAAGCATTGTATAGAGTGGTTCCACAGCCCTGAGGAATCCCTATGACTCATGGACTCCTATCATCTCCACCCTGAACTCCTGGCATCCGCTGATCTTTTTATTGTCATAATAGTTCTGCCTTTCCTATGATGTCATATAGTTGAAATAGAAGTATGTAGTTTTTTTAGATGGGCTTCTCTTACTTAGCAATATGCACTTAAGAATCTCCCGTCTCAGCAGACCTGAGCTCGTGGGAGCTCATAGACTTGGACTTACAGCTAGGGAGCCTCCATGGGACCACTGTAGGCCCTCTGCATGTGGGTGACATTTGTGTAGCTTGGTCTGTTTGTGGGGCCCCTAGCAGTGGGATCAGGACCTGTGCCTGGTGCATGAACTGGCTCTTTGGAACCTACTCCCCATGCTGGGATGCCTCTCTCAGCCTTGATGCAGCGGGTAGGAGCTTGATATACCATGCCTTGTTGATTACCATGGAAGGCCTGCCCCTTTCAGAATGGAGGAGGAGTAGATTGGGGGTAGGGAGGTGGGGAGAGGGAACAGGAGGAGAGGAGAGAGGGGAAACTGTGGTTGGTATGTAAGATAAATGAAAATTTTTAATAAAAAAGAACCTCCCGTCCCAGGTCTGGGGATGTAGCGAACTGTAGACACACTTGTCTCGTGTGTTCGAGGTTCTGGGTTTGATTCCCAGCCCTGCAAAAAACGAATATATAAATCTTCTACCTTTGTGTATGCCTTTGTAGTTTATTTCTTTTTCAAGTTGAATTTTATTTCATGGTTTGGACACACCTCAGTTTAGCCATTTAACTATCAAGAGATGTGTTGATTGCATGCAGGCTTTGCCTCTCTTAAAGGTATCATCGACTTTCATGTGCAGGGTTTTCTATGGGTATATATTTTCATCTCACATAGGTAAACAGGGCTGGAATGTAGCTCGATGTAAGACTGTTTGCCTTGCATGTAGAAGGCCCTGGGTTTGATCTCTGGCACCACTTAGGCTCACTCTCAGTATTTACCTAGGAGCATAATTGCTGGATTGTGTGGTGAGAGTATATTTAGCTTTGAAGGGTGTGGTGGCCTGAGTGAGAATGGTCCCCAAAGGCTCATATATTTGAATATCCAGTTCCAGTTGTTGGACTGTTAAAAATTAGGAGCAGTGCCTTTGTTGGAGGAGGTGTGTCGCTGGGGTGGGCTTTGAGGTTTCAAAAGCCCACAGCAGGCCCAGTCTCTCTCCCTCTTTCCCCCCATCTCTTTGCCTCCTGCCTGCAGATCGGGAGGATATAAGCTCTTAGCTCCTGCCCTGGGCATCCTGCCTGCCACAATGCCCCCCACCATGATGCTCACAGTCTCTCTCTCAAAACTGTAAACAAAACCCCCGTTAAATGCTTCCTTTTTAATCGGCTTTGGTCCTGATGCTGTGTCCCAGCAACAGAACACTAACCAAGACAGAGGGGATTGCTAACTGGTGCTAAAGTGACCGTACCATTTGACTTCCGTCAATTACTTGTCTTTGTCTTTTAAATCTAATTTCACAATATTGGGCTTGGGTTGTTGTAGCCTCACATGAAGTCAGGGATTCAGTCCTCAGCACTTCATAAACCAGGTGTGGTGGCACATACCCAGGGAGGTAAAGACCAAAGGATCAAAAATTCAAAGTCATCTTTGGCTATGTAGGGAGTTCTAGGCCAGCCTGGAATACCTGAGACCTGTGTTAAATAATACAAATACTCATACTAATGATGATGATACACCAATCTGACTGGAGTAACCTAGATTCATTCTTCCAGTGTGTGTGTGTGTGTGTGTGTGTGTGTGTGTGTGTGTGTGTGTGTGTACTCAATCTCTTAAATTTTCCCGGGAAGCACACCATTAATCCCAGCTCTCAGGACGCAGAGGCACTTGGATCTCTGTGAATTTGAGTCCAGCCTGATCTACATAGCAAGTTGTAGGACAGCCAGAGCTACATAAGAGAGGCTTTGTCCCAAATACACACACACACACACACACACACACACACACACACACACACGTATATAATTCTTTGACAAATCTAGTCCACCAATTTTACCACATGAAAGATGAAAACCTTTTCTCTTCTCTGTAAATCCAGTGATGCCTTCACGGTGACCCTGAGATATCCAAAAAGTCAACTCACGCACATGCTGGCTCAGCACCCCTTTTAAATGCTAGTATTTTACAATCGCAAAAGAGGACCCAGGGAACATTCCAGGAAAGTGACCAGCAGACTCATTTAGAAAACATTTCAACATGGAAGCCAATCACTGGATAAATGCTAAATCACCCTGGCACGAATCCAGTCAAAGTAAAGCTTCAAGCCACACCTTCTTTTGTTATATAGTTAAATAAATGTTGTGGCCACAGTTGCAAAAGACTGAACTCATCCCTGTGTCTTGGGCTTATCTCCAAGAAATAAGATCCTCTCTGGAATTGAGGCCCATAGTCCGAATTCTGACACTGCCCAGAACTTGCATGGGCAGGGCAGAAGGAGTGGAATTACCATCGGGTAGGATGGAGTGCGTGGTTTGAATGTCAAGGGCATTCCCGAGCTCACTGTAAACCTCCTTCTGATTCTTGCCTTTTCTAGGTTGTTGAACTGAAGCCTGTTTTCTCTGGAGTCCTAAGTTATTCCAGACCACAGATAGAATGATTTGCTCTTCCCACCTCCTTAGAGGTGGAGCCATGGGACAGATGGCTGGCACTGTGTATGTAGCAGACACACACACACACACACACACACACACACACACACACACACACACACACACAGAGTCGACTAATGTACAGGTCCCTACATAAACACTGCTTCTCAAAACCGTTCCAAGGCTTTTAAAGGCACTTTGGTGCTAAAACTTTTTGGGGTAAGGGGTGGGGGTCAGATTGTGTCAGCTACAATCTTGCTCCTTTTTCGTGATTAAAAAGAAAATAAGGATTTCGGGGATGTGGCTCAGTGGTACAGTGCTTACCTAACATGTACAAGGCTTGAAGTTTGGTCTCTGGCACAGAGAGAGAGAGGGGGGGGGGGGGAGAGGGAGGGAGGGAGGGAGGGAGGGAGGGAGAGAGAGAGAGAGAGAGAGAGAGAGAGAGAGAGAGAGAGAGAGAGAGAGAGAATGCATACTCATTTCTTCCTTCCACAGCTCTGTGAAGTTCCAAAAAATAACAAGGATCCCTCAGCTTGCCTCATTGGTGGAAATGCCTGGTTGGAACATTCCTTTGGCCACTTTAGCTGAAAACTGCATACCTAGGAGACTAAAGCATCCCTGCTCCAGTCTCCTGTCTCAGAACTGACTGAGAATTGTCTACGAAGATAGGAGGACTCTGTGCAAAAACCCCCAGAGAAAACAGCACCAAAACCACACCTGACCCCACATGGAGGCTGCCTTTCCGAAGCCAAAACATGATGGGCTTCTGTGTTGGTAGCATCCCTCGGGAGGTCTGTCCATTTTTTCCCTCAGTCACATTCAAGAACATCTAGAGTATCCCTTTGACTATGAAACAGGACAGTTGTCATCATGACACACCACAGAGGCCCTCTGCATCCAGGCTTCTACCCTGCCACTGGAGAAGCCTCTCTAGGGAAAACGGAAAAACTGAACCACCCATTTCTGTCCAGGACACTTTTGCTCCTGGCCCTTTTTTCCTGCATCAGCTTGTACTTAATGGATTGTTTTATTTGGCAATGACCAAGCGAGGAAACCAAGGATATTAATAATGATAATCGACATTTGAACTTCCTGGGTACGATGTGTACTTTGTACCCAAGTGCTGAATAGGATTTTTTTAAAAGGGATTATTTTGAACACGCACAGATGAGACTAAAAAATCGTCACAGACTTAAATAATCCGTTTTCCTTTGTCCCAGAAAAACATATTTTTTTGTCTTTGTGCCATTTGAACCAACTCTGCTTTCTTTTTTCCGTAGCGTTGGCCCTTGGGAACGTTCGAGGTCACGAAGTAACGTTATTTATGCCAGCTGCAACCCTTGCCACAAAGCTTGAGGCATCCTAATTACAAACACAACAGCAGGGAGCTGAAGCAATTCGGTGATTTTCCATCAATAAAATGGTTTCCACCAGCAAAATGCCATGGGGACTGATAGGGCTGCTTGGTGACTCAAATGCCATTATAAATCTGATTGTTTTTCTGGTTTTGCAGTGAAAGGCTGTGTGGATTGTTGACATAGCAGCTCTTTGTAGTTTCTATGCCATCCTTCCTCTGTTTGAAGGGGAAACCAAGGAAGACTGTAGGTGCTGAGAAAACAGAGACCTTGGTAGGAGTGGAATGGGTTCAGTTCAGTAATTCTCAACCTGTGGGTCGCGACCCCTCAAGGTGTTGTATGCCAAATATTTACATTACAATTCATAACCGTAGCAAAATTATAGTTATGAAGTTGCAACGAAATAATCTTATGGTTGCGGGTCACCACCACATGAAGAACTGTATTAAAGAGTCACAGCATTAGGAAGGTTGAGAAACACTGCTTTTTCTCGATTGTGATCTGTGGAGTTCAAGTCCTGGGGCATCAGAAACCTACCACAAATATTTCCTGGACATATTAAAATCTGCCCATAAGACAATTTATCAGGAAAGAAATCCCTGAGGTGGGGAGCCGATGTCCACATTTTTTGCATGGGATGTTCTACATTTCTGAGAAGAACTCAGCCATGCGTGCTTCTGAGAAGTGAGCTGACGACGCGCTGCTTCCCTGAGACTCCATTGCTTCAGATGGCCCAGAGTCAGTCCCATGCCCTGATACTTCTCACAAACCAAAGGGGACACTGTGCCCTTAGAGGGGAGTATCCCCAAAGAGAATTTTCAGTGTCCGTGGTGTGTATGATTGACACAGTAGTAATAACACAGTCAGTGCCAATCCCCAGAAAAAGGATTTTATGTCTCTACCCTTGAAGCCTTGAAGCCTCTTCCCGAGTCATTCGACCTTTTCAGTAGCCTGATCCATCCCATCGCACTTCAGGAATCCTGAAACGCCTTATTAGTGACTAGGAAGAGTGAATCTAGATCCCCACTTACCCTCCAAAGAAAATCCAAAGGTGAGTTGAGAAGCAGCTAGGAAAATGTTAAGGTCCTTAAGTTACCTAATTCATCCCTAAAAATCTCCTTCAGACTCTCTACCTTCTTTGTCTTCTTATTTGGTTACAAAGTATGGTGTCTATACAGAGTATAATTTGTTGAAGCAGAAATCATTTTTAAAAAACCTTTCACTGTTGCATCCGCCAGGAAGAATCATTGGAATCATGTTAGTTTATTTCTTCCTAGTTATTTTTCTGTGCTGAAATTCTAGTATGTTGTGATTACATTCATTATAAATTATGTTATATTATAATGCGAGGTAAGCCATCACACTCACTATAAACAATTCACATACAGAAATTAATAAAGGATAAACATTTCCTAGAATCTGAGATAGGTTGATATGTATTAACCAACTGTATACACTATCTTGATATATGGTACCTATGTGTCAGTTATATATCTATTACATATTAGATATATTTGTTTGATTTTTTTTTGTGTTTTTTTTTTGTTGTTGTTTTTGTTTTTGTTTTTCGAGACAGGGTTTCTCTGTGTAGCTTTGCGCCGTTCCTGGATCTTGCTCTGTAGACCAGGCTGGCCTCGAACTCACAAAGATCTGCCTGCCTCTGCCTCCCGAGTGCTGGGATTAAAGGCGTGCACCACCACCGCCCGGCCTTTTAAAATGTGCAGTCCAAGCTGGCCTCGAACTCATGATCCTCCTGCCTCTGCCTCCTTCAGCAAATCCTACCGGTGCGCGCCACCACAACTGGCTTGATTTTTTTCAACCAAATGGTTTGTATTATACACTCTAGTCTTTAATTTCTTTTTACAATATGACAATATACCTAGACATCTTTTCAAGTTCAGCTATGTATAATGGCTCTGCTTTCAAAATGACTACACAGCACCTCACTGTACGACACCTTTTAAAATGTGAACCCTATTGGAAGTAAAGACTTACTCTTTCTATTTTTTTGTTATTTTAAAGTATGCATCCTTGTGTATTTGTCTTTGCATACCTATTTGGGAAGCAGAGCTACTAGATCTAAGATTTGAAAAATGCATGTTTTCACATAAGCATGGTTACATCACATTTAACTGTGCGTATTGTCACATCACAGGTCTTGGCTGTAGCTCAGTGATAAAATGACTGTCAAGTGTGTACCAGACCTTGGGTTTGATCCTCAACATCACAATCAACCAATCATCAATGACAGTAAGGAGGAGAGGGGATGTGTCACTTAGGACAAGAGAATGTTTCCAGATTAAACCATTGGTTCAATTTCATTGGTTCACAGTCTGGTAGCCCAGGCCTAGTAGGCACACAAGAGGCTCAGGCAGGAAGATTACAAGTTCAAGACCTGCCTGGTTTGAAGAGTAAATGCTAAGTTAGCCTGAACAACTTAATGAGAACCCTGTATCAAAATAACTTTAAAAACAATTTCAAAGACTGAATATTTCTCAGTGGTAGAGTGCTTGCCTAGTATATAGTCAATCCTACTACTACAAAAATAAATAAGTAAAATAAATGAACTTAAAAAGCAGTTAATCTGGCTGGGCGGTGGTGGCGCACGCCTTTAATCCCAGCACTCGGGAGGAAGAGCCAGGCTGATCTTTGTGAGTTCGAGGCCAGCCTGGTCTACAGAGCAAGATCCAGGAAAGGCACAAAGCTACCCAGAGAAACCCTGTCTAGAAAAACAAAAAACAAAAAACAAAACAAAAAAGCAGTTAATCTAGGAAAACACAGCGTTTTCTGATCACAGTGTCTGGGGCCTGCTTTCTCATTTTCTTATTTAAATATACAATGGTCCAGGAAAAATGGCAGCTGTCATATCTTCATATATCAAATAATCTTCTAGTTAACATGAGCATTTACACATGTGTCTTAAAGATGCATTAGCTCACACCTCGGTCAAGAACATAGATTACCCTTGGTTCAAAAACTTGTTTTCAAGAACAAACATTCACACCAGACTGGGAAACCCTGGAAACATTTTTATCGCTTGCTTTATGTAAAGATTAATGGTCTCAAATCTATGGTTATCAAAAATGAAAGCATAAACTCCTTTTCCTAATAGAGTTGAAGAGTGTAGAAGTAACCAACCGTCTTATTGAATAAGAAACACAGAGCCAATGTAAAGATAAAAGCCCAAGAGGTCAGAGCTAAGAGCCTTACCCTTCCTGCTTCAGCGATCCTCTTCACCCAAGAGAGACCTACTTCCTGTGTGTTTGTCTTTATATAGACTTTCTGTTCTGCCTTCTCATTGGTTGTAAACCCAACCACATGACCGCCCCGTCACTGCCTGTCTGTACAGACCTCCGGGTCGTCTATGGTTGGTATTGGGATTAAAAGCGTGTGTCTCCAATGCTGGCTGTATCCTTGAACACACAGAGATCTACCTAGTTCTGCCTACCAAGTGCTGGGATTAAAGGCGTGCGCCACGAACGCCCAGCTCTGCTATGGCTTGCTATTAGCTCTGACCCCCAGGCAACTTTATTTATTAACATACGATTAAAATCACATTTCAGTACAAATAAAATATCACCATATTAGAGCTGCAGGGATTAGGGTACCCTGCCAGCCATCGTAAAGGGTTCAGCTGCCATGAACTGAAGAACACGGAAGCATGTGGCGCCAGGCAGTGTTGCAACGGGCCTGACCCCATCTGGGTGTTCAGTTCTCCTCCTGCTCTGTAGCAGGGATGCCGACCGCCGCAGGCCATTCCCTCCGCCTCTTCCAGGAGACCTGGCCAAGGTGAGGCACCGTCGTGTGTCTGGAGGACGGTGGGAGAAGACAGGGCGTTCCTCCCTCTTTTCTGCCACAGCTGGGTTCTCGGCTGCCACAGCATCTTCACTGAGGTTCCCGCTTCCATGGGACAAGCCCACGCTGCTGGTTCTTGCTCCCAGGGGCCCCTGGCTTTGATCTGATCACCTCTGCCCCTGCATCCTAAGGTGGAAATGCCTTCCTGCTGCTCCTTCTGTTTGCGGTGCTGTGACATCGCTTCCCATATCTCAGCTGCCCCATCATGCCACCTTCACTAAAGTCCCTCTTTCCTAATACTCCTTTTCCTTGTTAGATACACAGCCTGAGCTACGGGTCTAGGTAGGGTTCAGAGTCAGGTCCAGTCTGTCTTGGGGCAGGAGGGCCTGGCAAGCACAGGGAAGGCGGGCCCGAAGTCATGAGCAGGGCCATCATCATATGCAAGCCAGGCTTTGTGGCTCGTACTTGTAACAGCCGCACTAGAGGCTGATGCGAAAGGATAGTGAGCTTGAGGGCAGCCTGGACGACATAGTGAGTTCTAGGCCAGCCTGAGCTATAGTGTGGGAGCTTGGAAAAAGAGAGAGAGAGAGAGAGAGAGAGAGAGAGAGAGAGAGAGAGAGAGAGAGAGAGAGAGAGGCAGAGGCAGAGAGAGGGAGAGAGAGAGATTTTCAAGTGTGTATAGAAGCTTGTTATCATCTCATAGGACAAAAGAGCACAGAGGTATGATACCTTCTGGAAGCCATATCAGTGTAATGAATAGCATATAGTAACTTATTAATAAACATCTACCAATTAAATGTGCATGGTTTGCCAGGAAAACCATTTGATCTGATTTAAGAGAAAGAATTTGAAATAGATTGTTTTTTTCACTATCTATGAGTATTTCTGCTATGAAAAGGAAATGAAAGTGGTCCCCCCCTCCAAAGCCATTTAACCGTGTTGTTTGGCACACAGTTTTTAAAATTTGGAATCAACCCAGGACCTCAAACATACTAGGCAAACTCATTACCCACTAAACTACAGGCCCAGGCACCACCCTCTGCAATCTCCTTGAACTGAAGAATATCTTCTTGCAATTAAGTCAGATGTTTAAGACTAGAAAGCCAGGCCTATGAAATAAAGGTTTAAGTCAGAGGTGGTGGCGCAGACCCGTGTATTCAGCTCACAGGAGGCGGAAGCTGGATGAGCATTGGTTCAATGGTGGCCTGTGCTGCACGGTAAGGACAATGCAAACCAGACCCACAGAGAAATAGCTCAGGTATCCGAATTCTATAACAGAAAAGGTAGGGAATAGGGGGAAAATATTGGTACAGAGTACTCATATGCTGCTTGTAGGAATGGCATAGGACAAGGACACTGGAATAGAGTGTGGTAGAGTCAGAGGAAACAGACATACCCACTCCTCATGGCGCTGAGACATTGCATCCAAGGGTAAGCCACAGAAATGTGTTCTTGTGGTCACCAAAAGATGTACATACCATGTCCACACCAGAACATAGTAGCCCCAAACCTGGAAACTACTCTGGTTCCCATAAACTAGAAAATATAAATACATTATCATATATTCATGGAGAGGAACACTTTACAGAAATGAGATAGAATGATTCCAAAACTCCCATGCAGCAAATGGCTGAATCTGAAAACAAGTCAGCGTGAAGAAAAATATTATCCTGTTGCATTAATATGAAGATATCCTGCTGATCCTGAACCCCAACTAGATAATCCCATAAATTTTCATTTCAAATGCATAAAAAATTAATTTGTTTGTAGTTGGCTATGGTGGCACATGTGTGTAATCCCTATATTTAGAGGCTAGGGCAGGAAGGTTGAGAGTTCTAGGCTGGTCTAGGCTACACAGCAAGTCCCTGCCTCAAACTGACAAAAATGAATTTGCTATGTTTTATAGCTGTGGACCTTCTGAGGAACAGAGGTCTGCTTACATGGCATTATGCTCTAGATCTTAAATGTGCCTTTTAGGTCTTGTTTGGAAGGCTTAAGGCCCTGGTGTATGGAGGGGGTGGGATCTTTGTACAGTGAGACCTGGCGGGAAGAAGTTGGTCAAGGTCTGTCTGGTGGGGCACAACTTTAACCCCAGTACTCGGGAAGCAGAGCAGAAGGCTCTCAAGCAGAGCAGCCTGGTCTACAGAGCAAGCTCCAGTGATGAGAACAGAGATCGAGGCCGGTCAGCGAGGGTAGGGGCCCCAAAGCAGCAGATCTGAGAATCTCCTAGCCGGAGGCCAGGAATGTCAGAAGAGTCCAGGTTTCCCCTCCCCCTTTATCTCCTGAGCACCTTTGCCTAAAGGCTATTCTCCATGACGTGACAGAAACTAAGAGGAGGTACCCGGACACCTGGACACCTGGACAGACACCTGGACACCTGGAGGAGAGTGAGTCATCTGGACCAACAAGCTGTGAGGGCCAAGCTTCCATTCCAGGAAAAGAGCAGGGTCGTGGGAGGCCGGGAGATTGAAAAGGATGCAGGGAGCCTGGGGCAGATAAGACAAACTTTATTCACTCCCGCCAAAGGCTCCCGCACAGACAGACAGACATCCATGCACAAGCCAGCACAGACAGACACACGGGCGGGCGGGATGGCGAAATCAGGGCGAAGGATCCAACTAGGGCTCACATCTCTGACTTCAAGGCCAATTTTGCATCAAATCGACACAAAAGTCGCACTCTGACGGGAATAGTTGTGCAACAGTGACGTCATACTTTATTTTCAGTTTCCTGGACGTCTGATAGCAGCCATTTTGTGCTAATTCACAGCTCCCAGATGTCCAGCTTTAGCCATCCCTGCTTGCACTGAATGTCCACATCAGTGTCATGCTTTCTAAACATGAACTGTCCCTTGCAGTTCTTTGGTCCTACAGCAGCTCATGTCTCCGAGAACATCATTGCAGTTTCTGCTCTAAGTCCTTTTAAAAGGCCCCATGGGATCAGCTCCATGGTACCTGATTTCTGAGGACCCCTCCAGGTCTCTTTCTCAAGCTTTCACCCATGAATCTATAATATACTTTAACCTAAAACTCACCATCTATGGCCAGTGAGTTTCCTTCTCCCAGTTTAAGAGCCGGGGACCTGAAAGACTCGGGGAAGCTATGGTGACGCTTGAGTTTCCAGGGTCCTAGCTACCAAAGAAAGACTCCACTGTCATCAAGACACTCCAACATTCCCCTGTCACCAGGCCAGTCAGAGCCACACCCTGAGACTCTATCTCCAAAGAAAGGGACTGAGCCGGGCGTAGTGGCACACGCCTTTAATCCCAGCACTCAGGGAGGCAGAGCCAGGTGGATCTCTGTGAGTTCAAGGCCAGCCTGGTCTACAGAGCGAGTCCCAGGAGAGCCAGAGCTACACAGAGAAACCCTGTCTCGAAAAGCCAAAAGAAGGAGGAGAAAGAGGAGGAGGAGGAGGAGGAGGAGGAGGAGGAGGAGGAGGAGGAGGAGGAGGAGGAGG
This sequence comes from Peromyscus californicus insignis, assembly GCF_007827085.1. Classification (NCBI taxonomy): domain Eukaryota; kingdom Metazoa; phylum Chordata; class Mammalia; order Rodentia; family Cricetidae; genus Peromyscus; species Peromyscus californicus. The sequence continues at coordinate 42,436,495 of NW_026294480.1, forward strand.
AGGAGGAGGAAAGGGAAGAAATGAGGAGGAAGGAGGAGGGGAGGAGGAGGGGGGAGAAGAGAAGGAAGGACAAGGAGGGAAGAGGCAGCATGGCACTGGAGACATGTTCTTGAGGGAGACACTGGGACCCCAGCCCTTTCTTTGAGACTTGCTTCCTGGCTGGCACGAGGTGAGCATGACCATGGCTCGCCCTGCTTCACTGTAGGACCAAAGCTGATGATGCAAACCAGTCGTGGACAGAAACCAGGGGCCTAAGTAAGCCTTTTTCCTCCTCAGTTGTTCATCTTGGGCATATTGTCACTGTGGTTGGGAGCTGCCTGGCACACACCCTGTCCCCAGTGCACAGCTATGTGAGCACAGCATTTGTGTCTCTCTTTATACACACGTTCCTAGATAGCCAGAAAACATGCCCCGCCCCCAGATATCTATATTCTTCATATATTAACTGATACTCTAAAAGGGACTTTGCATTTGTGATTAAATTAAAATCATTCCAAGGGGAGATGATTCTAGACTATGTGACAGAGCCCAAGTTAATAAAAGTTCCCAGAGAGCCTCTTCTGATGTGGTCAGAGGGACAGGTGGCATGGGAGACCTCCAAAGATGCCAGTTGCTGTCTTTCAAGATAGAGGATGTGGCCATGAGCCAAGGAATGTGAGCCGCCTTTAGAAGTTGGAGCAGGCAAAGAAACTGATCCCTTCCCCCTCCCATCTGGTATCTTCTAGCAAGGGACATGGTCCTGCCAACACCTTGATTTTAGTGGTGTCCCATGTTCAGATACGTGATGTACTTCTGACCTACATTGCTGTAAGATAACGCATCCGTGCTGTGTTTAGACACTAATGTGGTCACAATTTGTAGCAGCAGCAACAGAAAGTGGGTACATCTTCGTTCTGATCTTACGTCAGAAATACAACTTTTTCTCAGTGTCACGCTTTCAGTCCTTATGGGTTGCTGCTCTCAGTGACATCAGCAACAATCTTAGGCTATTGGAAGTGTGGCAAGGGGAGAGTTATGAAGTGTACCAAAGCACAGTGGCTATGCCAGGAGTAAAGGGCACACGGGGCTTATCTACAGGTCAAACTCTCCATTGTCCTTAAAGGCTTTGCCATAAAGAGAAATGATAACTCAGCAAAGTCACTGCGCCTATGAAAACCTGCCCGAGGTTATTACAAAGACACCTTCACCCATAGAGAAATCTGCAAGTAAGGACATGGCATGCCAATGGTCCTAAGAATCTGTCCATACAGCTGAGGACTGATTAGACCACCCAGACTTGGGATCTTGGGGCCTAATGATCTCTTCAAAAGCCCCACGACAGAAACCCACAACCAATCAAAATGCACAGAGCTGTGTGGCCCAGTCCCAACCGATACATCTACAACACAGCTCCCACACCGAAGGCTCATTGCAGGAGAGGGGGTGGGATGATCATGAGAGCTGGAGGAACAGGGCATTTGCTGGGAGATTGTGTCTCCTGGGAATGTCAGGACCTACATCCATGACGTCTCACCAATATGACTGCCTAAACATGAGCTGAACAAGGACAACCGTAGACATGCTAATGTGGACGGGGGAAAGTTCATGAGGCTTCAACCCCACATGAAGAACTACAGGCAACTAAGGAATGTTGAGAGCAGGAGAAACCGTCTTCTGCACAGAAGAGAACATCAACTGGTTATCCAATACCAAATAGTCAGCTCTGAAAACATACACAAGGATGACATTATGCAGACCGTGAGCAGGTTGCAGCTAGGTATTTAGGAATACACGCATACACACACACACACACACACACATACACACACATATATCTCACATCACAACAATTAACAAAAGAAGAGTTAATTTAAAACAGTTAGGAGGAGTGTATGGCAGGGTTTAAAGGGAGGAAAGGGAGGGGGAAATGGTGTGATTATACTAAAATCTCAAAAAAAATAAATAAAAAGTAATTTTTAAACAAGCTCGACAGCAAGAGAACAACATACCCAGGCAGAGGCTGAGTTGTCATCCGCAAGCCTGCACGGTGGTACCAGGAGAGTGCCCGTCATTGGTGACCTGCTTTCTCCATCCGCATCCTTTGATGTCTTTAATGTATGCCCCCAGCTGTTTTTATAGTGCCATGTAAACATGGCTTCAAAACAAGTTTCCCAGCCTACTCACCACCGTGCTATGCAAAAATCTGGAGCCTCCACTGAGGCTAATGATTTGATAGGCCTCACCGACATGCTTGATTGCATGATTGCCAACCTCCAGTGAAATCGTTTGGAATTACCCTGTAGAGCTGGACATCCCTGGATCTGTCCTAAGAATGATAGAGGGAAGTATCACAATCTCAGTAGCTTTTTAAAAAGATCTATTTTTTTTTTTGCCAGGTGGTGGTGGCACACACCTTTAATCCCAGTACTCGGGAGGCAGAGGCAGGCGGATCTCTGTGAGTTCGAGGCCAGCCTGGTCTCCAAAGCGAGTTCCAGGAAAGGCATAAAGCTACACAGAGAAACCCTGTCTTGAAAAACAAAAACAATGATCTATTTTTAATTATGTGCATGTGTTTGGGTATGTGCACATGAGCAGAGTTGCCTGCAGAAATCAGAAGAGGATGTCAGGTCCCCATTAGCTCGAGTTACAGGTGAAGCACCCAACACGGATGCTGGGAATCGTGTAAGAGCAGTACGCTTGCTGAACTTTCTCTCCAGCCCTAGTCTTGGTGTCAGAAAGCAGAAATATATTCCAACACCCTTCTGGAGACCTGACCTCTTAAACCAGCTTCCCTGGGCCAGGCCATAGGGCGGTGGTTCTTAACCTCTGGGTGGTGATATCCTGCATATCAGATATTTACATTGTGATTCGTAACAACAGTAGCAAACTTATAGTTATAAAACAATATTACGGTGGGAGCTCACCACAACAGGAGGGACTGTATGAAAGGGTCACAGCATTAGGAAAGTTGAAAGCCATTGCCATACGGGATCTTGTGTTCTTTTCTTCAGCCCAGAGTCATGGCTCAAATGGCCTCCCGCTACTGATTAAGCACAGTTAAGGGCCATCTGGATGATTCAGGCCAATCTCCCCTCTCAAGATCCTTCACCTAATTACACCTTCAAGGACTTCCTGTGTGAAGGAGCAGCCACACAGGCTTGGAGGATTAGGATGGGGACATATGTGGACAGGGTTCCTTACAGGCCTGACAGAGCTGGCGAGCAATCCACGAGCTCCCCTCAGTCACTCTAGAAACACCCTTGCCTACAAGCATAAACAGTAATGTTCATACGCACATTTTTTCCAAACTGCGAGACAAACCAGGAAGCCACCCCGATTTATACTGACAGGTGAATGATCGAGGCTAGATCACATCTTCACAAACAGACATTCATTCCTCAGTCAAAATGGCTCATCGGCTGCAGCAGGAAGCAGAACAAAATATGCTTTCAACACAGTGATGAAGACGTAAATTCTTACTAATATATATGATATGATACTGGTGTGTGAGACACGTGTCTTATAGCAGGTGGTGTAGGTTCCCGATTCCCACCTTTTTTACGGCAGAGTCTCTTGCTGTTCACTGCTGTACACGCCAGGCCAGCTGGTCCTTGAGCTTCCAGGGAGTCTCCTGTCTCTCTCCAACTTGCCAGAGGGGCGTTGGTACTATAGACAAGGACTATACACTGTTAAATCCGGCTTTTTGGGGGTTCCTGAGATTTGAACTGGAGTCCTCACACTTGAGCAGTAAGCACTGGATCCACCAAGTCATCTCCTTAGCACTGTGATTTTTTTTTTTTTTTAATAAAGATTAAATCATATGAGGGCTGCAGAGATGGCTCAGCGGTTAAGAGCACTGGCTACTCTTCCGGAGGACCCAGGTTCAATTCCCAGCACCCACATGAGGCAAATCCCAGGGATCTGACGCTTTCTTCTGGTCTCTGAGGACTCCTGCACTGACATGCGCATATCCACACACATCCACGTGTAATTAAAAAAAATTTTTTTTGTTTCGAGACAGGGTTTCTCAATGCAGTTTTAGTGCCTGTCCTGGATCTCACTCCCTAGACCAGGCTGGCCTCGAACTCACAGAGATCCGCCTGGCTCTGCCTCCCAAGTGCTGGGATTAAAGGCGTGCGCCACCACTGCCCGGTTAAAATACTTTTTTAAAAAAGATTAAATCATATAAAATATTAGCTAGGAAAACATATGTTTTCTCTTTGGAGTGAAAGACGACGTGGATAAAATTCAGAATGCACATTAGATAAATAAATAAATAAATAAATAAATAAATAAATAAATAAATAAATAATTTTTTTAAAATTCAGAATAGCACACACACACACACACACACACACACACACACACACACACACACCCCGTGGACAGGAGGGTAGGGGTACAAGACCCAGTAACTTCAGAAGTGCTGGAGATGTTTTAGATCTTAGACTGTGTGGTGAGTCCTTCAAAGTTGGTTATGATTTGCATTTTACATGTGACAAACATGCCTTCCTAGGTATCAAATGTTGCCATGTATTTTTAAAGCAGGCGTTGGGGGCCCGCAAGATGGCTCAGTGGGCAAAGCCCTTGTAAGCCCGACAGACCACCTGGGTTCCATACCCAGGACCCACGTAGTAGAAAGCGAAAACCGACTCCTGAAAGTTGTCCTCTGGTCTCCACGCATGTGCTGTGACGCATACACACACGCATACACATGCTGTACCCGCCCCCCACACACACAAATACGCGTAATAAAAATCTTTTTAAGCAGGCATTTGGAGGCCCCCTGTTAGACCTTCGCTGAGTATAGACACACCCAGGCTTGCTAGCACGCCCGTACAAAGGGCTCTGTTGCAAAGGTGTGTGGGCAGAAGCACAGGAAGTGCTTGGGACCTAACACCTGAGCACTCGCTCCTTGCCCTTCTTGCACAGTCTCTCTCTGTCTCTGTCTCTGTCTCTCTCTGTCTCTGTCTCTCTCTGTCTCTGTCTCTCTCTCTGTCTCTGTGTCTCTCTCTCTGTCTCTCTGTCTCTCTCTATCTCTGTCTCTCTGTCTCTGTCTCTGTCTCTGTCTCTCTCTCTCTCTCTCTCTCTCTCTCTCTCTCTCTCTGTCTCTCTCTCTCAACCTCCAAATTCCCTGAGTAGGGAGGATCTTTTCACCTGCCACAGAGAGTCACCAGTAAAGCGGCCTTACCATCTGTGGCCGCCAAACGCCTTTCCCCTTCAAGTGGATGAGTGTTTTCTACGCGGGCGGCAGAAGACGCTGAGACTAGTGTGCGCCGTGAGAGCATTGCAGTCACGGGGAATGTTCTGCCCTTCTGCAAGGCCGAGTATTTTCCGTCCCCTTTTAACACAATCCAGCTGCTGCACATTTAATAAACATATTTTGGCTTTCCCCGACAGGGTCACGAACAAAAGCGAGTCCAAAGGCATTGTGGAGAGGCTCCCTTCCAGCAGCTTGGGCTGGGGCGTGTAGCTCAGTGGTAGTGTTTGCCCAGCATGCGTGATTCCCAGGTTCCGTCCACAGTACTGCACACACAGAAACTTTACGTCCAGGCTTGAAAAAGTGCCCTTTCTTCCTCTTGGTCTGCTGTTATCTCTTACTGTTTTGCTACCGACAGACTCACAGCCAAGTTTAAAGCCCTTTAACACATCCAATAACGTATTCAACATGAGGCAGGGTGGAAGAGAAGCACATCTATACATCAACAAAGGTAGCTGCAGATAAACATGGTTGTCCTTCTTTCTGCAGTAGACATCTCTGTAATCAATGATTTCCTTTCCACAGACCTGCTGTGTGTGGCCTTGGCCTTTGCCGTCAATCGTCTTATCTATCAAGGTGGTGTGATTCTGGGTGACTTTCTTTGTCTGTTACTTTGATGGCAGAAAGGGCCCTAAATGGCCTGAAGCAATTTGAGGTTTTGTAGCTCCAATTCTGGAACTGGTCTTTTAATTAAAAACAAAACAAACAAACAAACAAAAAAAAAAAAAACGGTGCTGGATATTGAGGTAAATGCTGAAAGATTAGAGAGACAAAGGAACAAGCCACAGTTACGTCTTACCTCTAGGACTCCTCAGCCTGAAAAGGCTTTAGTTCCTGTCTCCTCACATCTTATATACCTTTCTCTGCCCAGCCATTTCACTTCCTTCCTAGTGCTGGGATTAAAGGTGTGGGATTCTCAAGTACTGGGATTAAAGGTGTGTGCCACCACTGGCTGGGTCTGTTTCTCTCCCAGACTGAATCAATCTCATGTAGTCCAGGGTGGCTTTGAACTCACAGAGATCCAGACGGATCTCTGCCTCCTGAGTGTTAGGATTAAAGGTGTATGCTATCACTGCCTGGCATCTGTGTTTTATATAGTGGCTTGTTCTGTTCTCTGATCTTCAGGCAAATTTTATTGGGGTATACATTATATCACCACAACGTTTTGATGCAACTAAAGTTTTCAGGCGGTAAAAGGCCTCTGCTGGGCCCTAAGACTTCAAGGCCAACTGAGTCATGAAGTCTGGGAAAGAAACAAGGTGAGTCCTTCCCGCTTAGTTTTCTGTGTGAGTGGGAAAGACAACTCCTGGTAGGAAGGTCCTCCAGATTCCACCTCCCCACTCAGAGTGCTGTCGGGGCTGCTGCAGCAAAAAGTCTTCAGCAAGCATCTCTCAGCAGCAGAGGCTTCTTGCTGTACTGGACTAGGAACTGCACTATAGCCCACAAACAACCACCTTCTTTTAAAATGTAGTTAAGCCAGGCGGTGGTGCACGCCTTTAATCCCAGCACTCAGAAGGCAGAGGCAGGTGGATCTCTGTGAGTTCGAGACCAGCCTGCTTTACAGAGTGAGTTCCAGGACAGCCAAGGCCACACAGAGAAACCCCGTCTCAAAAAACAAAATTAATGAATTAATTAAAATAAATAAATAAAACATAGTTAAGTTTTATTAGTATATATTACTTGTACAAAATAATGGGTTTAATTCTGACAGCTCCATACATGCATGTGATGTACTCTGATCATATTGGCCCATCTTCCCAAATAGTTCCCCTTCTGCACCGCCCCCGACTCCTATCCTGGGCAGTAACAATAATACTAATTACCTCGTATCTTTTTTTAATATAGATTCTGGGCTGAGCATGGTGGCTTACATGTATAGTCTCAGCACTTGGAATATTTGTTTATGTGATGTGGGGTTTAGAACCTGCTGGTTCATATGCTAGACAAGTACTCTACTACTGAGCTTCATCCTAAGCCTGATGTTTATCTTCCTGAACCTAGTTTATTTTCCTTAACACGATGATCACTATTGAGTTACATTCATCTTTCTGCAAGTGACATAATGTCATTCTTTGTGACTGAATAAAAACTTGATTGTGTATATATGCCACACCTTCCTCATGTCCAGGCTGATTCCACAACTTGGTTGTTGTGAACAGAGCGGTAAACATGGGTGTACAGGTAGCTCTGCTGTATGTGGACTTTGACTCCTGGTACATAGCCAGGAATGGCACACCTGGGTCACGTGGGGCTTCTATTTTTAGTGTTTTTGAGGAAGCTCCATACTGAGTTTTTCCAAGGAAATCCACACCTGGTTAGATTAGCTTACATTTCCACCCACAGTATATAAAGGTTCATGTTTTCCCCACATACTAAATATCCCTCTCATTCAGTCCTTACATTGTGGATTATCTTTGGGGAGTAGTGTTTTCCTCCTTAAATATCAGAATAACTCCAACTGAGTTTAAAAAGACCAGATTCGACAAATCAGAATTACCAAGAAATATGCCAGATGATGTGTAGGTACTTGTAAATGCCTGTTAGGATAAGTGGTTGGAGCATTGCTTTGAGCCTGCTGTAGTGGACTCAACAGACCAGACCGGTACTGAGTCATCCATGCTTCCTGAGATGGATGAATTTGAGTGCATGAATAGCTGAAGCTCGGTCGGGGGCAGTCCCAGCAACTGAGTCTTCATTAGCCATGGGCAGTCAGCTCATTCGAGTAAGACAAAATGATGAACAGAGAGAGGGAAACAGGGAGAGGGGAGAGAGAGAGAGAGAGAGAGAGAGAGAGAGAGAGAGAGAGAGAGAGAGAGAGAGAGAGAGAAACAGCGCCTTTGAGAACAATTAAGTTGCTCTTTTTGCTCCGCATCTGTTTTCAGCCCATAAATGCTACATGATTGTGCAACAGGCAGGAATTCTAGGAGATTTCCCGGTTTTCAGGGCTGCCTGTTGCAAGCATTCTTATTGTTGTTATTGCTCAATAAGTTTGGGTAACCTTATCAGAGATAAGTTGAAACTTGCTTAAGATTTTTTCCTTAGTAACATTTCCAGGGTGATGCTTTCCATGATGGAAATTTGGGGGATTTCTGGATGCCTCCATCTTCAGGGTAAGTGTGCAGAGGAATCACTCGGAACCCTGCGGAAGACACAGGTTTGATTCTGTAGGACTAGGGCAGGCTCTGACAGCCTGCATTTCATTTATTCATTTATATATATATTTTTTTATTTATGGCTTTTCAAGACAGGGTTTCTTTGTGTAACAGCCCTGGTTGTCCTGGAACTTGCTCTGTAGACCAGGCTGGCCTCGAACTCACCGAGATCGGCCTGCCTCTGCCTCCCAAGTGCAGGGATTAAAGGCATATGCCACCACCCCCCAACTGACAGCCTGCATTTCGAAGCAGCCTCCACCAGTTCCAGCGTTGCTAGTCCAGGGTATATTTTTGACAAGCAGCCTCTAGAGCTCAACACAGTGTCAGAGACCAGTTTGAGAACCTAGTAAGAGCTATGGAAACATTTTGTAGTAAAATGCATAAATACAGACTTAAGCGTGCAATTGCGAAGGCCCAGAGCATTATCCTTAGGTCCCAAGATAACTGGGTATGCCATCAACCTGGTTCTGATGAGGAACTACAGGAATCTTAGACTAGTAACGTCCAGCATCTGCTGAGCACCCAGTGTGTGCTTTAGCACTATGCTAAAGGTTAGAGATGTAATAGTTCATTTAAATACAACAAATCCATGAGGAGGGAATTGTTATCATCACTCATTTGACAAGGTCAGGACACTAGCGCACAGTTTTAAGTAATTTTCCCCTGGGTATTTGGGGGAAAATCTTCAGGAGCCTGCCTCCTAAGCCCGTTGTTTAATTATAATTTTGTACTGCGATGACAACGTGTAGCAATTACTTTGAAGGAAGTGGTTCTAGTTTATTAAATGTAAGATGAGAAAATTAGGGCTGGCTAGACCTGAGACTCTCAGATTCTGATGAGAGCAGAATCTCTGGAGGCGGGGTGGGGTGTGATGTGCTGGGCCTAATGACAACCTATCAACATATCGCTTGATGACAACATATCGCTTGAGTTTCTTCCTACACCTTCTGGGTCATCGTTTCTGGGATGAGGTCAGACAACTGCAAGATTAACAGATGGTCTCCTTGATTCTGGTACGCCAAGTTTAAATATCCCTGTAGGAGACCTTCTGAAAAGAGGGATTAACCGTCCGGAGCAAAGTCAAATGAGATTCAGTTTGCCAGGAGCTCTGCAGGGAGATGGCTCTGAAGGCTAGGAAGCGTCCGGATCTACATCTGTATGAAAGCCACCAGGGGACTTGACAAGGCCGTTCAGGGGTCAGAAGCCTTGTCCATTCACAGGTCTTTCGTAGTTTATTTACCAAGCGGACAGAGCCATTTTAAAAAAACAATTTGTACCATTGAAAACAAAAAAAATTATATAAAAAAGTGTACAGATGATGGTAGGATTGACCTGTCTTCTCACCTCCACCTCCAGACAAGCTTAAGGTATGTATGTGTGTATGTATGTATGCATGTATGGATGGATGAATGTATGTATGTATGTATAGATTAATGTATGTATGGATGGATGGGTGGATGAATGTGTGTATTATGGATTAATGTATGGATGGATGGATGGGTGGATGAATGTGTGTATTATGTATGTATGTATGTATGGATGGATGGATGGATGAATGTATGTATGTATGTATGTGTGTATGTATGTATGATGTATGCATGGATGGATGGATGGATGGATGAATGTATTATGTATGTATGGATGGATGGATGAATAGATGTATGTATGTATGTATGATGTATGTATGTATGGATGGATGAATGTATTATGGATGTATGTACAGATGGATGCATAGATGTATGTATGTATGTATGTATGTATGTGTGTATGTATGTATGTATGTATGTATGGATGGATGGATGGATGAATGTATGTATGTATGTGTGTATGTGTGTATGTATGTATGGATGTATGGATGTATGGATGGATGGATGGATGAATGTATTATGTATGTATGTATGGATGGATGGATGAATAGATGTATGTATGTATGTATGTATGTATGTATGATGTATGTATGTATGTATGGATGAATGTATTATGTATGTATGTACAGATGGATGCATAGATGTATGTATGTATGTATGTATGTATGTATGTATGTATGTGGGGTGAACTAATGTCACAACAAGAAGAGGAGGAACACAGCTGGACTTTATCCTAAACTCTTGTTTTCCTTTTCTCGTTCATTGAATTAAAAAATTGTACGTCCCTTCACTGTTCCCCCACGGCCCTGGGAGCTGAGAAAGGGCTGCCTGCTCCCTCCCTCATCAGGAGATGAGTCATCTTTCCAATAAAACTTGGATACCAAGAAAGGGGCTCGTAACAACGGAGAATCACATGCACAAGAGTTGAGAGAGAAAAAAAAAAAAGGAATCGGAGGACGAGAGGGGGCAAATTTTCTTCTCATCTCTGAAGTAGTTGACAAGGATAGATTCTGAGGTAGAACTGAGACGAATCCTGCCTAAGCTTGTTTCTTCTCTCCTCTGACCTCATGCTGGGAGGACTGAATCCAGGCCCTCAAGGATGTTAAGCATACGCTCTACCGTTGAGCTACATACGTGATGTCTTTAAGAGTATAATTTTACAGATAATTAACATATATCTCTGAAAATATATTTTTTAAGTGATTGTTAAATAACTGGTGAGCAGTGTAGAGGAAGGAAGTGGGATCCCAAGGCCAGGTGTGGATTTACTTGGAACAAGTCATGTCAAACTAACCCCATTCTATGGTAGATTAGGGAACCATGGTGGGGACTGGGTTGAGTGGGTGGTAAGGAAGCAGACGTAATGGGTAAGAAGTCTTTGGTTTTTTGTTTTGTTTGAAATATGAAATATGTACCGTGTGGCTGTATATATGTTAGACATCTGCTAAGTATGTAATCACATCTCGTAAGAAACCTGAGAAGAATATTGTCTGTGGGAAGCCCTGGGATCCATACCTAGCACCAAATAAAATAAAATATAAAAGGAAATGTCTTCTTAAAAACAACAGTAAAGGCCGGGCGGTGGTGGCGCACGCCTTTAATCCCAGCACTCGGGAGGCAGAGCCAGGCGGATCTCTGTGAGTTCGAGGCCAGCCTGGACTACCAAGTGAGTTCCAGGAAAGGCGCAAAGCTACACAGAGAAACCCTGTCTCGAAAAACCAAAAAAAAAAAAAAAAAAAAAAACAACAGTAAGAAACTCAGGTTCTTCGAGCCTGTGCCAAAGGCAAGGCTCAGTGGGAGAACATCCTCCTGCAACCAGGTCGCCCATCCACAGGGATCCGATCTCAAGCATCCACTTCCTCTTTATGTCTCTCCCACCCCCCGGGGATGGCGTCTGACTTCTCCACATTGACCGACAGGTTTAAGCATGAACAAAAGACCTTTCCTTTCAGATTCCATAGGAAATCTGAAAGGGGTCTGGAAGCCGTGAAGACTTCAGAAGCTGTAAGATCAAGGCTGAGGAAATAGCTCAGTAGAACTCTTGTCTACCCTATCACGAGGTCCCAGGTCGATCCCTGGCAAAAACCAACCAACCAACCAACCAAACAAACAAACAAAGGAGTGAACCCCAGAGAGGTCGGGATGTTGATTATCTGATTTTGAGGTAAGGGTTACCCACCGATGGTGCACTGTTCACTGTAGAGCTTGTGACCCCCCCACTCCCAGGTTGCAGGGGGCAGAATCCAGCTCAGTTAGCACAGGTGAAAGCCTTTGTTTACAATAATACTGCATGCAGTTTCTCAGAAACAGGACGGAGCAGGTAATCTGTTGTGAATAATTAATACTCTGGGCCTTATTTTCATTGTGAAGTTTCCAGGTTTAAAAGTGACTTTTTCCCCCTCATATAAGAAATGTAGAGGTAGTCCCTTGCTGGTTATTTGGTGGCCTGGTGACATTACAGGTCCCTTGGTCTTTTCCTCAGGGTCACACAGGCATGCTATAATTCCAGACATGGTCAAAGAATGTAGGAAACAATGGGTGGAAGTTGGAAAAGTAAAAACCCTTAAAGAAACCTGCCTGTCAACTTCTGCCTATGTTACATTTATAGAATTGTATTAGTTAGTTGAAACAAGAAGATATATTTTAAGAGGAAAAATGAATAATATGAAGGATGATTATTGAGAATACATACACACACACACATATATATATATATATATATATATAACGTCTATAATTTATAAGGATAAGATTAAACAACCAAATAGAAAATGATAGAAGAGAATAGGCAGTCAATGGAAAAGGAATAATTTTGGTGAATAAATTAAGGAAAAGGTGTCCAAACCACTTAATGATCAGCAAAATGGAAATCAAGTTTACATCGAAATATACATTATGTGCTGTGGGATGGTCTGTATGTCAAATGTGTTGCTGATTGGTCAATGAATAAATCACTGATTGGTCAGTGGCCAGGCAGGAAGTATAGGCGGGACTAACAGAGAGGAGAATTGAGAGAACAGGAAGCTGGGTGAGAGAGACACTGCCAGCCGCCACCATGACAAGCCGCATGTGAAGATGCCGGTAAGCCACAAGCCACGTGGCAAGGTATAGATTAATGGAATTGGATTAATTTAAGCTGTAAGAACAGTTAGCAAGAAGCCTGCCACGGCCATACAGTTTGTAACCGATATAAGTCTCTGTGTTTACTTGGTCGGGTCTGATGACTGTGGGACTGAGCGGTGAGAGAGATTTGTCCTGACTGTGGGCCAGGCAGGAAAACTCTAGCTACAATTATGACCATTAAATCACCAAAAGACAATCACAAACTATTATGCTGAGAATTCAGACTGTTTTCCAGGTGAAAGGTGAAACTGTTAGGGATGCTGTCTGGGTTATTTTGTGGAGCTGAAGAAGGGTGTAGCCATAGCACAGCAGATCCATAGCTAGAAATTCCAAACAGGAGGCTGTGGATGTTTGCAGCAACATCATTAAAAGAAAAAAGAAAGGAAGGAAGAAAGGAAGAAAAGGAAAAGGAAATAGCCTCAGTGACTAAGCCAGAACAATGGCGGTACATTCATGGTAATATGACAGGCACACAGCTGCAGTCAGCGCCAGCAGGTAATGTGAGAAACACCACTGAAGCCGGGCATGGTGAAGCATGCCTATAACCCCAGCAATGCCAGAAGATTGGGAGTCCCGGGCCAGTTTGCTTCCACTGTATTGTCAGTGTGGGGACAGTTTGGACTATATAATGAGACCCTGTCTCAAAAACCAAAATAAAACAATAATAAAACTACTATAATTGAGTAAGGAAAAATAAGGGCAGAAAACTACATATGGTATACATTTTGGGGTGTGTATGTGTAGCATGAATCTTAAAGAGTCTTTATTAATAAAACAAATCCGGGCCAGGTATTGGGGTGAACACTGGAAGATCAGAGAGACAGAACAAGCCACAGCTAACCTCACCTGGCCAACTTCTCAGCTGATCTTGTTTCCTCAGACTGGAAGCCTCTGTGTCCTCATATTCCAATGGCTCTCAGCTGAACTGCGCTGCGCAAAACCTACAAGCTTAACCAGCCAAATGCTTAACTAGCCAAATGCTTCTAGTTTCTGGTCTTCATGCCTTATATACCTTTCTGCTTTCTACCATCACTCCCTGGGATTAAAGGCTCGCTTTCTGGGATTAAAGGCGTGAGTCACCATGCTTGGCTGTATCCTTGAACAGATGGATTTCTGCCTCTGGAATGCTAGGATTAAAGGCATGTGCTACCACTGCCTATCCTAAGTATCTAGTGGCTTTTCTGTTCTCTGACCTCAGATAAGTTTATTAGGGTACACAATATTTTGGGGAACACAATACCACCACATGTATGGGTGTGTGTGTGGGTGTGTGTGTGTGTGTGTGTGTGTGCTTTCCATGAGCTCAGAGAGTTCTCAAAGGCAGGCTGTTTGTTTGATTTTTTTTTTATTTTTAAAGATTTCATTTTTTATTTTCATTTTTTTTAATTAAAAAAACTTTTTTTGAGACAGGGTTTCTCTGTGTGGCTTTGTGCCTTTCCTAGAACTCACTCTGTAGCCCAGGCTGGCCTCGAACTCACAGAGATCCACCTGACTCTGCCTCCCAAGTGCTGGGATTAAAGGCGTAGGCCACCACCGCCTGGCCAAGATTTTATTTTAATTTTAAGACTCTTATGAATTCTTTGAGAGTTTCAAACAATGAATTTTGGTCGTACCCACTCCTCCCCTCCCTCAAGTGTTCCGTGCATCACACCCTACCCATTCAACTTTGTGTCTTTTTTTGGTTTGTTTTTTCCTTCAAGACAAGGTGCCCAAATGTTTCTGGATATGTGGTCTTCACTGGAGAGTGGGCAGCTTACCAAGGGTCACACTCTTAAGGGAAACTGTTTCTCCCTTTCCCAGAGGCTAGTAATTGCCAGGAGCCCCCCATCTTGGAGTGGGGTGCTGTGCCCCACTCGGTTTCCATACTCCACACTGGGATTCGGTCTGGCTTGGGTTTGCACAGATTTTGGTCCATGTCGTTGCTACTGCTGTGAGTTCAGCTGGGCAGCTTCCCTGCCGTGTCCAGAGGACAACATCTCCTGGCAGGCAACCCTTGCCTTAGGCTCTATATTCTTTCTGCCCCCTCTTCTGAAATGATCCCTGTATCTTGGGAGGGGATCAAGTACATATATGCTCCCGTTAGGACTGAACATCTGGCAGTGTCTTAGCCAGTTGTGGTCACTATGCGAATCACCATCTACTACAAGTAGAAGCTTTTCAATTCCGGATGAGAGATGCATTGATCGCTAAGGTTAATATTAGGTTCATTTAGTAGCATCTAGGGCCTATGATCTATCTATCCAATAGATGGCTTTTAGAAAAACTTTTCAGATTAATTATTATTTTATATGTATGAATGTTTTGTTAGCATGTGTGTTTATGATTACCATGTGCATGCCTAGTGTCTGCAGAAGTCAGAAGAGGGTGTTGGATCCCATGGGAATGGAGATATAGGTAGTTGTGAGCCACCACGTGGGTGCTGGAAATTAAGCCTGGGTCCTCTGCAAAAGCAACAAGTGCTCTAAACTTCTGAGTCATTGCTCCAGCTCCATGGCATAAGATTTTTAAAAGTTGAAAGCCAAGATAGACAAACAGACGGATGTACACACACACACACACACACACACACACACACACACACACACACACACCTCTAAATAAGAGCTTTTGAGCAAGGGAACAAGAAAAAGACTATCTGGATGAACTCAAAGATATTGTTAAGATTTACGTGTAAGCTGGGCTGGGTGGCATGCTGCCTGTAATCTTACCTAGCACTTGGGAGATTGAGGCAGGAACTGGAAGCCAGTTTGGTTATTCAGTGAGACCCTGTCATACACATACAAATGATTCAGCCTGTTTTGTTGAGTAGTAGATTCATGATGGTTCATTTTATTATGCTTCATCAAATTGATATAAAATATTATATGATAAAAACTTTAATCAGAGCCAAACAGTTTTGACAATAAGTATAAAAAATACACCATATTGTGTGATTTTCTTTTAGGGATACATGCAATGTGGAAACAGCCCTTTATATTAACTATTCTAGTTTTACGATGCTATTTGAATATAATAAAAACTCTATTTGCTTCAGTTCACTTAGAGAAAAAGGACATAGGTACATGGAAGCACAAATATACAAGGTTATTACAAATATATTAGTTATTATCCTGCAGACACTTTGTTCAATAAAGACATGGGGAGCTCTGTTGCAACGGAGGAAGACTTACCAATAACCTACCAGAGCATTCTTAATGAAGGAGTGGGACAGAACTGAGGTCAGGGGTAGTTAAGAGGAGAGGAAGTGCAGGACAGAGACTGTAGACTCTAATCTTCACCCTCAACTTGACTGTGTTAGAATGACTTGGGAGATCCACCTCTGGGCTTGTACCTGAGAGGGAAAGACACAGCCTAAATGTGAGTGGCAACATCCCATGGGCTGGGGACCTGGACAGAAGAAAGAAGAAAGCAGGTGGAGTGCCAGCATTCACTGCTTCCTGTGTCATCATAGGGTACCATGCGCCCAGCTGCCTTACTTTCCCGCTGCCATCCCCGAAAGCCTCTCCCACCATGCCCTTCCCTGCCATGATGGACCATGCAGTAGACTGTGAGTCTAATCATGCTTTTCTTCCTTGAAGTCGCAGCAGTGACTACAGTATCTAATGCAGACTCCTTTCTGAAGTTCAGTAATGACAGAAGAGAGAAAAGTAGTTTCTTTTGGGGGAAGTCTTCGGGAATATTTTTCCCAAGCCCAGGATACTTAGCTTTTGTTTGACGTCTGAGCTGCAGGGAGAAAAACTGTTGGGTAAGGATAAACTAAGCATTTAAGGGATGTTCTGAGGATGGGTTCATCTTTTCCCCCAAAAGTTATTATCAAGTGCTGTCACTACTTGAATTTTCTTTTTTTAATTGTTACTGCCATTTCAAAGTTGTTTGATATATTTTGTCTCAGTGCTCCAGAAGCTAGCTAATCATGATCATACAACTCCCCAAGGTGAGGTGAACCCTACTCCAAAATCAAGTATTTCTCAATCATTCTTTTTCCAATTCAGAATATACACAGCACAGACTTTACTTTAAATAACAGGGAAGGAGTTCAGATATTTTAATGGAATTTGATTTATTAACTATTTTTTTGAGGCAAGGTCTCAAATATATGTAGCTCTGGCTGTACTAGAACTCACTATGTAGATCAGGCTGGCCTTGAACTCAGAGATCCTCCTGCTTCTCTGCCTCTCTTGTGCTAAGACTAAAGGTGTGTGCCAACAGGCCTGGCCATTAGCCTGCTGTTTAAAGTTATTATCTAGGACTCCTGAGTTGGGGAGGGCCTGTTAACATCTCAACTGTGTACTTCCTTTTCACCCAGGAACACTGTCAGTGTGGCAGAGGGCTGGGAAAAAACAATGCAAGAGTCGCCTTCCTACGGCATCTTTCCAGGGCTCCCACTCTGGTCTGTGAGCCTGCTGTACACCAGCACACTTCTGTACAATGCTGCATTCATTTATCTACATGCCTGGCTTTCTGAGTGGGTAGCAGGCTACTTGAGGAAAATGTCCTCTCTTGCTCACTTTGGCCCTTCTACAACTGTGTCCTGAGACATATATATTGCCAGATCAATAAATGCTGCATGAATCACTCAATCATTGAGGAAGGCAAATCACCTCACACCTCTTAGAATGGCTAGTATCAAAAGAGTCACATCGGTGAGGATATGGTGATACAATAATTCCTATATACTGCCTGTGAGGTATAAATTAGCATAACCATCATGGAGTTTCTCCAGAATGCTAGAAATAAAACTAGCACATAATCCAGCAGTCCCACAACTGGTGTATATCCAAAGAGAGACATCTGCATGTCCATATTCATGGCAGCACTATTGACATTGGCTAAGACGTGAGATTAACACGTATATGTGGAGATCGATGGGGGGCAAGTCCAGTCATAAAAAGAATGAAAGACTGTGACACATGGGTGAACCTGGAGAACACCCATTCAAGTAAGTCATGCGCAGAAAGAAAACTACTGTACAATCTCACTCATGCATGGAGGAAGACTGACTCGCATGGTGGTTACCAGAGGCATGAGTAAGTGATTGGGAAAAAGAGAAGGGGAGATGTTGATCAGAGGTTAAATAGAGGCAGATGGGGTCGGGAGAAGAAGACTGGAATGGGCAATTATATAGAGACAAGAAGTAGGTAAGTAATTACCATTGGAAATGACTACTTATTGATAGCTCTAAAGTTTCCTTCTTGACTGGTGACAATGTGTTAAAGTTGATTGTGGCCATTCAATTCTGGGAACATCCTCAAAATTGCAGGGCTATATACTTTCAACAGGTGAGCTGTAGGATAGAGGAATGAAGTCACTTAGACAATGTATTTATTGGTGTGTGTGTGTGTGTGTGTGTGTGTGTGTGTGTGTATGTGTGTGTGTGTGTGATATGTGTGCATGAGGAGGGTTTGCTCGCGCCATGGTGGAGTCAGAGACAACTCTCGGAGTCAGTTTTCTCCTTTCACTTTTGACTCTGGGGCTCGAACTCAGACTGTTAACGCTTGTATGGCAAGAGCTTTTACCTGCTGAGCAATCTTGCTGGCACGAATGATCTCTTAATAGAGCTGCTTTTAAAAATAAATTTAAAATGGATGAATAAATAATTAATGAAAACAATAAGAATGTGTTTTCACTTTCTTTTGGAGTAGGAAAATTGGAGGACTGGGTTTCTCTTACTCTGTGACCAAGACTAGCCTGGAATTTATTATGTAGCCTAAACTGGCCATGAACTCAGGATCCTTCTGGTGCTGCCTTCCTAGTGCTGGGAGTAAAGGCATGCACCAACACTACTGCAGTGTCTTCTTCTTCCTCTTCCTCTTCTTTTCTTTCAAGTTGGGGTCTTGCTATGTAGTCAAGTTAGCCTTGAATTGAGTGCAGAGATTTAATAAGGTGAGAATGTTCACCTGTTTTTGGTGTGTGTGTGTGTGCGTGTATGTTGTGTGAACATGTTTGTGTGGTGGAGGCCATATACCAAACGTAGGTGTCTTTCTCAATCACTCTCTAGCTTATTTCTTTTTGGACATGGTCTCTCACTCAAACTACAGCTCACCAATAGGCTACACTGGCTGTCCAGGAAGCTCTAGGCATCTGTCTGTCCCTGCCTCCCCACTGATGGGATTACAGGTGCACACTGCTATGCCCTGATTTTTACATGAACGCTGGGAATCCACACTCAGGTACTCATGCTTGCATGACAAGCACTTTACCAGCCTAACCATTTCCCTAACTCTTGAAATTTCACATTTGAATATAACACTTCAGTAGTAGATATTTCTTATAAATTTGTATGGTTGCTATCTCATAGTTTCAGTTGACTTATTCCTCCATCCAACATCTGCTGGTGTAGCCAGAAGTTTCTCCCGGCCTGCCCAGCTCCACAGTCCTGCAGCCGCCTATAAAATAATCACTCAGAGGCTTAATATTAATTGCAAATTCTATGGTCTATTGGCTCAGGCTTCTTGCTAGCTATCTCTTACAACTTAACTCAACCCATAACTATTAATCTATGTATCACCATGTGTTCCATGGCTTTATCTGCGTCCCATTACATGTTGCTCCTTGGACCGTGGTTTGGCATCTCCCCCCACTCTCCTTTCTCCTCTATCTGTCTTGGATTTTCCCACCTGGCTCCATCCTGCCCTGCCATAGGCCAATTCAACTTTATTTATTAGCCAATGAGAGCAACACATATTCACAGCGTACAGAAAGACATCCCACAGAACTTCCCCTCTTCTGTCTAATTAAAAAGAAAGATTTTAACTTTAACATAGTAAAATTATATATAACAAAGCAGTTATCAAACAAGAATTATAGTTACAATATCTAGTCTATTTGTATTTGACAAAATTAAAGAAAATATTCTATCATCTATCCTATTTTGTGAGTCTAGTTTTATATCTAATTTACCTTTTTTTTTTATTTTTTATTTTATTTATTTATTTATTTATTTTTTTTGGTTTTTCGAGACAGGGTTTCTCTGTGTAGCTTTGTGCCTTTCCTGGCTGGCCTCGAACTCACAGAGATCTGCCTGGCTCTGCCTCCCGAGTGCTGGGATTAAAGGCGTGCGCCACCACCACCCGGCGCTTAATTTACCTTTTATCATGACTAAGGAAAACTATAATTATAATTATCTAGTCTTCAACTTCATCAACAACCCCGGAAGGATTATAATATTACCTGAGTAAAGAAGAAATGCATTGCAAGCAACTTTTATAATTCTAGAAATGACAGAGATAGCTGGTTGCCTAGACAGTCACCCAAAGTTTTTCTGTAATGTTGGGGCATCCATCTTTAGCCTATGGTCCTAGAGTCTCTCAGTCGCTCTTTCCTGTGTCCTGTAGAATGTATGGAGTCTCCTCTGCGAAGCAGGGACCCAAAGGACCATTTCACCTTGTTATGGCAAAATTTAGTGGTCATTTTCCTATGGGTCCTGTATGTCCAGTTTATACAACATATTATCAAGCAGTCTAGGCAAGAGCAGTTTCTTGCCCAAATGGCTATTTTTGCCATAAAGAAAGCAAATTCCATGTGGAGTTTCTTTGATGCCCATCATCCTCTTTGAAATAATTGGTACTGCCAGGAGCAGACATGTCTCATTGTCTAGAAAAGTTTAAGTTTTTAAAACATTTAAAATGCCATATTCTGTAGGTCTCTGAAGTGTTTGAAGATTATCTACCTAATTGAAATATATCCATGTATACCATGTTAACTAACATGACTATAAGTTTGATTATCACAGATGACTATTAATCTGTATTTCTTAATGACATATTACAACTTCAAATGAGTTACATAAACATAATACCTCAAACAAGAGTAAAATTATACATAGATAAGACTATAACAAAATTAACTTTATTTTCTTTTAAGGAAATTAGATTTTTTTAAATTTCAGCTGCTTTGAATAATTTCTAAAAGCTTTCAACAATTTATACCCAGAAAGATGTGCCAGTTTTGATTCTGTTTTCCTTACCTCCAGAGTTATGAGTCCCAGACTATAAGGTCACAGACAGTCATGCTTGGATGAAACGTCTTTGGTTCCAGTGATGCTCTGTATTTCACGTTTCACGTCATCAAAACATAGCCAATGTCTTGTCTTAAACTTAGTGAAGCTGAATCTGACCACCTGAGTTCATGTGGTAACAGTCCGATCTCTTCTATAAAGTTAACCTTTTCTTTTTTTGTCAATAATAAATGAGCTATGGGTAGGTGGCAGGATGTGGACCTCAAAATTCCCATAACCCAGTTGCCTAATAATTTTAACATCTGTTCATTCATATACATTTAGTAGTTGACACTTGTCCTGGTTAGGTTGTTTTTTTTTGTTGTTGTTGTTTATTTTGTTGTTGTTGTTTTTTTTGTTTTTGTTTTTGTTTTTGTTTTTTGTCAACTTGACACATGCTACAGTAATCTGGGAAGAGGGAATCTCAATCTCAATTGAGGACCGGCCTCCATCAGACTGGCCTGTAGGGTCTGTGGGACATATTCCTGATTAATGATTGATGTGGGAGGGTTCAGATCACTGTGGGTGGTGCCACCCATAAGATGGTGGTTGGTCCTGGGTGGTATAAGAAAGCCGAGCAAGCCAGGAAACAGTGCTCCTCCATGGTTTCAGCTTCAGTTCCTACCTCCAGGTTCCTGCCTTGAGCTCCTGCCCCCGACTTCTTTAATGATGAACTGTAACTGTAAGCTGAAGTAAACTCTTTTCTCCCCAAGTTGCTTTTGTTCATGGTCTTATCACAGCAACAGAAACCAAGCTAAGAATTCATGTGGAAGGAGGTTTATCATCAATAGGACTACAAACTTGCTTTGTAGCCAAGGTTGTCCCTGGAACTTCTGATTCCCTTACTTCTGCCTCTCAAGTGCTGGAATTACAGCTGGGTACCATCTTGTCCAGCATGTTCATCTCAAAGCTGTTTAGATAAAACTTCAAGTCTAGACTGTACCTAGCATACAGTATGTATTCGATAAAAGTTAAAAAAAATGAATAGTCCTATCACAAGTGTTTTAAATGTATTAAGACCTTGCTCTCTAGGACTCATAACTCTGGAGTTAAGGAAAACAAATCAAAACTGGCACATCTTTTTGGGTATAAATGGTTGAAAGCTTTTAGAAGCTTTCAAAGAAGCTGAAATTAAAAAAAATCTAATTTCTTTAAAAGAAGATATACTTTTTTTCCCAAATACATATTTCATCTGTGGTTTTACAGTTGCACTTGGAAATATACATCTGACCCCCAAAGATTAAGATCCTTCCATTTGTCTTTTGGGGTGTTTTGCAGCAAATGCCCGAGAAGCAGAAGGTGTGTTTTGTGATTTCTATTTTACATCTTCATGTAAGAAGGTAAGCTTATGAACACCTTGGCGTGGAGGCTCAGGCTTATAATACCTTGGGAGGTAGAGGCAGGAGGATCAGGAGTTTAAGGCCATTCTCTGCTCCACTGCAGAATGGGAGGCCCTCCTGGGTTATATGAGACTGTCTCAAAAAAAAAAAAAAGCTATGAACAAGGAGGAAACCATCTATTGTTAACATCGGTAGTGGTGGTTTAACTCTTTATAAAGCGATATCCACACTGCCTTCTCTTAACCTTACCACTTCCTCTTGAATAGAACAGACAGCAGGGATCGTCAACATCCCCTTTTTACAAAGGAGGAAACTGAGATTACTAAATGTGTTCCAAAGGCCTCCTGGGAATGAGCAAGGGGATTGCCACTATTGAAAAAGGATTGATACTTATTAAGACGTCATTAACTCTATTGTGAATGTGAGCACCGGGGTGCTACGCTACCAATCAAACCTAAGGCCCCTCTATGCAGGGCCGGAGCTTTACCACCGGACACGTCTCCACACTCCTCCCCAATGAAGTCCCTATCAAGTCTCCTGCAGTTGGAGTCATGAAGGGGAAACTCAGCTGGAGATCTGTAGCTGGGGAACAAAGAGTGAAGTGAGCCGGTGGACAGAAAATTACTAAGAGGACAACCATGGCAGGGGTATTCTTGCTAAGGGCAGACCGCGGATTTACATCAAAGGTGGGACGGTAAATCCGTTCAGATATTGAGTATTAAAATATCAAGCATGATCAGACAGCAAGAAGGATTCTTGCAAAAACTGAGCTCAGCTAGAACCACGAGGAAGGCCTCTCCCAGAAGGGGGCTTAGAGGTAACAAACTTAAACAATTCGGTGAGGGCGAGCCCGCCACGGTCCCATCCTCACGGGAGGAGAGGGGTGGCAGGCCGTCGGAGCTGCGGGATGGTGTCCCCCGGGTCCGGCTCTCCTTTAAAGGAAGGATCGCCTAGCAAGCACCAAGGGCTGAATGGAAAAAGAGAGGGCTCGCAATCCTTGCAACTCGCCCCGCCCCCCCGTCCGCCGGCTCCCAGATTCAGGGCGGGCTCTGCCGGTCGGCGGACGGGGTCGCTGACGCTGATTGGCTACCGGCGCGGGCTTGGGGGTTTCCCCGACTCCGCCCCATCCCCGACTCCGCCCCGTTGTCGCCTGGGCGCGCTCCTTCAGCCCGCGAGAGCGCGCTCAGGCTTCAGCCGTACCGCCAGGCGGGAGGAGCCGGAGCCCGCGTCCCTCCCTCTCTTCGCCCTCCCACCCCCACGGGTCCTCATCCTTAAAGCTCGAGTCCGCTCGCCCCGCCTGTCTGGAGAGGGTACCGGGCAGCGGCGAGCGTGCGGCCGCGGCGAGCCAGCGCTGACAAGGGCAGGCGCCCGGAGGCGACGGAGCGGCGGCAGCTGGCCCCGAGTCCCCGTTGAAGAGGAGGGGGGGCGGGTGGAGGGGACGGGACGGTGAAGGGAAGAGGGGTCCAGGTCCTGCTCGCAGCCCTGCATGGTCGCAGCGCTCAGCCTGGCCCATTCTGCCCAGACGCAGCACCCGCTCAGTACCCGAGGCGCAGTCGCTTGGGGCCGCCGCCATCCCGCGGGCGAGCCTCCCGGGCATTGGCTCTCCCGACCCGCCGCGGTCCGTTCCAACCGCCGCCCGCCCCAGGTAGCCGTCCGGCCGGAGACCATGTTCGACAAGACGCGGCTGCCGTACGTGGCCCTCGATGTGCTGTGCGTCTTGCTGGGTACGTCAGGCGCCGCGGTCCCCGGGGGTCTTCCGGGCGGGCGGGGGACGGGGGGCGGGAGGCGGGGAGGCCGGGGTTGGAGCGGGGTGCGGGGGGGCGACGACGACCCTGCCGCGGAGCCGCGCACTTGGTGGTGTAGGGTGGGTGTGCCCGGCCCCCGCGCGCGCGTGCGCGCGTGCGCCGCCGCCGCCGCGGCTGCGGGAAGAGAGTTGTCCCGGGAGCCCGCTTGCGCAGCTAAAGGGGGGACTCCCCCCCCCCCAGCTTCTGCATCCTGCACTCTTGGCTCCCGCGTGGGCTCCCCCTGCCTGTCTGCCGGTGCGCTGAGTCCTAGCCCTGCTTGGCCGCTCTTCTCGCCTGTGCTGTTACCCTCTCTTCCCCCCCCCCCCCCCTGGCCACACTCCACCGGACAGGGTGGGCTCCTCCCTCTCCACGGTGCAGAGAAGCCTAGCCACTGGCTCATCAGGTTCTGCAGCGCAGCTGGAGGTTTGATGCAACCCCCCCCCTCTCCACCCCCCTCCAGGCTTCTCTGGAGCACCAGGCTCCAGTGCCCGGTGTACCATAACTTGTGAGAAAGCACTTTAAAGTTTTCGACTATAAAAGGCTTAGAACGTTCCTAATTAGAAGGCGTTGCCAGGTTGTAAATTGTCAGGTTGCAAGAGGGGAGGATGAGGATGCCAGGTTTCTGCCTGGTGAGGTGTGAAGAAGGTTGCGTTCCCTCCCCACCTTCCTCCTCCACCCCCAACCCAAACGCAGGAGTCCTGCTGTTTCCTTCTTGCGCAGACCTTGCGGCGGTTTACCTTTCGGTCTCCTGTGACAGACAGCCCAGCAAGGAGTTCTAGACACTTCTCTAGCTACAGCAAAGTCGGCGTTATTTTCCTGATCGGAAGAATTCAGTTTGGGGGGTCTCTGGTCGCCAGGTCTTTCTTTCCGGGGGAAGGAGGCTGGAATCATCTGGACAAGGGCTCGGCTTTGGAAGCAGTGGCTGCTTCCACCTTTTTTTCTGTATAGTCAGTTGTAAACCGTTGGAGGTTTGGGTGATGGTTAAAGTAATTGAAGTAGTCCTGGCAAGTTCTCAAGGCGACTAGTGGCTTTTGCATCTTAGGTACAGATATGCCTACTGGCTTCTCAGAGATAAGACCTATTTCCTCAGGCTTTAATCTAGCAGCTCTTGACTATTCCTCTCTCCCGCTTCCAGCCTGACCGTTTAGACTTCTTGTCAAACTGTGAAAATTTTGGTACATTTTTTTAAAATGCATTTTCTTAGAGTCCTTTCTTAAAAAAAAAAAAAAAGAATCCGTGCAACTTCTCTCTTTACCAGGACACCTTCACCCCGCATTTTCACAGTGAATTGTAGGGTTGGTTTAAAAGAGAGGATTCAGTCTTAGGACAGGCTTTAGTAACATGTGGTAGCCTGTTACCCAGGCACCTGTGAGGTGGAGGCAGGAAAATATTTAGTTCAGATCCAGCCTAGGCTACCTAGGGAGATCCTGGGTCACTAAACAAAAGCAGTCTTTGTGGAAACACCTTTTCAGATGTTAGGGCATATTATTTTAAAATTACTAGCTTAGGAAATACTTTCCTTTTTTCCTTTCTTTTCTTCTTTCCCTCCCTCCCTTTCTTCCTTCTTTCCGGACAGGGTCTTGCAGTGCAGCCTGGTTTGGAACTTGTGCCTCTTCTTCCCCAACCTCCAGAGTGTTGGGGATATTGGCATGCTCTCCCATGCCTGGCTAAATTATGATGTCCTTTTCCTATACCAAACACCGATTAGGAGGGCTGAACCAACCCGTACTACTCATAGGCAGCCACAGCTCATGTTATTAATAGGAGGCCACATGGTAGATCTATCCTTTTAAAAAATTCATGCGTGAGACTGGTGTTCCGGCTCATGCTTGTAATCCCATCACTCAGAAGGTGAAGGTAGGAAGATTGTCATGAGTTAGAGGCTAGCCTGGGCTACAGACATAGTTCAGGTCAGCCTAGTCTACAGAGTGAATCCCTATACTGAACAAATAAACTGACAGAGATCATGTGTAGTGGGAAAATGTGTACGCAGTGAAATTTTATAAGTTATATTTTCTGGTGGCCTGTGTTTTCAACGTGATACATTCTGTTGAGCTTGGAGTGATCTGACTGCCCCAGTTGACCCCACAGTTTCAGGAATAAGATATCTGTAAGGCATTGATCTATATATGTATATATAGTTTTTGTTTTTTTTCAAGACAAGGTTTCTCTGTGTAGGCCTGGTTGTTCCGGAACTTGCTCTGTAGACCCGGCTGGCCTCGAACTCACAGAGATCTGCCTGCCTTTGCCTCCCGAGTGCTGGGATTAAAGGCATGAGCCGCCGCCGCCACCGCCACCGTCGTCCAGCTAATTTGCTTTTTCAAAAAGCTCTTCATCTATTTGAATCTTATCTTATCGGTGTAGTATTGTTTGTTTGTTTTTTCTTGTGCCGCGACTGCAGTTTCTTTTAAAGTAGTTCAGTGCATTGTCAGGATTTCCCTTTTCCTAAGTAGAATGTAACCTACTTATTTTCATTAGATATGTACAGAACGCCGTTAGATTTAACCACATCACCTCTCACACGTAACACGAAGGGAGAATGACGACACAGGACCTTTTAAGACTGACTTTTGGAAGATAGGTTTTTCTAATAAACTTACCCGTTTTAGACGAGTCTGAGGATTGCACTAAATTTGGGATTTATTCACCTTACTGACAGCCAGGGATTGGCAGCCTAAGATTGTCTTTGCTTCAAGAAAGCTTTCAGCCTGGCTTGGACGTTTTCCTTTTCCCCCTTTTCTGTGGAGCGTCTACAGGTAAGGGTTGACTCCATGGGCAGAAAGATGATTAAGCACTTCGTAAGTATAGGTTATGTGAAAGTGATTCATAATTACAATGTGATGTGTTCCACTATCACTCTGTGTGCCCATTTTAATATGATGATGGTACATGGTTTCGTTACACAAGTCATTCATAATTTTTACCCAGGGTGATGTCTTTTGAAGTGATCGTTAAACAGTATGTGCATATGTGTTTATGCGTGTGTTTGTTTCTAAATAAACTCCATTAATTCTTCTATATGTATATCTAAATTATCAGCTCCTTCAGTGGATTTGGTAAATCCTTGAAAAAGGAGATATTTGAGAGAGAATATATATTTGATTCCTCTGAAATGGAGTCTTGTCATCTCCATTTTTTTGAGTCTTTGATTTGACACGCCTACCATTGATATCTGTTTGAATTTGCTTGATTGCTTTTTTTATTTATAGATATGGTCTCACCATGTAGTTTTGGCTGACCTGGAACTCACTATGTGGACCAGGCTGACCTTGAACTCAGAGATCCACCTGCCTCTGACTCCTAAATGCTGGGATTAAAGATGTGCGCCATCACACTTGACCTTACTCCTGTTCTTTTGACCAGTGGTTCTAGAACTGTTGGTAAGTCCATCTACAATCACCTGAACACATAAGAAAAGCTACTATATAGAGAACAATAGAGAGTTGGTATAAAAGTAGCTATTTTAGCCCAATGTATTATACTGTGTCCTGAATATAACTTACTTTTTAATTACTAAGGATCGGTATGTATTTTAGCCACCAGGTAATAGATACCGAGTCCATTAATTGATTCAGTGTACACTGGGAGATGACTTTTGTACCTTGTTAGAGTGCTAGGGATATAAAGGTAAATAGGACAGTCCCCTCCCTAAAGGAGCGCAGAGTCTGATGCAGGAGAAACAAACAGGATGTTACATCATGTTAAGTGTGCTAATGCAGGTATGATGCCCTTTGATCACAGAGAAGGGCCATGTCTTAGATCTATACTGTTTAGAGAAACGGCTTCTCTGTTTACTCTTAGAGATACGGAAATGTCAGAAGTTGCATAGCATTACTCTTAGAATTTTTTCCTACCCATTTTTCAACTTGATCTGGGGGAGTGGGAACTCAAGTACCTGTGCTGGTGATTTATCTCTGGGTAGGCCTGTGATATTTGGAAGACTGGGGTGGAGCTGGCAAAGCTGCCTTCTGCATGTCTATATTTTGCTGTGTAGTGATCCCTGTATAATTCTGTGCTGCACAGACCTTAGACTTAGTGCTGATGTTGCTACCGGAGGAGAAGCCACCGTTCCTAACTGCTGTCTCTACATGCTTTCAAAGTGGCTCCCTCAGCTTTTCCTCTTGACTGTAGCATTTGGGTGTGCTGGGCTTTGTGTTTGGTTGTTTTCTTGTTTGGGCCAGGATCTGATAATACCTATCTGTGTCCAAACTAGAACTGAGAAAGTTTCCTTCTTGCACCAGTCACCAGGTACAGTTGTTTTGATAGCAGATGCAATAGGGTTCTTGCTGGCTTGTTTTTTTAAAGGTTTATTTATTTTTATTTGTGTATGTGTTGTGTGTGTGTGTGTGTGAGAGAGAGAGAGAGAGGGAGAGAGAGAGCGCGTAAGAGCTAGAGAGCCTGTTTGAGTTTTTGTGCCATGTGTGTGCAGTGTCTGTAGAGTAAGATGGTGTCATATTCTCTGGAAAGATGGTTGTGAGCCACTCTGTGGGTGCTAGGAACCAAGACTGAGTCCTCCAAAAGAGCAAGTGTTCTTAACCACTGAGCCGAGCCATCTCTATCCCAGGATGGTCCAGTTTCCTTATCATGTTCCAAATAAAGCATCATTGTGCCGACACACTCCATAGGTGTAGATAAAATTTGACAGCAAAAACATTGGCTACCGACAGTAGGCAGTTATGAAATCTCTGTTACTTGTTAACTCAAATACTGATATGTCATTACCACGATGCTGACATTCTTTTAACACAGTCCCCAAGGAGTGATCCCTTTGCTAATCCTCAGGCTGAGTTGCTTTAAGAGCAGAAAAAAAGATACATGGAAATAGTTCGGTTTCATAGTCTCCAGCATTTTTGTACCTTACCTTTTCTCCTAAAACTAATTCATTCATTCACTTATTTCATACATTTACTAACAGCTGAATAGGTACTAGCTTTAATTACGGACATTTCTTTTGCCTTTGATGGAAGTTTGCTAGGTTTGTTTCTTTAACTTTTCTCATTGTTTCTAGTAACAGGAGGAGAGAAGGAATCTCAAGGTGAACAAAAGTTGATCAAACTTCATGTGCTTGTGTCAGATTAAGATTCTGTCGCAAAGCTTTTTCTTAAGTTGGATGGGCAGTTTGGAACAAGAGCAGAGACTGGAGGGGACTGCTATGCTTTGGTGACTACTTGGCTTCATGAAGTTGAGTTGACTTGACCTTAAATGTGCCCCACTTGGACCTGAGTATGGAAGTGTTTGGAGAACTTTGTCCATATATGTTTTATGAACTGTGAATTCCTCCTTCATATTCTCTTTGAATTATATCCTTTTGGAAACTCAGAGACATGCTACGAATCATACTAATCCCACTCACATATAGTCATTTTTGGCTGAACTCTACTAACGTGTTTGAGATGTTTGGGGACTTACTCTGATTCTAAAAAAACCCAAGGTTTTACTGTTTGAATATGAGGTTGTCACTGTTGGCTAGAGATGGAGATGCTGGCAGCATAGGCGAGCGGACACTCAGATTCAGGTGGACCAGTTGGCCCAGCATGTAATTTCAATTTTTGTGGGAAGGAATTTGGATTATTTTTTAAAATTATTTTTGTGTGTGCATGGTGTTCAGAGAGCGACTTTGAGTAGTCTGTTTTCTCCTTCCACTTCTGAGTAGGTTCTGGGATTTGAACCCAGGTTGTCAGAGTTGCAGGGCAAGCACTTTATACTGACTGAATGACCATCTCACTATCATATAGTCTGCACGGTAAGCTAATTAGGGATTGGTCGCATAGGCGCCATTTTGTCTCTATTTTCTTTTCAACACAGCATTTACTTTCCAGAGGTTATACATGATGGTTGCAAGAAGCTTTCAGACTTTTTTTTTCCTTTTAAAAATGTTCTTGTTCTTTTTTTTTTTTTCAGTTAAAAAAAATTGGGGAGGGGGTCTCATGTAACTCAGGCTGGCTTTGAACTTGCTAACTGAAGATGGCCTAGAACTGCCTGTGTCTCCCGAGCGCTGGCATTAGGGGAGTCCACCACCGAGCCTGGTTTTAGGTGGTGCTTGGGATCAAAGTGAGGCCTTCTTAGATGGTAGGGACAGTCTGCCAGCTGAGCCACATTCCCCATTGTTTTTCATTCCTCCCAACTTCCTTTTCTTTCTCCTTTTAAAAGGTAGGTTTTTAAAGTCTAGATGGCTTAGGCAGAGCTTTGTTTTGCTTTTAGTTTTATTTTCTTGACCCAAAGAAGTCTAGAATTGGAAATGACTTGCTCTTTGAAATCTGTACGTTTTTCTTTAGCACATTAGAGACAGTGCATTCTTGCAGTGGACTTTGGACCCACACTTCCTCAATTCAATTTCTTCTTTAGTTTGTTATCTCTGTGACCTTGGGAATGGTCTCTCTGAGTACCTGTGTTTCCTCAGCTGTATAATATATAATGACCTATTTACATCTCTTTTGTGAAATTTAAATGAGTCAGTATGTAAATTACTTAGGCAAGTACCTTGCACTTACTATATATGTGGAGTAAAATAATTCCCTGTAATTCTAGCACCCATAACACAATAATTAGTAGAAGTAACATCATCAAGTTTTGTGTTAGGGATAGAAATACAGACTTTAAAATGTTTCCCGTGAGAGCTCATGGTATGCTTTTGAGATCTAGTGTTTCATCAGTTAAGAATAAAACCTACATATATGCAATAGTAATTCCAGGCAAGGTAGAAACTGATCTGTTTAGTTTTGGTAGGCTGTAACTGAGTAAATGGAAAACTCATTACTATATACAGTGATAAGTCCTAGATTTCACTGATTTAAGAAAAAGAGGATTAGTTACATCCTCACTATTTCTACTTTTTTTCTTTTTTCTTTTTTTTGGTTTTTCGAGACAGGGTTTCTCTGTACCTTTGCGCCTTTCCTGGATCTCGCTCTGTAGACCAGGCTGGCCTCGAACTCACAGAGATCCGCCTGCCTCTGCCTCCCGAGTGCTGGGATTAAAGGCATGAGGCACCACTGCCCGGCTATTTCTACTGTTTTAAGTCCTAGGAATGATTGCTCTGCTTGTTTAAAAAAAAAAAAAAAATTGAGCTAAGATTCCTAAGATTTTTTTTTTTTTTTTGAATAGCAGTAATTGTATGTTCTCATCTGTATACAAAGTCTCCCTCCTTTTTTGAGGCAGAATTTCATGTAGTCCAAGTTGGCTTTGAACTGTCTGTGTAATCAAGGATGACCTTGAACTCCTGAGCCTTATGCCTCTTCCAGCACAAGAGCTTGAGACCTGCCACACCTCATTCAGTTGCATTCTGTAATTTGAATTTCTCTTGTAATTAGGCAGCAAAGAAGCAGTTGTGCAGTAGCCTCTCTCTCTTCTTGTGTCTTCCTTTTTCCGTGAGCTCTGTGTTGTGTGTGTTTGCAGTGTCTCTGTGTGCAGGTCTGCAAGCACATGTGGAGGCCAGAGGTCAGCCTCAGTGTTGCTCCCCAGGAGCCTTGTGTTGGAGACAGGTTCTCTCATGGAGCCCCAGGTCTAGGGAGCCCCAGGGCCTCCTGTCTCTGCCTCCCCAGTGCTGGGGTTACAAGCTGCCACCACTATGGCTGGCTTTACAAAACAGCCATGACTGGGTGCTGGAGACTGAGCCCAGGTCCTCAGGCTTGCAGCGAGCACTCTATACCAGCTGAGCTGTCTCCAGTCCTCCTCGCTCTCACTGGATCTTTCTTCTCCTCCTCCTTTTCTTTTGTCCTCCTTCCTTCCCTACTTTACTTCCAGTCTCAGGCCCGGCTGGCCTCAAACTGGCCTCTTTGCAGCTGAAGCTGGCCTCGATTCCTGATCACCTTGCTTCTGCCGCCTAAGCGCCGGGATCTCAGGTACATGCCGCCACGCCGGGCTTACCCTTGTTTTACGGGTATTTGTTTTGACCCATGTTAACCTGTTGTATAAATTTAGCATTACGTTTTGAAAAGTACTTGAGTCTGTACCACTTTTCATTAAATTCACTAAGTGCACATTTAAGTGCCTACTGCTTGGCTAGGGGCTGAAAGCATCAGTGTGAGAGAGGCAGGTTCTCTGTGCTAATACACGACAGTTAGAATGCTTTGCAGAGGTTGTGGAAGAATTAAAAGGGGAACACATTAGTGAGGCTTTGGGGGAATGGCTTCTCTAAGGAAGGAGTATTGGAAATGAGAGATACTTACAGGGAGATGAAAATGAATTGCCCATGGAGGAGCTAGGGGGCTGATATTAAGCATAGGGAAGGGCAGGTGGTGAGGCCCAAGGAGGAAAGGGCATTTTAAAATAGAAAAGATGCCACTGGCCAATTTTGGCATTGCTGTGGCATTTTGGAGCTCATCATGACTAGGGAAATTTCCCTCAGACTTCAAGGCAAAAGAGTTTTGTTTTTGGTTTTGTTTTTAAATTCTACATGCCCCGCCCCCCATGGGACTTTAACCTTAAATGTTACTACGACTGGCAGCAGGCATAACCAGCAGTGACCAGGTGAAGAACCAGTGTTGCGGATCTGTTGAGTGAGTAACAGGCTTCTGGGTATAAGGCTGTGGTCCACAGAGGAGACTGGGGAGCTAGCTAGGAGATGCTCTATCAGCTATCACAGCCTTAAAACGAAGCCAGTATCTCTTTGGACTTTAAAATTGTCCCTAAGCAGCTTATTTTATTTTTATTTAATCAAACAAACAGGGTTTGTCCAGGGGGGAAAAATAGAAAAAAAAAAAAGGTCAGTGTGGTTGAGTTACCATGTGCATCTATACTTCCCCCAACCCCCACACACCTTCTTGCTTGAACCCAGGGCCCTATATATTCCAGGAAAGTGCTCCAACACTGAGCCTCTCCCCTCAATTCCTAATGTCAGTGTAGAAAATAATAACATTGACTTAATGCTTTCTGGGCCTGTATAGACTTGCTCAGGGTGATTTACTTGACCCTCTCCTATCTGTAAGGGATGGAACTTAGCCCCAGGGTTGTTGAGAAACTGACCCAAAGCAGCTGTAAATGGTGTGAGTCAGGAATTGGAAGTGTACTTTTGAGGACTGTAACTTCTGAATAGTGATTAGTTTGTTCAGATTTGGGATGAGTTGTAATGAGTGGGTAAAGAAATGGGGGTGATATTTGGCTAAGTAAAAATAGTGATTACTGTAGGTGGCCCAAATGTTTTATGATTGCCTTTGTCCTGTCTGGTTGTGTGGTTTCAGAGACAGTGTCTGCTTACCATGTTTTGATCATGAAATCTACTGTCTAAAACAGGCACTGTAAGGTTTACAATTCAAATTTGTAGAAACTGTGAAGAATTAGCAGTGAGGTAACTAGTTGGGATGTCATTGGAGGATGCAGTTAATTTGCCTGCTTCAGTGGCGTGCCTAGAGCCTTCTTCTTCAAATGGTGTTATTGTTGTAGGCATTCCTCCTGAGTTCTCACAGGACGGGAAGAACCTTTGCCCTTCCCGTATTTCAGGTGAATCATGGGTAGTGCTCAA
The DNA here is from genome assembly GCF_007827085.1 of Peromyscus californicus insignis. NCBI lineage: Eukaryota > Metazoa > Chordata > Mammalia > Rodentia > Cricetidae > Peromyscus > Peromyscus californicus. The sequence continues at coordinate 42,469,953 of NW_026294480.1, forward strand.
AGTAAGGCATTCTAGCAGACATAGTTAGAACCTCGTGGTTTAGTCCCAGGCTGTCAGTTCTTGGAAATGTTGCTTGAATCTTTTTCTGGGTGAGGTGTCTAGGAAAATGACATAGGAAATGGGTAGTGGAAAAGCTCTGTAGTTAATTGACAGCTTCTTAAGCTGGGTTCTGCTTTGCTTTTTGAGTTCATGAACATCCATAGTAGGAGATGGTTGGCTGCTGTAGGCTAGAGAGGTAAAGGAAGAGAGAGCCATTATTTATTGGTGGCCTGTGATTTGTTTTTGGTAAATGTTTTATATAAAGTCATGTACCATGACTCAACTGTGAAGTGTATGTATAGTACTGGTTTTATTTTAATGCCTTACCACTGGGGATGCAAAAGTGACTGGAATAATAAAATTCACGGGTTCTAATGAGTTCTTGCTTATTATGGAACACAGACTCATGAAAAATTAGGATATAACTGTATGATAAGTCACTAATCCTTGCACTGAGATTCCAAAGAGTGAATGAAACAAGGTCTCCATTCTTAAGAGGTGCACACAGCCTTGTAAGAGGAAATAGGCTTCATTCAAAAATTGGACTGTGTTTAGAGACAATTTCCCCTAGACCATTGCTCTTCTCTATGGCAGAGGTAATGTGAAGCTCCAGGAACATTGCTTTTGGATGGTACTGCTAAGTTATGGATCCTGTAGAAAATTCAGGAAACCAATCCATAAACCTTACATTACTATGGATACTTAGAAGGTATGTGGTACATGGTACATAGGCATTCAGATGTTTGTCATATGAATGAATGGATGAGTCAGCTAATCTTCTAAGACTTGAGAATATGCTTGAGTCAGCCAGCCACTCACAGAATTCTAGCTCCATCTGTTACTGTGATACTGGGCAGGTCACCCTAGCTCCCTCGGCATTTCCTCATCTAATGAGGAAAAGGATGATGCTTCTAGTGTCTTCCTCATAGTGCTGTGAAATAAGATGAGATAATGAGTGAGACAATGTTTGTGACACGTCTAGTTTAGTCTTGGCCTACAGGAGCCACTCAGTGTTGTAATTTTAATCATTATTGTTATTAAGCTAATCAACCAATTTTGTATCACTGACACATGGTATTTAAATGTGATTTCCATTGCTAGTGAGTTTTCTTTTGGAATACTGTTGAATGGAGTTCTAATTGCAATTTATTCTCATTCATATACCCCCCCCCCCCCCCCCCCCCCGTGTGTGTGTGTGTGTGTGTGTGTGTGTGTGTGTGTGTGTGTGTGTGTGTTAGGAATCAAACTCAGGGTCTCATGCATGTTAAGCAAAGACTGTACTACTGAACTACAGCCCTAACTACAATTTCAGCAACATTGAAGATGCTCCTCAGAGCCAGATGTGGTAGTTCATGCCTTTAGTCCCAGCACTTGGGAAGCAGAAGCAGGTGGATCTCTGAGTTTGAGGTCAGCCTGGTCTACAGAGTGAGTTCCAGGACAGCCAGGCTACACAGAGAAGCCCAGTCTTGAAAAATCAAACAACAACAACAAAAAGAATATGCTTTTCAGTTACTCAGCCCATTTCTGTTCCTGATCTGCAGATTGCTATGGGAAGTTTCCCCTTTTCTTTATTTTCTTTCCCCTGCCTCCCCCATTTCGTTCTTTCTTTTTCTCCTTAAACAGGGTCCTGCATATCCCAGATTGTCCTCAAACTCAGCAGGTAGCTGAAAATGACTGGGAACACCTGATCTTTCCTGTCCCTGCCTCCTCCAGAGGACCAGGGTTGCAGGTGGAGCTACCACACCAGGCTTGTTAGAATTGTTTCTCACCTGTTTCTTCCTGGAATCACATCCTCATTGTACATGTATTTATATTTCTAGGTGAGCAGTCTACTCACGGCTCACAGGCAAGGTAACTAATGGATGTGCAAGGCTTGAGAGAGAACGGCAAACTAGAAACAGGAATAAACAAGGTGTTTGTGTTGTGAAGTTAGGATGGTTTGGGTAGTTAGAGCTTAGTAACTTAGTAACTTAGTGCTTGGCTCCCAGAACATGAACATTTGGTTTCTTGATGTAAGCTGGTCAAGAGTTAACTGAAGTTTGAGGTTGACCGAGCTAAACTGCTAGCTGTTTGTACGACTTTTCGCAGCCAGCGTCAGCTTAAGGAGAGGGAGCACACAGCAGCCATGCCCACCACTGGTGTTCTGGGGTAATTCTGACTCAAAGAGGGCATTTCGTTAAACATAGGACTCTGTGTAATTACACTTCATATATTTTCATTAAGTGATTAAAAAAATGTTTTCAAATGACATCCCAATATGGTTTAGTTATCCAGGGCCACAGAGGCAAGAGATATTTGTGGTAATTTTTTTCTCCAAAGGGCATAGAAAAGATACAAATATTAAGTGTGCTATTTTCCAAATACTCTCTGCATCTGATCCAATAGCCCAGTAAAGCTATCTTTGATGTTACCAGAACTTGTTAGTCAGGATATGGGTAATGGTGATTTTACAGTTACGGGTGGTTATCTGTATTAAAGCTGTGAAAGTCTAAGTGCTGCCATTAAATGTAGACGATTAATGAAACCCAGAAACAAATGTATAGTTCCTTTTTATGAAGAGAAGTTCTTGCATGGATTTTCCCTTTGCTCAAGGTTAAACATTGTCCATGGTTCTTTTTAGTGAATGGCTGTTTCTTTGTATAACTTTATTTAAAGAGTTAAAAGTGTGGTTTAATAGGAACAGACACCGATTTAAGAGTCAGAGTCTGGCCTTGCCTCTACTACTCCCTGTGATTTTCATGGCCAGAGTCACACGGCTGCTTCATTTAGTCATATGTAAATCATAATGAGGATGATGCCTGTCTCAGGGTCATAGTGAGAAATGAGGTTCATTTCAAAAGAGTCAGACATCTGCTGCAGACTGTATTGCAGTAGTTCATACCAGGGGGCTCGGGACGAAGAAACCACAGTTCCAATCTAGTCTGAATGTCAGATGGACTGCCATCTGTATCAAAAGCAGTTTGTCTTCTCATACAGCATGTCTGTCACAATTTGGGGGCAAAGATATAAAACATGTTGGGGACTCTTTTAAAACTGTAATCTGCCCGTAACCTGCAGGACAGTAAACAGAGGAAATGCCCATTGAACAGAATAAATACAGTAGCGGATTCATGGTTGGGGTGCTGAGGTTTGACTGTTAGGCTTGGATGCTACAGTAAGGCTGCAGCTAACAGATGGTTTATCATCGTATGTGTCTGTAGTATTGTGATATAGATCTGTAGACTCCTGGGGAGTTTCACATACCCTACAGCTGCAGAGACCCAACACCACCAGAATTAAAATACCGTAATATCTTGGCCCAAATTACAAGAAAGCCTTAACAAGTTTGAATCCTATATAAGAACCATATTCACTTTTTCATAATAATTAAAAACTTATATTTAGGACTGGAGAGATGGCTCAGTGGTTAAGAGCACTAACTGCTCTTTGAGAAGACCTGGGTTCAATTTCCAGCATCCATATGGCAGCTTACAGCTGTCTGTAACTCCAGTTCCATGGCAAAACACCAGTGCACATAAAAAAAATGTAAAAACCCTTACATTTAAAAACAGTAAGATGGGCTGGAGAGATGGCTCAGACGTTAAGAGCACCGACTGTCCTTCCAGAGGTCCTGAGTTCAATTCCCAGCAACCACATGGTGGCTCACAACCATCTGTAATGAGATCTGGCACCCTCTTCTGTATACATAATAAATAAATCTTTAAAAAAAATAAAATAAAAACAGTAAGATATTTGAAAAAATGAGGATGACCCATCTCTGCCATCCTCACGGTCCTGGTGATATCAGCCTCCAGTGCTGGTGGATCCTGCAGAGATATGACCTAGATAGAGTCAGGATCCAGGCTAGAGCCTCTAAGGAACTCTCAGGACCTGGGTTTCACCATCCCACACTGGTTGCTGCAATTCCTGGGTGCTCTGGGCCAGATCCAGGGGGTGATTTTCAGTGCCCTCTGGATAGGGGTCATATTTACAGTGACTCAGATTTCCTGAAGTAAGAAATTTGTTCCTTAGGTTAGCCAATTAATTAGACTTGTGTTTTGAGTTTACTAGGAAAATGGGTAGATCTCCGGAAGAACTTCCTGGTGGTTGCCCTGATTTCATACTCTCAGACTTTCCATGATTAAGGATGAAATCCTAGAGCTGGGCATGGTGGCACGTCTTGAGCTTAGGCTTAGAGGCCAGCTTCAGTCACATAGGAAGACTGTTCAGCAACACACATGAAGGACCACAATATTCCAAAACAGCAGCCAACACCTGGATTTGGAAGGCAGGACCTTGGCTTAGTAACCAAGTAACAAGACAAGTTGTTACAGCACAGAAGTTAGACATCTGGAGCTGTCAAATACATCCAATAGGATTATGATAGACATGTTGAGACAGGAGGCCAGGCTTTATTGATACTGATGCAGTAGGACAATACCGTCTATAATAAAGGGTGTAAATTGTTACGTTTCAGAGGGCCAGCAGTGTATCTGTAAAAAACTATATTTACTCAAAACGAGAGTCAGAATGCATGCAATTTTAACAGAGTTTTATTATAATACTTTGTATTAATATGTAAAACATTTTCATTTACTTCACTAGCTTATGGAATGTTTGCAGAATTCTTTTGTTTCATGATGTACATAAACTTTTAAGTGTAGGGACACTGCCACTTCTTGAATCTCAAGTTTGCAGCTCCAGGTTTGTTTTTGTTTTTTGTTTTTGTCTAAAAAGGACTGCGTCTCTGTCTCTAGATGTAGGCCCTGTTCTGGGGCCTGGTGTTGCCCGCTACATGTTAAGCATTTGTTTCTTCCGCAGATATGTGCTCATTTACTATGTGCCAGGCGCTGGGTTAAGTGGCGGTCACATAAACAGAAGAAAACAAACCAGTGTGTGCTTTTGAAGGAGATCTTGGGAGCTATGGTAGTTTATAGTAAGGGGCTTTAAAAGAATTACTTTCTGGCTGAGAATATCATGTTCAGTAGGTGTTTAGCATGTGCATGAGCTAAAAAACCCAAGCCAAACTGAAACGAAAGAGTTTGCCTGGTAGAGTGCTAGCCTAGAACTTAGAAAGAGAGGCCTTAGGGAGATAAGAGGCATTCAAACTGAGGCAATGGTAGTGAGCTAATGCAGTTGGTGGTGGAATTTGGGAAGCTGTCGGAGCCCATCTTAGTGACAGCATAGGCAATGGGTAAGAGATAGTTATCCGAAAACCCGTTCTTAAATAGGGCACTGGGAGAGAACGAGATGTCAGAGGGAGGTGATGGAGAAGAGATGATGAGTTTGGTTTTAGCCTTATGAAACTTTAAACACCTTTGAAATGTTTAAGGAGAGATGCTAAGTTGTAGAACTCAGTGGAGAGTCTGTCTTTTAGGAGTCTTAGGCATATTTGTAGTAATTGAACTCATGAGAACTGGTGAAATTCTAGGAAGTTATAAAATGAAAAGAGCAACACTGATACCTCAGATTGGTCTGAATACGTTAAGACAGTAATTGCTGGGTATAGCTTCATCTCTTCAGAAGTTGTCATGATAGGCTGAGGCGACAGCTTAGTCTGGAAGGTATTTGTTATACAGGCCCAGGGCCTCCGTTTGTTTCCCCAGCCCCACACAATGAGCCGGGCAGAGGCCTGCAAACTAGCTCAGCAGGTAAACTAGGACTTAGCATCAAGCCTGACTCACAGCCTAAGTTGTGGCCTCAACCACAGGAGAAGGCGAGAACCAGATGCTGAAAGCTGTCTTCTGACCTGCACCCTCCCACATCATACACTCACTCTAACGATAAAATGAAAAAAGCTGGAACCGGCGATGTATGCTTGAAATCCCGGGGGGACAGAAACAGGTCACTCCCTGGGTCTTGATGGCCAGCCGACCTAGCCTGCTCTGGTGAGTTTTAGGCCAGTGAGAGACCCTGTTTGTTTCAAAAACAAGGTGGACAATGCCTTCCGAAGGACACCTAAAATTTCTCTCTGGCCTCCACACACTGGTGCACCCATGTGCACCCATACATTGAGAGAATATGGTTGTGAGGAGAAGGGCAATTGTGCAAGGGGAGGAAGATAGGCAGCATGACTGTAGATTCCTTGAGACACTTTCAAGCTCATGCTGATAGATCAGCTTCCACCACCCCTTTGTGACAATTTCACTCTGTGATTCAGGCTGGCCTGGAACTCTCAATCCTTCTGCCTCAGCTTGCATGCCCCCCTTCCTCTCTCTTATTGTGTGTGTGTGTGGTGTATGTGTTCATGATGTGTGTGTGGGTGGTGGGGCACACAGAACACATGCCATAGCACGCATGTGGAGTTGGAGAACAACATTGTGGAGTCAGTTCTCTCCTCCCTCATTTCTGTGGGTTCACGGGGGTCAGATTTAAGTCACCAGACTTTCATGGCAAGCACCTTACCGGTCCAAGCATCTTATTGGCCCACATCAGCTCTTGAATTCAGAGACTGTGGGCGTGTTCTGCCAGGTCAGGCTTAACAGGATCAGTTCTTTTTGAGGAGAACTGGAGGAAGACCAGTTGACACCCTGAGAGTTGCAGGTTGGGTTGTCATAGTTTGCTGTGATGGCCTAGTTAGGGGATGCAACGATCAGTAGAAATAAAGGAAAACAACTTTAGATGAATGGTAAAGAAATAGTTGACCTTACTTAGAAATAACTTATTTGAAACTTACTGAGAAATAACTTATTTGAAGCTCGACATAGTGGTATATTCCCAAAATCCCAGCACTTAGGAGGCAGAGGCAGGAGGATTTCTTCAAGTTTGGGGCCATGCTAGTTTACTAGTGAGATGTTGTCTCCAACGAAACGAAGGAAGCCTTGTGTTGGTTTCTGTAAAGTAACTGTTACCAGGTATGATGGAAGGCATTTGGGATTGGAGCCTGGTATTCAAATTTCAAAATTGTGCTCCGCAGGTTTCTTCTACCAGTCACACTGTTGCTTGGTTCCGTAATGAAGGGAGTATTGTCTGTCTCAGGTTTGATGGGTTTAACAAGAATGTCTGTAAATAAATAACCCATTCCTTAAGCTGCCCCATTCCAATGTGGGCTCTTTTTCTTGTTTCTTATGGCTGTAGGTATTTACTATATAGTTGCAATATTGAATGCTCACTCTTAACCTTAAAGAAGTAATTCATAGGAGTCCTTCCTTCTTCAACTTATCTTCTGTATGAAACAACTTGAGTGGATCAAATAGACATTTTTTTTGAAAAATGGATACATGGTTTATTTCCATAAAAATCATAACTATTAAAAAAGAGAACACTGTAAAAATTTCTTGGCCAGTATGCTTTATATTTGTGTGCATTAAAAGAAGTGTGTGTGTGTGTGTGTGTGTGTGTGTGTGTGTGTGTGTATGTGTGTGTGTGTTTTGTAAACAGTGTGCTAAATTTATAGATGCCAATTTGGTGTCTTCTTGCCGAAGTGAGGGTTTTTTATATTTTGGAGACACTAAAGTTAGTAAATGTTATTTTGGTTTCTGGATGTTTGCCACTTGGCGTAATTTCAGACTAAACCAATTCCATGTAAATGCTCTTGAGATTTGAAAGGTATTTTTTTTTAATTTGGTGGTATGTAAACTATAGTAGGTCTGAGGGTGTGAAGTCCCAGGTCTGGATCTCATTTGATTGTTTATATTTCCCCTACAGTTGAATGCCTGACTTCTAGCATGCTAGGCAGGTTTTCCTGAGCTACCTGCCTTATTTGTAGAGTTCCTGAAATTTTTCTGCACATATTTTGAGCATCAAGATACCTAATTTTGTGTCTAGATAATGAATCAAGTCAGTCTGATTTCTGTAAGTTTGGTTACTGAAGCAGTCTCCTTAAAGATTTTAAAATTTGCTCTCACTGCTACCCTATACAACTTCTGAGGCATTAATGTATTAGCTCTTGTAGATGACAACTCTAGAATTTTCATGAGTATTTGAATTTGACAGCTTTATCAAAGAATTGTTATAATAGTGGCCATGTTCTATTCACAGGAACATAGGCCTTTCTATTGATGGGAGAACTGATTTCCTCTTACTGCTGGTTAAGAAGGCTTCACTGGCTCATATAATTTTGTGAGTGGGCTTGCTGAGCCAAGTCTCAGTGTGTGTTCTCTCATACTGAGAAGCAACTTAACAAGGCATTCTTCCCAAATATATAATTCTTTGTTTTACGAGTTTTATTGTATGTAGACAAACCCCTAAAGCTCACATCTTTAAACCAGAGACTAAACTCTGGAGACTGTACTTCAAAGGGAACATTTTCTTTGATAACTCTCCTGTGCTGTCTGCTGAAGCTTGTCTGGATACAGCATTTGATGAAGTATACCTATGGAACTGCAATGCATTTTCCAATTTAAAAACGACATATTCAGGTGGGGTGGTAGCTCACACCTATGATCAGCACTTGAAGAGGGGAGATTGCTGTAAGTTTGAGGCCAGCCTGGGCTACAAAGCAATGCTGTCTCAAAATAAAACTATGTTTTCTAGAGCCGTATGTGGTGGTACATGCCTGTTAATCCTAGCTATGTGGAAGGCTGAGACAGGATTGCAAGTTTGGGGTCAGCCTAGGCAATACAGTGAGGTCTCATTTGAAAAACTGTGCCTTACCTTTTCACTCTCCTTTTTTTCTCCCCTTCTCTTGCTTTTGACTTTGGAAATTCATGATGCTTCACTGGATAACTATCTGGTACAATCTACTTGGTTCCTCATTTTTCGTATTTGAATCTTAGATGATATGGAATGCTGTCAATTACTGAGTTCTAGGTTAATTTTTTTTCTTTAAAAATATTCTGTGACTTCTGGGTTTTCTAAAATCAGTTTATAATTAATTGATAAAAATCTAAAAGGGCAACAAAATAAAATTTGTGTCATTTGTAATACCATTACCACCCAGAGATGTGGACTTCTTTCCACACTGTGGTTTAATATCTTTTCTGTGTTGTTTTTATATGCATGTGTCTTGTATAGAGTCTTGATTGGCCTGGAATTTGCTACGTATTCTAAGCTGACCCCCAAGTTGCAGCAATCCTCCTGCTTCTGCCAGAAGTGATGGGTTACAAGCTTATACCTACCACCATGCCCAACCCTCCAATTAAAAAAAAAGATTTATTTTGAGCTGGGCATGGTGGAGCACCCCTTTAATCTCAACACTCTGTAGGCAGAAGTGGGCAGATCTATGTGACTTCAAGGCCAGCCTGATCTACATAGTAAGTTCCAGGATAGCCAGGGCTATGTAGAGAGACCCTGTCTCAAAAAACGAAAACCAACCAAACAAACAAACAAAAAAAACAAAAAAAATTAAAAAGATTTATGTGTTGGAATATTTTGCTTGCATGTACGTATATGTACTACATGCCTGGTAGTGATACCAGAAGAGGGTATTGAATTCCCTGGAACTGGAATTGGAGTTTTAGCTAGTTGTGAGCTACTGTGTGGGTGCTAGGAAATGAATCCAGGTCTTCTGGGAAGGCAACAAGTATCCTTAACCACTGAGCTCTTTCTCCAGACTCTCCTCCTCCTCTCTTCCCCTGTAAATATTGGGGCTGGAAGATGACTCAGTGGTTAAGGGCACTGGCTACTCTTCCAGACAACCCAGATTTAATTGCCAGCACCCACAAGGTGGCTTACAACCATCTGTAACTGCAGTACCAGGGAATCCAACATCATCTTTTAGCCTTCATAGGCACCAGACATTCACATGATACACGTGGTGCATATACATGCAGATAAAATATCCGTATAAAATAAATAGAATTTGAAAAAATGTTATTATTGTGTTTGCATGATATGTGTGTAGGGGGCGTATGTGCAATGATGCACATGTGGAGGGCAGAGGACAACTTAATGGGATCAGTTCTTTCCTTCTGCCGTGTAGGTTCTGGGTCCTCAGGCTTGTGTGAAAAGTGCCTTTATTTTCGGAGACATTTTGCTAGCCTATTGCCTTGTTTTTATTTTTTAAATATATTTTTAATGGGTGTGGATATTTTATCTGTATGTATATGTACCACATGTGCACCTGATGCCCACTGAGGCCAGAAAAGGGCACTAGATCCTTTAGAACTGGAGTTACACACACTTGTGAGCTGCCATGTGGGTACGGGGAATTGAACCCAGGTCCTCTGGAAGAGCAACCAGTGCTCTTAACCACAGAGCTATCTCCAGCCTTCATTTTTTCTATCTTAAACAAAATTATTATGACTATCATTATTACTGTGTATGCATTTGAGTGTCTGTGTACTTACATATGTGGGTGCCCCTGGAGGCTAAAGGGGAGACAGATCCCTTGGATCTTAAGTTACAGACAGGATGCTGGGATCCGAACTTTGGCCCTCATGATAGAACAGCAATCACTTTTAAGCACCAGACCGTGTCCCCAGCCTGCTAATGTTGGGTTTTGAGATGGGATCTCACTATGCTGGTTGCCCTGACTACAAACTCCTGCTACAGAAGTTCTGCCTCAGCTGTCCAAATACCAGACTGTAATATACTCCAGCATATACAGGTTATATTCTTTGTAAAATGAAGGTAGTCTTTTTCTTTTTATTTTTTTCCTTTTCTTTTGAGACAAGGTCTCATTATATAACAAAGGCTAGTCTAGAAGTTACTGTATAGCCAAGCTGGCTTCAAACTTGAAATCCTCCTGCCTCAGTCTCTCAGAGTGCTAGGATTATAAATATGTGTCACTGTGTCTGGCTAGTCTTCAGAATTTTAATGGTTATATGATATTTCATTGTTTGTATTTGATACTCGCCACTTTGTCCCTCGTTTAAAAACTTTATGTATTTTGAAATATTCATTTGGGTGTGCATGTGTATGAGTGAGTGTTCTGGCTCCCATGCGGAGGTAAGAGGGTAGCTTTTGAGAATTGGTTCTGTCCCTCCACCATAGGCTTTACTTGCTGAGCCGTCTCACTGGCCCACATTTGAAACTCTAGGTTAACTGCAATTTTTGTTCTGTTCTGCTGCCCAGTACATCCTTGGAGAAACTTTGGCAACCTCGGGTCTTCCTGGTTATTCAGTGTACTCTGATCTGGTCTGTCAGCTTCTGTCTCTCTTTGGTAACTCCTGTAACATCAGATCAAAACAGCTGAGCAGATTAGATAGTGTTGACTCTGAGACAGTGAATCTGCTAGCTTCATTCTGATAGATTGACATATCACATCAAGAGAACAGAAGAAATTACAGAATAAAGCATTTTTAAGATAAATCTTAATATGCTAGGTATCACATTAGTGAATGGGCTTTTAGTTCATAACATTTCTGGGTGGTAGGTAAATATTTTTCTCATTTACTAGACAAGGAAACTGAAATAAGGAAAGAAATTTGCTGATACTCATTCAAGTAGTCACTGGGAGTCTCCTGGTACCCAGACCCGTGGTCCAGTCAACCTCTCCATGCAGACCTGCTGGGTACAGCCACTAGGAAACCTAGTGGGAAGGTTTCCAGAAGTAAACCAATGTAGGCATATCTTACTACCCAGCCCTGTCCAGGACTCCATCCTGCTACACCAAAAGGAAGGATTACAGGATATTGGAGTAGCAACTTGTTGGAGCCCACTAGGTTTCCTAGTGGCTGTACCCAGCAGGTCTGCATGGAGAGGTTGATTGGACCACGGGCCTGTGTGCCAGGTGACTGTAACTAGCAAGGGGGAGGGCTTTTGCTCCACCCCTTGGCATTGTTATAAATAGACCTTTGGAAGAAAGCTCTGGGCCGGTGGATAAGGATCCAGACCCACCTGAGTTTATTCTGTGTTTTCTCTCCCTTCTCTGTGTCTAAGTCTCTTACTCCTCATTCCTCAAGAGTTCCCGGGGTAAATAAGTGTGGGGGCTGGTCCCTCACAGCAAATCATATGGCAAGTAGGCTGAAGTCACTGGTACAGCAAATATGGAGGTGAGATGAAGCCTCAGCTAAACTGCAATGATATTTTCTTGTTGTTGTTGATTTGTTTTGTTATACAATGTAAATTTCTTTCTTTTGGCACATGATGAATTTACATTAACTTTTAAAAAAGTATTTATTTATGTTTATATGTGTGTGTGTGCATAGGTTTGTTTGCACCGTGTGTGTACAAGTGCCCAAGGAGGGCCAGGTGTGTCAAATCCCCTGGAACTGGCATTGCAAACCATTGTGAGCCGCTCCATGTAGGTGCTGGGAACCAAGTCCAGCTCCTCTGCAGGAGCAGTATGTACGCTTACTTAATCTCTCCAGTCCCATAGAATGAACTTAGGCAAAGTAGAATTTAGCCATGTAGTTGCTACAAAGTCAGGGTACAGAATTGGTCACTTTTTCCATAAGTCACTGGTTTGTTATTCTTTCACACTTTTATCTGCTCTTCCCACTGCTCTTCCCCTCTGGTTACCACTGAGCTGTTCTCCATCCTATAATGTCCTAGAATTCGTATCAGTGGAGTTAAATGATGTGTGTAGCCTTTTGAGTCTTAGCATACTGCATTTCTGATAGGCTGCTCATTTATTGTTCTGATACAATTTTGCTTTCAAAATGTGCCCTTATTATTTCCAACTCCAGTTCCAGTTCTGTAAACAGTGGTTTTCAGCTAAGACATTATTAAGTTATCACTTCAGGTACCAAAGAAATCTCCAATAGATTTCCCTGGTAAGTGTCTCAGAGAAGGGAAACTAGAAACAAGCACATATGACTTAGTTATCTCCCTGCCTCTTGCATTCAGAAAGCCACATGGAAAGTTTGCTACTGACTGTGACCTTCGGCAGCTTGAAAACAGAACAGCTGTTAGCTTAAGGGAGTGGAAGGCATGAATGTTCTTGGCCAGTTGGCACTGTTCTCACGTGCTTTTCTGGAAAGGAAACAACAGGTGTGAATAAATAGGTGAGCACTCTTCCCTCTCCTCCTCCCCCAACAGCCTTGGAAATTCACGGCTTTGCCTTTGTTTTCTTGTGATCCTGTGGATTGAATCTGAGGGTCATACATGTTACCCAGATACTCTACTACTGATCATATCCTCAGCTCCACCTCTGCATCTTTCTAAAAAGCTGTTTAAATATATACATTAAAAAGATCCTAAGTATGTGAATTAACTAAAATATTGCAGTGAATTGCCAACTCAAAACCATAAAATGCAAAACAACAACAAATTACCCCCCCCCCCCCATAAAACCCCACAAAACACCAAAACCCTTCTTTGGTAAGTTTCATTTAAACACAGACTGCCTTTTCTCCCTTGCTTTCTCTTTTGTCCCAATGAAAGAGAAGATGTGGAGTACTTTTTGTAGTAGCCAAGCAGCTAAGCCAGAAAGAGCTGAGGGTGCCTTGTTCTTTGCCCCTTGCCTGTTCACTCTCATCTCTGAACCAGGGCTCTGTAACACTGGCCCCTCTCACCTGCCCTTCACCTCTACCTACAGCTGACCCTGTTCTGAAGTACAGCTGTCACCGATTCTCCTTTGGTCAAGAATACATGGATGTTGAGGGCCAGCAAGATGGCTCAGTGTATACAGGTGTTTGCTGTCAAGTCTGAGATCTTGAGTTGGAGCCCCAGAACCCATGTAGTAGGAGAGCATCATCCTGCAAGTTGTCCTTTGACCTCCACACATGCTCAGAAATAGCACATAACAGTTGATCGGTAGGAGGATGCTTCATGTGACTGGAAAGATTTTGTAACCCTGTTTTTGGAAAGAAAGTAAGAAACTGTATTTTGTCAAAACTGAATTGGACACAAAAGAACATTCCTTAAGGTGGGAATAAATAGAACTTTCTAAGAGCAACTCAGATAACACAAAGCAGTAAAGGCCAAAAAATTTACTTCTGACCTTCAGCAGCTAGAGGAGGAAATGAAAGGGTTGTAGAAGCACACTTCACAATCTGGACTACTAGAAAAATGCAAAAATGTGCACACATGGTCAGATTTACATAACCTATTTTCCCCTATGGAATGTGTTTCTTACATGTGAGTTTTATTTATTTCCTTTTTCGGTGAAACATTAGTCTAGAAGCAACTTCCTGACTGTTTAATATTGTAGATTTTGCCGAGGTTTTACAATTCCTTTCCATTGTTTGCAGTAGAGTACTTGGGCATCAAGATGGCCGCTTAGCCTGAGTGTGGTAGAGTAGCTGTCCCAGGGTCGCATAGAACATGACCACCTCCATATACAGACTGGTGAACAGAAGAGAGGTATGTTTGTGTGTGTGCAGAGCTGCTCAGGTTCACCAGGTTATAGACTGAAGGTGGGTTAAGAGAAAAGGTCTTCCATTCTCCCAGGAAACCATTCCCTGGTGGTCAGACCCTTTTCCTGGAGGACAGCTGGAAGTATGAAGAGACACATTGTGTTATGATCTTGTCCTCCCTGCTAAACGTGGGATGCTGCTTACCTGCCCTACGACACACTCGGCCACTGACTACCCCGGAGAGTCAGTGTCTGAGTTTCTGACACTGTTCAGCTAAGAGATGCTACTAGTGATAACAATTTTTTATCCTTTTTAATTTTTATTTATTTATTTTCATTTCATGTGCATTGGTGTTTTGCCTGCACATATATGTGAGGGTGTTGGATCCTCTGGAACTGGAGTTACAGACAGGTATGAGCTGCCATGTGAGTGCTGGGAATTGAACCTGGGTCCTTTGGAAGAGCAGCCAGTGCTCTTACCACTGAGCCATCTTTCCATTCCCAACAATAATTTTTTAATACCTTGCTTTGGCTTTGTTCCCCTCCCCCATTTTTAAAAGCTAAATCATGACCAACCATTTCATAAGCCTGTACATGTGCCATACACCAACACATGTTTACACATCTCATTTCAATCTACCTTTTGGTTGGTTTGTTTTCTGTTTAGTTTCTGTTTTATATTCCTTAAATTTTCCTAAGCTCCTAAAAAAAAGTTTCTGCAGTGATACTTGCTTAATTAATTTCTTTTTCTTTCAGCTTTTTGATTCTGAGATATTTTGTTTTGTTTTGTTTTGTTTTTTAAGACAGGGTTTCTCTATGTAACTTTGCGCCTTTCCTGGAACTCACTTGGTAGCCCAGGCTGGCCTTGAACTCACAAAGATCTGCCTGCCTCTGCCTCCTGAGTGCTGGGATTAAAGGCGTGCGCCACCATCGCCTGGCGATTCTGATATTTTTTTTGTTTGTTTGTTTTGAAACAGGGTCTTATAGTCCAGGCTGACCTGGCATTCCCCTTCCTTATCCTCGTGTCAGATTATAGGCGTGAACCATATACATGGCTCAAACTGTTCTTTTATATATTTGTGGTATGAGATGCCAAGTACTATATGAATATATTCTTAATTGCCGTGTTCCTCATATATGAAAAATAGAAGTTATAATTATAATTATTGAAATTAAATGAATTAAAAGTCAATACTTAAGTCACATTAGCCACATATAAAGTGCTCACTATCCTCATGTAGCCATGGGCTATTTTACTGGACATTGGTTTCTGTCAGAAATTCAGTTAGTTAACACTTCTCTGCACTATATTTTTCCCTCTGTTTGCCATTAAACTAAAGATGGCTTATATTAATATACTTTATTAGTAATCAATAACTTTGAGATTTTTGTGCTTGTTTTAAGATAGGGTCTTGCTGTACAGTCCAGGCCAGTCTTGATCTTCTTTCCTCAGCCTGTTCCTGTGTAGCCAACTTTGACTCACTAGAGTAGCATTCCTTTGTTCTTCTGTAATTATAGAATTAGTACCACCCTTTGGAATTGCCTTCCTGAACACCATTATAAGAGTATTCAAGAAGTGACTAAAGTCACCCATTCTACCAACCTGTTGAGCTTTAAGATTATTTTTGTTTTTGTATAAACATGTCATATAAGCTAGCTTTTCAGCTTTATTATTTTTAGGTGATCCAGTTATTATGGTTATAATTATGCAGTAGATCTCAAAAGTTGCAAGAGAGAAAACCCCTAGAACAATGGTTCTCAACCCATGGGTCACGCCCCCTTGGGGGTCGAATATCAGATATCCTGCATATCAGATATTTACATTACAATTCATAACAGTAGCAAAATTACAGTTATGAAGTGGCAACGAAAATAATTTAATGGTGGTGGTCAGCACAACATGAGGCACTGTATTAAAGGGTCGCCGCATTAAGAAGGCTGAGAAGCACTGCCCTAGAAGGTACTTATTTCAGTGTACGTCTCTGAGGCATCATGTAAGCCAAACAGCTAGTCATTGCTATTTACTGCATCCTCTCGGTTTTAAATGGACTATGAAGACAAGCTGGTTTTAAACAATTTCTTACAGATATGGCTTTTCCAGGGGATATATATGTATAATTATAGGAAAGGGAAATTCAGGAAAATGATAATATAATTTTAGGTAAGTTATAAGCATAATTTTAGGAAATATACTTAAAGTATTATGATCAAGCATTTAGAAAATTCAGATGTAGTAGTGAACTTAATCTTTTGTTAGAAAATAGTTCCAGCACTTGGGAGGCAGAGGCAGATGGATCTCTATGAGTTCGAGGCCAGGCTGGTCTATAGAGCGAGTTCCAGGACAGCCAGGGCTATGCAGAGAAACCCTGTCTCAAAAAAACCAAAAGAAAATAGTTAAATTTGAAGGTGTACACAGCAGGAAATATCTTTTACCTGATTGTGAAATACCAACCTAAAAGTTGAAGATTATTTTGCTGAATATAGTGAATATATATTTTTTGGATCTGATCCATACTTTTATTACTGATTAAGTTTTTTGCTTTTAACTTTTACAGATTATGTGGTAGGAAATCTGAAATATAATTATGTCCTTCTGTGAAGATGAAACGTGCTTATCGTGAATGAGCATTAGCATGGTTAATGACCTGGAGTGGTTGCTCGGTAAAGGGTTGTTTCTGTTGGAGTATATGAGAAGGCCATGCAACACGATCCAGTTGTTTCGTTTGTGTGCTGAGACTCAGTAAATCCCACAGACAACTGTGCTGTAAGTCTTTTCTGTGAAACAAGTCTGTTTGTCCTTCAAGGGCTAGCAAGATGGCTGGTCAGTTAACACGCTTGCTCTTCCGGAGTCCTGGCTTCAGTGTCTAGTGCTCCCATGGTGGCTCACAACTCTAGTTCCAGAGGATCTCATGCCCTCTTCTGACCTCTGCAGGCAGGCATGTGGTGCACGTAACATACATGCTGGCAGAACACTCACACACATAACTAAATAAATGAATTAAAAACCCAAAACATGTTTTTGCTTCAAGAAGTGGCTACAGTAAGACTTACATGCTTTACTTACACTATATAGAATTTTATGTACTGCAGAATTACACCGTGAAACTTTCAGAGTCTTAGAACAAAGTTATAGAAATGTCGTTTCCTTGTTAACTTTGAAGATGTGAGTGAATGCTGAGATTAGAAAGTGCACGGAGGGGTGGAATGCCTGTGATGTATAGATCACATATAATCATAATATGTATCATATATTATGTGCCGTAATAACTGTTTCCTATAGTTCTGAGAACACAGGAGCTGAGTCTGGAGCTGATTGTTTGCTTGTTAGGCCTTACTTTGAAGCAGGATTACTATTTGCTCTTCAGCATCTCATGTGTAGGTCTGTTTTTTTGTTTTCTTTCCTGCAAGAGGCTGTAGAATTCTGTTTTGGGGTGGGTCAGTCAAGAAGGTGCAGTTGGGTCCCTGACTAGTTTTTCACTGGGAGGCCCCTGCTGAGAAGCGCTTGCACAGCACTCACAGCTGAGGCTTTGTTCAGAGGTGATGCTGGGCTCCGCAGGCATTGACTTCAGGATTCTGGGAATTTGTAAATTATAAGGTTGCAAAGTTAGTAATTAACATGGCTCTGTTCAGCCTGTTCATCTTTGGTAGCAGTTTGTTTTCATGGAAGAACAAGCCTGAGAAAGAATAGTGTATGGAAATGAAAGTGTTCCCTTGCACAACCTCCCCCTCGTGTGTGTGTGTGTGTGTGTGTGTGTGTGTGTGTGTGTGTGTGTGTGTGTGTGTGCGCGCGCGCGCGTGCGCACATGAGATATTACAGGAAATTAAACCAAGATTTCATGTATGCTCAGCAGGTACTCTGACACTGAGCTATACCTCTAGAATATTCCTGAGTTTCAGATTGTTTGCTGTGTTATTTTATGGTTTCTTTGAACTTGCACTTTTTTTTCCTTTGGTTTTTTGAGACAGGGTTTCTCTGTGTGTAACTCTGGCTTTTCAGGAACTCACTCTGTAGACCAGACTGGCCTTGAACTCACAGGGATCCACCTGCCTCTGCCTCCCAAGTGCTGGGATCAAAGTCATATGCCACCACACCGTGCTTGAACTTGTACCTTTTTTTTTTAATTTTTAATTTAACTTTATTTTATGTGCATTGGTATGAGGGTGTTGGATCCCCTGGATCTGGAGTTACAGACAGTTATGAGCTGCCATGTGGGTGCTGGGAATTGAACTCAGGTCCTCTATAAGAGCAACCAGTGCTCTAAACCGCTGAGCCATCTCTCCAGCTCCGAACTTGCACCTTTTAAGAAAGGAAAATTATGTAAACCTTTTCAGGATATTGTTACACAAGATCACCACGGGCTGCAGAAGGTTTTTTTTAAACCAAAGTTTCGAAGAGAAGGAGTGGTTGAGTTGGGAGCACCCTAAAGGGAACTTAATTGGGGGGGGGGGCATGTGACTGGATAGCAGCTGTGGCCCCAGATTAGGGGTTAAAACCCATAGTGAGCCTGCTGGAGGGAGACAGATTGATAGCTGCCTGTCTCTGTGCTTTTGTCCTCTGGCTCCGGCCAGTTACAGCCTCTCCGTCCCTGTTGGCTAAACCTAACTGAAGGCAGAGGGGAGAGAGTTGTGGGTTGTCTGTGTTCAGCCGCCTATGCTGAGTGAAGAAGGGCGGAGGTGTACTGGGAATATATCTGCAGACTATTAAAACCTGCTTCCTGATAGTCATGTACACGTGAGCTATTGCAAATGAGTTCTCTTATGGAACTTTGAATGAGAGAAACGTGTCTAGAATTATTACTAGTGTCAAACATAATGTCTGTGGGGACTAGAGAGATGACTCAGTGGCTAAGAGCACTTGCTGCTCTTGGAGAGGACTCAGATTTGATTCCCATCACCCACATGGTAGCTCACAACCATCCATAACTCCATTTCCAGAGGATCCAGCACCCTCTTGGGTATCAGTCACATACGTGGTATACATATGTACATGCAGGCAAAATACTCTAACATATACAACAAATAATTTTTTAAAACTTTTAAGGAACATATCTATATTCTTTAGATATTAAGGAAAGAATTGCTTGCCTCATGAAAATTTGTTTAGAGAAGACTCTTCCTGTAATACTGATTTGAACATGCAACTCTCCATCACTCCCTTAAAATATTACAATTACAAATAATCTCTATAGCAAATAAAGGATCTTTTAAAAATGTATATTTTGAGACAGGTTCTCATTGCATCATCCTGGCTGACCTGGAACTCACTGTGTAGACCAGGCTGGCCTTGAATTTACAGAGACCCTTCCATGCTGCTTCCAGGGTACTGGGATTAAAGGTGTGCTCTGCCACATCCCAGAAAAAGTATTTATTTTTGAGATAAGATCTTATTGTGTAACCCAGGCTGGCCTTGAACTCATGATTCTTCTGCCTCAGCTCCTTAAATTCTGGGAACTGTAGGCACATGTACAAATAGAGGTATTTATTCAGAGGGATGACTCTGCCCCCTTTCCCCTCTCTCTCTGTCTCCCTGTAACATGTAACCTTTATGAACAGTAGGGGAAGTCACTGTACTGTACCTTGAAGAAAAGGATGTTTTTATAGTAACAGCTCACACAGCAGACATGAAGGGAGGGGGAGACATGTTGAGCAGAAGAGTTTCAGTGGGAGGAGGGCGGGGAGGGGGAGTGACTAAAACCCATTGTATACATGCTAGAACTGTCAAAGGACAGAAAGTCATTTTCAGAAAGGAACGCTGTCGAGTTAACGGCCTGCCCTTCCGACCCCGTTGTCTCTTCTGAGACCTCGTTCTCCTTACTGCGGGCATTCGACAGTCTGCATTTACCTAGCTAGCTGGCTGTGCGGCGCTCCAGCTTTGGCTTTTGTAGTCTAGCATTGTCCTTTTCTAGTGTTGGTGTTCTCAGAGAATGGTAGTACATGCTGCTAAACAAGGTAGGCACACCCCTGCCCACTAGGGTGTGCAGCCAGCCCTCTTCCTCCTCCTGGAGTCCCTCTTCATGGTTTTATGAAGACCATTAGTTCTTGACGGATCGCTCTGTTATTCTTGACCTTATGCTTTCTCTGAGAACCGTTTTATCCTCTTGAAGTTATAGTTTCGAATGCTTACCCATCTCTATCCTGAATTTTCTTTATTTAGCTCTTTAATACAATTTTATTCAGTTCTAACTATGCTCCTGATCCAAAGGGCACAATAATAGTAAAAATAGTATCCGCTTTTAGAGTTGCTGAAAGATGTGTAAAAAAGCAGTGTCGTGTAAAAAAACAGTGTCGTGGGCCAGGGGAGGGGAGGGGAGGGGCAGCTCTCACCAATAGAAGACGGAGACTCTATAAAGATACCCAGTGTTATGAATTATTGTGGGGGGCGGGAGGGACTATCCTGCACGTGCAGGGAAACATGCTGGGCAGATGCACGCCATGCCGCACCGCAGCAGTAGCGGCCAGTGATTCACAACCCAGCGCTGCATCCACGTGGAGAGTTTATTATAATAGAGAGATGAAGAGAAAGACAGGAAAGAGACAGAGAAAGAGAGAGAAGAGAGAGAGAGAGGTTGAGGATGCCCACCTCCTGGGAGGAAAAGCAGGAGAGAGAGAGGAAGGGGAGGTGTTTTTCCTTAGAATGAGGCTTTTACGTGAGGATGCAGGGCGGAGCCAAGGGGTGGGATTCCAAGGGGCGAATCAGAATATTAACCCCCAGGGTTTCAAAAGCATAGTAGTTCAGTGTGATTGGAGCCTTCAGGGCTGTGAGAGGAGTGGGAGACAAGGCTGACGGCCAGTAGGAAGTGAGGGAGAACCCAGAGGCAGTAAGGACTCTCAGGACTGAACTCACGGGCGTTCACCATGAAGAAAGTCCTTACAACCTCACGTTTCTACCGTAGGGCGACCATTCTCCACTCCAGACACCGAAGTGTCACCTGCCAGTCTGCCTCCGCAGTGTGAGCAGCCTTCAGGATGTGTCGCCCTGTCCACGACGTTATTCCTTTCCTGTTTTCATAGTTGACACTATCACTACCTTCTGAACCATTTCAGAGTTGTGTTAGATAGTTCCTTGTCCTCTTTCGCTGCTTTAGATGTTCATTTCTAAAATGCTTACTTACTGTGTCACTGACTTTGACCAAAAGAAGACTGGTTTTTATTTCCTACAAGGCAAATTCTTTCTTAGACCAGTGTTTTAAACTCAAAATCCTTTAATAAACACAACCCGAAGCCCTCATACTGGCATTAAAACCTCAAACTTTCAGAATTTAGAGATAATTAGCAGCAAAGATGTTCCTCTAACTGTGAGGTTCCATCATGAACAGATGTATTTACTGAACAGGCATTTTTGAAAAGGACAGACCTACTGCCTCCAGTCTGTCTGCCTCGACACAGTTCTAACCTTTTACTGCAGCAGGATCCCTTGTATCCATAGGAGAACATGTGCACACTGACTGGGGGAGTAGCCGGGATTAGAACCCTGGCTGTCTCCAGGACACCATTCTTCACTTCTTTAAACATAGTAAGTAGTGAGCAGTGGGACCCCTCACAGAGTCGAGATAAGGATTGAGTTCATCTGTGTCGTCCTGTGCTCGGCGTGAGTGAGCATGAAGTGTCGAGAAGTTGTCTCGATGGGATGGACCCCTTGTTCATTCCCTCTGCTCTTGTTGCTGCTGCTCTGGTGGCTCTGGTGCTGCCCTTGCTGCCTCCTGGGCCTCCTGCTCTCCCCACCCCCCACCCCCCCACCCCCGGGCCTCCCGCTCCCCCCGGGCCTCCCGCTCCACCTGTTTGCCGCCTCCCCTTGGATGCTCTTTTCTGACTATCTCAGTTTATGTCAATCTCTGAATTTCTATTGGTACTTTTATACCATATAATCATATTTCTGTTTTTATGGTATATTTCTGCTTCTTATTTCTTTTTGGATGTGTGTGCAATAATAATAACTACTAGAATTACCATCACAGTCAAGACCCAGAACATTTTGTTACTCTCCCTTGAAAAAAGTCTGTGTTGGTATTTCTTTTTAAACAAGTTCTCTGATGTCCATTCTGTTTTTACACATACAGCCAAGATCTTGAACCTGTTTTTGCACAAATTAGTTTTCTGTACCCAGCCTTAGTCTAGTGTTGCATATGTAATGAGGGAGCAGATGTGTGGGTGTTTGAGTTGTATAAAGCAAAGCCTGAGTCAGTGGAAATTTGAACATACTTGGAAACTGCCAGCCAGGTGACATGGTGTGGCGGGTAGACCTAGCTTCCTGGGAGGCTGAGGCATGTTAAAGTTTAACACTATGCCATGTTAAAGTAGTTTTGGAGCCCTGCCAAGACCAATAAAGCCATTTTTTTCGTTTGCCTTGGGGAACAAGGGCTTGTTCCTTCCTGTTTTTATTATCAAATATACTTAAAAATTTTTTTCGAACTTTATTCTAATGTGAAACAGATTTTTACTTTTTTGTCCTTCAAATATTATGATGCTATTACTAAATTCATTTATGCTAGTTTGTCTTTTTCCTTAAACGTATTTAGGATATTAAGCTGTCAAATAGAAATTAATTATGGAATATAAAAGTAGAAAACTTGCCGACATTCTCGGCTTTATTTTCCTGTGCATCAGTTTTGCTCTTTTCCCTGGTGGCTTCTTTTCTGATTGTACCTAAGGTGAGAGGTCAGTGCAGGCAAGAGGATCAGTTTTGAATGCGCAGCTGCTACGTGGTCCCATTAACCCTTCCACTGGATATCAGAGAATATCAATCTTTCTCCATAAAGGGTGGAGTTAAGATTTACATCCCGTAACCCCTTCTCCCTAAAGAAGTGAACTGAATGTAATTATATGTGTCTTTTTTTCCCTTCCCCAACAGCTTCCATGCCTATGGCTGTTCTAAATTTGGGCCACATATATCCATTTCAGAGAGGCTTTTTCTGTACTGACAGCAGCATCCAGTATCCATACCATGACAGTACCGTCAGAAGCGTTATACTCATCATAGTGGGGCTTGGCTTACCCATCTCCTCTGTAAGTAAATGACCAAGCAGGTAGTGATGGGTTCTTGTGCTGGAGGTTGGATGAAGTGACGGCATTGGGGTGGGGGTAAATTCAAGCCCTACTTTTATTAGTATTACTATGGAAAATGGTTGCTCAAGGAAGGAATTCCACTGTTTATTCTTAGAGCATCGTGATTTTCCAGTCAAAGGTGTATACTACTTAAAACAGCTTGAAGTCATTGGACCAACTCTTCTCAGGATGCAAATGAAGAGGTAGAGTCCCCCTACTGCTCAGCTCCAGTAAAGCTCCTTCAGGGCTGAGCCTAAACCAAGGTTCTGCTTTATCCTAACACTGTTGGCTGAGAATTGAGATCATAAAAAGATGTTACTTTCTAAATTTGAAAAGATAAACAGAGAAGGATTGTAAGTGAAGTCTACAAGTTACATGAAGACTATCACTATTTTAAAGTTGTGGTATTTGAGATCACCAAGTTCTAGGATTAGGTTTTAGTGTTTTAGGTTACTAGAAACTTCCATCCCATGTTAGCATTCACAAACTGAGTTAAGATGGCCACTGGGGATGTTGTGCCTACTTGCTTTCCTAAGCCTCGCCGTCCGTCTGTGTCTGTCTAAGATGGGTCTCATGTAGTCCATGCTGGTTTGAGACTTCTGGTCCTGTTTCTGTTGACCAAGTCCTGGGATTCAGGCAAATGTTTTTTTTTTCTGACTTGGATTGAAGAAAAGGAGCAGAGCAAAGATTGACCCCCTTGTGTGTCTTCGAGTGCAGCAGGTCACTGTGTCTTTCTCCTGTGTCCTCCTGGGTCTCGTCAGCTCACTCCTTAGGTGTGGCTCAACTCTTAGAGTCTTGTCAGCAGCCTTATTCTCCAGCAGGACTGGCTGCCTTTTCTTTCCTGATTTTTAAAAAGCTTTTTTTTTTTTTGCTTTAGCAGTTCATGAATCTGAATTAAGTTTGTCTTTTTCATTGTAAGTTTTCTTCTTCCCTGACTAATTTTCAGAATAGTTTTCTAGTGGATGAATGACTTTGAATTTTATTACATTTCAAGATACATACTTCTGTATACTTCAAATATGAGTTAACAACTTTATAATAAAAAGAGTGAAAAATTGGTATTAAATTTTAGGAGATACCTTTCCCTAAGAAGCAAGTACCACCACAACTAGCATTATTCAGTTGTGGCACCAGGATTGTGTAGTTGAAGTTTTCTCCAGTCCTGCCCAGCCCCACGGACCCTGCAACCACTTATAAAATAATCACTCAGAAACTTATATTAATTAAACTGCACGGCCATTAGCTCAGGCCTACCACTGACTATCTCTTACACTTAGACTCAGACCATTTCTGTTAATCTATATGTCGCCACGCGTTCTGTGGCTTTACCTGTTGCCTTGACATGTTGCTCCCTGGACGGCAGGCTGGTGTCTCCTCACTCAGCCTTCCTGTTCCCAGAATTCTCCTCTCTCTTTGTCCTGCCTATACTTCCTGCCTGGCTCCTGGCCAATCAGTCCTTTATTTATTAACCAATGAGAGCAACACATTCAGAGCATCCAGAACATCCCGCAGCAGGATTGTGAACTGTGTAGAGGGAAGCTGGCAGAGCCCTCACTTACATGCCCATCAACAGTGCCACTGTGCTTGGATGGAGTGCAAGGTGTTTGTTGTAGCTATGATTTTAAGTAACTGTTGCCAGATCAAATTTTTATAAACTCTTCTGTATTGTGTGAGGCTCAGGAAGTTAACTTCCAATTGCAGGGTTTGGTACATTTCATCTTTTTCTTAAAACTTAATTACAGAAATATAATAATTTATGAATTGAACAACACTTATAAAGTAGATCAACAAAAAAGCAGTAACCTTTAGTCTACTGCCTGATGAAAACTAGTAACATTTCAGTACAATTTAGTGCGGCAGTTTTTATTTCATTATGAGAATACTGCAGATTCAGTTTGTGCCCTTTTTATTTAACAAATATTTTTGAAATAAGCGATCACAATAAATTCCCAAATATTAGGCAGTTGAAATAAAGACCAGTAAGACTAAGGTATGTATTTTCTTTAAAGTAGTGAGAAAAACGTGGTATGAATCTTTGAGTTTTTGGTATGAATTCTTGTGAGCTTGTTGTTAGAACTCGCTTGGAAAAACATGTTAATGTAAACTTAGGAAACTGGAAGAAGAGTATTTGGCTAACTAATGTGATCTGGTTAATGTGATGATGGCTGTGAACCAATGCAAGAGGACTTTATAATTTCTAGAATAGACTTATTCTAATAATTTATGCATAATATTTCGTATAGAAGATACTTGGTTTTCACTTACACAGATTGTTTATGTTTGACATAGCTCTGTGTACATATCTTATATAATTTAATGAGTTAAAGACTTTAGATGGTAAAAAATCTGCATTTTAAAAGTGACTCTTTTTTTTCTTTTAAATTTTTAAAAAGAAACCCAAGTGTGGTGGGCAACGTGCTGTTTGGATCCCAGCTTCGATGTGTTCTAGTTGCCACTCTGGTGGTGTGATAAAATACTCTGACCAGAAGCACCGTAACGAGGGGGAGGGTTTAGGTGGCTTATGCTGCTAGGTCACAATCCATCATTGAGGGGAGTCGGGCAGAACTCAAGAATTGAACAGAGACCGTGGAGGAACACTATCTGCTTAGCTAGCGTTCTCATACAGCCCAGGCGCACCCAGGGAATGATGATGTCTGCACAGGGCTGGCCCTCCTGCACCAGTCCCCTACAGACATGTCCACAGGCCAGTCTGATCTGGGCAGTCCCTCACTTGAGACGCCCTTCTCAGGTGTCCCCTGGCTGTGCCAAGTTGAAGTTAAAGCTAGTATCTAGGACAACAGGAGAGTCTAGTCTTTCTTATTCCACTTTAGAAAAAAGGGAAGTGAAGGCTTATGCATTCATAGTCATTCGCTTGTTTTCTTTTTTTAAATGTGATTTTGAAAACTAGCTGAGGAAGCTACAAACATTGCCTTTGTTTTTTTTTTTTTAATTCAGGCCCTAGGAAATTGGCTGAATTTGTGATATTTGCTTTAAACGATAATGTTATTTTTAAAGACAGAGTCTCTTATAGCTCCAGCTGGCTGCCATGTAGCTGAGGTAAAGTTTTTTGGTCATTAAAAATAATTCTGCCCTTGGGTGTACAGCAGGGAAGGTTTAGGTAGATCCATGAGGAGAAGAAATTAAAATAAATTTCATTAAAATATTCATTAAAATAAAAAAGTTCTACTCTGAAAGACACTGTTAAGAAGTTGGTACAGGTGGTGGTGGCACATGCCTTTAATCCTAGCACTTGGGAGGCAGAGGCAGGCGCATCTCTGTGAGTTCAAAACCAGCCTGGTCTGTAGAGCGAGATCCAGGACAGCCAGGACTACACAGAGAACCCCTGTCTCGAAAACACAGAAGGGGTGGGGGGAGGAGGGAAAAGAAAAGAAAAGAAAGAAAGAGAGAGAAAGGGACACACAGACAGGTGTTTTGGAATGCTTTTCCCAACCCGATGGAGGAGCACAGTTGAAGATGCACTAAGAACCTTAGAAGTCAGCACTGAGAAAACAATCCAAGCTGGGTGTAGTCCTGGGCTTGGGAAACTAAAGCGGGAGCATCTCCAGTTCATGGGGGTGGTCGGGGAGAGCTAAAAAGTGAGGGTGAAGAGAAAGCAACCCGATTCAAAGTGGACGGGCGGTCTGAAGAGAAAACCTCAACTAGAGAAGATAGGCCAATGGTAAATTAAACTGGGGTTCCACCGTGTCCCCCAGAATAGTGAAAATTCAAGACTGATGATGCCAACTGCTGCAGAAAACGGTATAGGTACTTTGGAAGACACTTGGGCAATTTCTTATGAAGTTAATTTAGTCTGATCGTAGGCTTCAGCAATTGTGCTCCTAAGCATTTACCGCAGGAGTTGAAAACTTCTGTTCACATTAAAACAACAAAACAACTGCACACATGTGTCTGTAGCACTTTTATTCATAATTGCTCAAACTTAAAACCAAGCAGCATGCCTTGGAGTAGTTGAATGGATGAATGAACTGTGGTATTGGAGTATCTCACACATGGAATATTCATATCTGGTGACACAGAAACTAGTGGGCTGGGGTGTAGCTCGGTGCTACAGCACTTGCCTAGCATGGGTGAGTCCTGGGTTGTGTCCTTAGGACTTCAAGAACAAAACACAATCCAAGGACATATGCCATCAAACACATAGGGAAGAACCCTACGTGCATATTGCTGAAGACAAGAAGGCAGTCTGGAAAGGCTGTGCATTTTGTGATGTCCACCGTGATATTGTGGAAACGCAGGACTACAGAGCTCGTGCAGAGACACGTGGGGAGAGGGGAGGATAAAAGGAGCACCCAATGCAGAGGGTGTTTAGGACAGAAACTATTCTGTGTGATAGATACTGTGATGGTGGGTGCTGGCCCTGTGTATGCGTCAATGCACATAGAACTAAGAAAGAGCCCTAAAGGGAACCATGGGCTTTAGTTATTACCAGTGTGCTAACATCAAATGTGCTGGAGCAGTGTAAGGTGTTTATACGACAAGCGTGAGTGTTGAGAGCAGATAGGGTGTATATGGGAGCATTTAGTTTCTGCTCAGATTTAAATGAATGCTTTAAGAAATAAAGTGAGGCCTAAAAACTGGTTGAGCACCTGCCTGCCCTATGGAAAGTCCTGGGTTCTATCCCTCCCATTACCAGTACACATACATATACATACATACAGTGAATATTAATTTTAAAATATATTTTTTAATATTCTGATAGTCTGATAAAATGTCAGTGTTGTTTTGTTAAAGAAAAGTAATGATTTTTACAAAATATGGTCAGTATTATTAATTTCTAGGTGTAAGATTATCTGATAAGATATCAAATATATGTTTTAGAGTTTTGCACAATTTGTTACCTAATTAAAAATTACAATTACGCCGGGCGGTGGTGGCGCACGCCTTTAATCCCAGCACTCGGGAGGCAGAGCCAGGCGGATCTCTGTGAGTTCGAGGCCAGCCTGGGCTACCAAGTGAGTTCCAGGAAAGGCGCAAAGCTACACAGAGAAACCCTGTCTTGAAAAACCAAAAAAAAAAAAAAATGCTTTAAAAATTACAATTGCATTTATTTAGTGTGCATATGTGCTTGGTGCAGATGCTACAGTATGCATGTAGAGATTAGAGGACAACTTGGGAGAGTAGGTTCTCTCTTTCCACCTTGTGGGGTCAGGGATTGAACTAAAGACATCAGGCTTGGCAGCATGTACCTTTACCCACGTAGCCATCGAGCTGGCCCTATTTATTAATTCATTTAACATAATATTTATTCCAACTGCAGGCTATTGGTTCTTACATTCCCCGAGCCTACCCTAGAGGCCTCATGCTTCTTAGGAGAGCATTCTACCTCTAAACTATAGCTCCTGGACCTAATAGTCCTTATGAAAGAGGAGTGGTTGACAACTTAATAACTGTATATACTGCTGTTTCTTAAAACTTAAAATTTGGAAAACATAGTGGTACTTAGAAATTAACTTTTTAACAACAGTTTTGTGTTTTTACATTTGAACACTCCTGCCCCATTGTGACATTTATTAAAAAAAAAAAAAAAAAGGTGTTGCCAATTGTGATGGCACATACCTTTAAATCCCAGCACTCAGGAGGCAGAGACAGGTGGTTCTCTTTGAGATCAAGATCAGCTTGTCTCAAAAATTGGAGGGAGAAAGTGTGGTGGGTATTTAGTGCTTTTGATATATGTAGGCAGGACTTTTCTCTCCCACCTGCCTGTTCCCAAATACCTGGCAGCCACTTCTTAAATAATTGACTCTGAGACTTAATATTACTTATAAATGCTCATCTGGGATAGCTCAGGCTTATTATTAACTAGCTTTTACACTTAACCCATAATTCTTACCTATGTTTTGCCATGTGGCTTGATACCTTTTCTCAATCCGACATTCTCATCTTGCTTCCTCTGTGTCTGGCTGGTGACTCCTGACTCAGCCCTTCCTTTTCCCAAAATTCTCCTAGTCTGGTCACCCCACCTATACTCAATCAGCATTTTATTAAACTAATTCCAGTGACAAATCTTTACAGTGTACAAGAGCATTATCCCACAGCAGATATAAGAAGCCATTACTATTCAAATGTTGTACAATAAACCTCTACTACATTAAAAAACCTTTTTGGCTATCTGATAAGTAAGGTAAAAGGTTGAATTTGGAAGCATCTGTAGTGAAGATTTTCTCCAAATATAGACCCACAGTCTAAATCTAAAGCTCTGGGAACCAAAACTTTTAAAATTAATTCAATATTATATAATTCATATGCCTTAAGCAACATCCCTCATCAGAGTCTACGTTGGACCTCATAACCAGAAACAACGATATTTACCCAGTGGAACATGACTAGTTAAAGCAAATGGGGTGAGGTTCGTGGTTGTCCCATCATCTGTTCAAGTCAGGTTTGACAGGAGACGATTTCAGATTGAGTTTGGTGTCGGCTGTTTGGAAAGAACTGAGGTAGGTTGGTGAGAGGCCTCAGCAGGCCTCAGCACTTGCTGCCAAGCCTGATGATCTTCCTTAGCGTAATTTGTTATTTCCTTTAACTACTTAAGATCCCCAAATCCCTTTTTGGTGAGAAAGACTATGGCTAAAAGTTAATCATGGAACCACTGAAATGAAATTACCCCTTGTGACTAGAGTGTAGGTTGTTGGAAGTCCCAGGAAGGAAAGATATGGAACACAGTGCTTTTGAATATCCTTGTGTGTGAATATAGTGTCCCCAAAAGAATTTGTCTTAGTTAGGGATTTATTGCTGTGAAGAGACACCATGACCATGGCAACTCTTATAAAGAAAACATTAGTTGGGGTGGCTCGCTTACAGTTTTAGAGGTTCAGTCCATTATCATGACAGGGAGGATGGCCGAGTGCGGGCAGATGTGGTGCTGGAGCTGAGAGTGCTACATCTTGCAGGCAACAGGAAGTTGACTAACAGTCAGACTGAGGGAAGCTTGAGCAAAAGAGACTTCAAAGCCCGCCCCCACAGTGACAAATTTCCTCCAACAAGGCCACACCTCCTAATAGTGCCACTTCCTTTGGGGGCCATTTCTTTCAAACCACCACAGAAGTCATTCATGAAAGGTTTCAGTATTTTCCATAGCTAGAGATAGCTGATGTTGCACACACCACGCTCTCTAGAACGCTACTCAGTACCAGATGGGGACCAAATTCCTGTGGACTCCATCTTTCAATAATTTCAAACAAACAGAAAACCCACTTTAATACTTTTTTGTTAATGATTTTTAAGATTTTTGCATTTATTGGTTCTTGAGAATGGCAAGGTTTCTGTAGTATAAACCCATGTTTCCAATATCACAAGAAATGGAATCTGTATCACTTGTGGAAAGAAAACTGTTGGTTTGTGTATATATGTTCGTGGGTTAGGAGCAGTCAGCAGGAGCTCAGGGCATGGCGTTAGAGCAACCTGCTTTCTTGGAGGAGAGCTCAGTCACTGCCTGCCTGGTTACAAGGTAGGTACTCCGTGAGGGGTCTTTTAATGGTGGCTTTCCACCGGCTACCCTGCTTTCCTACAGTGAGAGTGGGGACAGAACTTCTCCCTTTCCGGAGGATGAGCAGAAGTCATGAACAGGTTCACTGATTTTTATCAGTAGAATATGTGGGAGTTTTGATATTCAGATATTTCAATGCAGAATTTTTTGGATATTTATGAAAATAAAAGGCTGTGTTTATTGAATAGTTATAAAGGACTGTGGTAGATATATTACAAGTTTTATTAAAACAAGTCCTCAAGATTTGTATATACTTCTCTTTCATAGCTTTTATAGCTGTTAAGCAGTCAGGTATTTAACCTCAGCAAGCCCACTATAGCCTACTATTCAAATTCCTTCTGACAGTACCTCAGTGACTTTAGTGTGGGTTGGGTCTGTTGTGATGGACTTTGTAAGTCATGTGGGCCCTTTTGATATGTATGTTCTTTCATCAGTTACAGATTATGATGAATGTGAGTCTGGTTGTTGAAAACTAATAGAAGATCCTCAAGATCAGGGATCTGTGTGGAAGAGGGGTAGAGGTGGTAGGAGATGATTTCAGGGAAAGTGTTTCCCGGATATAACAGGACTGATACATGCTAGGAACTCACAGAGGCTGTGACAGCACACACAAGACCTGCACAAGCTCAAGCCAGGCAAGATCCCAGGAAGTCCCACGTCTAGCCATTGAGCTGTTCACAATTCCAGATGCTGGGAGAGGAGAAACCAGTCTTCTTCCAATGATTATGTCAACCGTAACCCCAGGGCAGGCCCCATGCTCAGAAGTGGAGTAATCAGTCAACACAAATTGGACTTCATTTTTTTTCAAAGAGAAAGACAATGCAGTTGGGTAGGTAGCAAGGTGGGAGAGGATCTGGGAGGAGTTGAGAGAGAAGAAAGAATAAGATGAAAATATATTGTATGAAATTCTCAAGAAAAATAAAAGCCAATTTTAAAATCTGATTTATTGTAGTAGTTATAAGATCTATGTATACATACAGAATTATACTTAATATAGATCAATACTTATATTTCTAAGTTACATTTTTAAATTAGAAGATAAGTAATAGCTTAACCCCTATAAGAAATAAAAGTATATAAGATAAAAATGAAGTTAATAATTAAAATGCAATTAGCTATTCTTGGTATGTGGAAAGATATGTTGGAAAACTATTATTTTCTTGATTTGACTTTCCAAACCCCCAGATAAGTGCCATTTTGCCAGAAACTCAGTTTTGGGGGTTGGGTAGGCACAGATTAGCATCTGCAAGGATGAATTCAAACCGTTTTCACCCATCTCTTTGGTCTGGGACACTAAACTTGATTGAGCATTACCTGGGGGGTAATGATTCTCTTGTTTTTATACTGAGACAGTGTCTCACCTGTAGCTCAGGTAGCCCAGGAACTCATTATATAACACAAGCTGACATTAATTTTACAATCCTGCTGCCTCACCCTCAGAATGCTGGCATTAGTCATGTGCCTTTATGCCTGGCAGGAAATGTAATTTTGGGATTGGGGGGTTAGGTATTTTCTAATGATCCTGTAAAGATCATGCTTCTGACCACACATCATTGCCAGGAATCCTCAAAGCTCTAAAATTTCTTAAGAGTTGACCAGTTTCTAAATCTTCATAGAAAAGTTCTTTTATGATGCCTACTAATTCTGCACATACGGTGCCTGTATTCCACAACAGGAGTTGTGTTAAGTCCTGTATGAGAGTAATAACTAACGACCTCCAGTGTGTGTGCTGTAACCAACGTCCACTGTAGAGTTTGGAGAGAGCTTCCTGTAGTCTGCATACATTTTTTTTCTTGTTTCTGTTTTTAGGTCTGTAGGTGCCTTATTGTTTTAATACTTTTGACTCTCTTTCCCCCATTTTATTGTTTTTAATTTTTTAACCTGTGTTACAAAATGGTTGGCTATATTTGTATGGGTCTGTTTCTGGACTCTTCCTACTTTATTATTATACCACCAGTGAGTTTATACTGTAGCTTAAAATTGAGTGGTTAAAAGAAAAATTATACCATTGAAGTGGTTTTGTTTGTCTTGTTTTGTTTTGCAAAATTCAGAGTGATTCCTCCAATTTCATTCTTTTTTCCAGATTGTTTCTTGGTTCTAATTTTTTTTTTGTCTTTCTGTATAAGTTTTACATAAAGTGTATATTACTGTTAATGCCTGAAAAATAAGAAGTGCACCAAAGCCAGGTGGTGGTGGCACACGCCTTTAATCCCACCACTTGGGAGGCAGAGACAGGGAGATCTCTGTGAGTTTGAGGCCAGCCTGGTCTACAGAGCAAGTTCTGGGACAGCCAGAGAAACCCTGTCTTGAAAAAGCAAAAGAAGAGGAGGAAGAGGAAGAAGAGAAAGAAGATGATGATGACATTGTACTAGTAGTACACTGAATCTGTAAATCATTCTGGAAAGGAGGAATACCACCACCTAGTTATGTCTCCCAGGCCATGAAAATGCCATAGCGTATATTTATTTTTATATTTATGTGGGTCCTGAGCTTCTCATCAGTGTTTGTAGTTTTTAAGTATACATAGATGCTTTGTGGATTTTTGAGACTTCATACCTAAGTATTTCAGTATGTTGAACAGTTATAGATGGTATGGTACTTTTGACTTTGGTTTCCAATTGTTCATTACAGGTATATAGAAGTGGAATTAAATTTTGTATTGATTTTATACTCAATGTTCTTTCTAACTTGCTATTTTAGGATTTTGGAGTAGATTCTTTGGGTTTTTCTACATTTTTTTTAGGTTTAGTTCCATCTTACCAGATGCATGCAGGTGCCCCTCCCCCATTTTTTTCTTTCTATATAAAAATAATTTATTCAGCCAGGCCATGGTGGCACATGCCTTTAATCCCAGCAATTGGGAGTCAGTGGCACGGGGATCTCTGTGAATTTGAGGCCAGCCTGGTCTGCAGAGTGAGTTCCAGGACAGGCTCCAAAGACAGAGAAACACTGTCTAAAAAACAAAACAAAACAAAAAACAAAAAACCCAAAACAAACACCAAAACAAAAATTTATTTGCCTGTGTTTTTTTTTTTTTTTTTTTTTGCCCCCCCATCCCCTCTTTCATTCTCCTCTGTGAGGGTTCTCTTCTCCATGAGCATTTCATCTGGAGTGCTCTGGGATCACTGGATCCTCATTTCTCCCCCGGACTTGTTCCTTCTGTGATCTCCCCAGGACTCGTGTGTGTCCTCTCTACCTTTAGCCTTGACTTCTTGCCTCCACTGCAGACATTACAGCTGCCGTCTGCTCTAGGCAGCTCGAGCAGATCCATCCCTTTCCCCAGCTCCATGGCCAGGGTTGCATTTCTCAGCTAATGTGGCTTTAAAGGGCTTGCTCAGCTTGCTTCCCACCCTTGACTATTCTCTCATATGTGTACTGAATCAGTCCACCAGCAAATCCTGTTGGCTTAAATCCAGAAATTGACCACAGTCCGACCACTGCCTGACTGTCACCCCTAATTAGTGACCATAAAAAGTGGGATCTCAGTTCATTGTTGAGCTGATTTGGATGATTACTTAATAATTAAAGATGATTTTCTTCGAACATTAAGACCTCATTCTCTGATGCATTATTAGATTTTATAATGAAATGTAACTTAATGTTGACAAAAATAAGATTTAAATGTCTGGAATTGCTAAGACATGAATGGAGTTCCTCAGTCTTTTGGTCTGCATACTGAATTAAATGTATTTAGAATTAAATTACTACAAAGGTTTTTAAGATTTAGTAAAAGAGAATCTTGGCATGGTGATGACTGCCTTTAATTCCAGCACTCAGGAGGCAGAGGCAGGAGGATCTCTGTGAGTTCAAGGCCAGCTTGGTCTACAGAGCAAGTTCCAGGACAGCCAAGGCTATACAGAGAAACATTAACTTGATGGAGGTATTTTCATTTCCCTAATATTAGAAGAGGTTTGTTTGTTTGGTTGGTTGGTTGGTTGTTTTGAGAAAGAGTTTCTCTGTGTAGCTCTGGCTGTCCTGGGACTCGCTCTGTAGACCAGGCTGGCCTGAGTTTCTGTCATATAAGAGATAACCAGTTTCTCAGTTTTGCTGAATTTTTCTAACTAAAACAGTTTGTAAGTATTTCTCTTATTGTTCCAAGACCCTGAGTATATGTATAAGAGGGAGTTAAAGAAATTGGTGTTTTTAGCTATCTTTTCCTATGTCAGGTGGAGGATGAAGAAAGATTTTTGTGGTATGCAGTTTGTGAAAGTTAGAGTTATTATGTATCCTTTTGAACCATTGAAGATTTTCATTATTAGAAGCAGAAAGCTGTACTATTTCAAGGATGATTATAAGTTTACTATTCAGAGAACTTGAGTTTTAAATGGGTTCATTGTGAGTGGCCATTGGACATATTAAAAATCAGCATGTGGGAATGTAAAGTGCTATAGCCTCTTTGGAAAATAATTTGACAGTTTCTTAAAAAGTTAAATGTAAACATACCACATGACCCAGAATTCCACTTGTAGGTATCTGCCTGTTAGAAATGAAAATACATCCACACAAAGACTTGTATATGAATGTTCACGGTAGTATTTAGTCATAATATCCCCAAACTGGACACAGTTGAGATGTCCATTAACTGGTGACTAGATAAAGCAAATGTACTCTGTATGGACAGTACAATAGTATATCAATAGGGAAAATGCATGCCACAACATGAATTAACCTCATGGATGTTATAGTGAGTGATATCAGCTACACAGGAAATACCGACTATTGTATGATGCCATTTATATGAAATGCCCAGCAGCAGGTTTGTGGTAGGAGGATGGACTGAATGCACACAGGCTCATGAATGTCCTAAGGCTAGATGGTGGTGGTTGGTGTAGTGGTAAATCTACAGTACGGATTTTAGGGGATATTCTGTGCTTTAAGGTTATTTAAAAGGGGGGAGGAGAGCTGGGGAGATGGCTCTGTGGATAAGAGCACTTGCAGTTCTTGCAGAGGACCAGGGTAGGTTCTCAGCACCCACACTGGGTGGCTTTATAACCACCTGTAAGTCCAGTTCTAGGGGCAACTGATGTCCTCTTCCGGCCTTTGTGGACATACATGTGCACAAGGTATACAAATAGATAAGCAGGCGCAGGCGCGCGCGCGCGCACACACACACACACACACACACACACACACACACACACACACGATAAACAAGCAACTCTTTAAAAATAGGAGAGAAGTTAGAATTAATTTCTTAGCTAAAATTATAAGAAAAATATTGGCAGACACAGTCATTTAAGAAATTATGAAAAGAGATTTTTTTTTAAGAGATGTAGTCTTTCTGGTAAACGTAAAAGGATATTTGATTTGAACTGACAACAACATAAACAGTCCTTTGCTGTGAAGTCACACATGTCAAAGATAACATCAACTGTCTGAATATTCAATTTTTCCACACTTGTGTACTGATTCTGGTGAATTGGTAATGTACAGTTACATTTAGGGAGAAATAATTGGTCAAAAATGTTAATGTCTATATCCTTTAATTTTATATAGAGATATTCTAAGGAAATAATTAGGAATACAAACAAGGATTTGAATTGGAAGTATTCCCCATGGTGTGTTTTTTATTATTAACCAAAAAACTAAAAGCAACCTTTGCGCTGTCCCTGTTGGAAGAAGATCAGGATTGTTGCAGGAGTAGGAACTGTTCCTCATTAGCGTAAGTAGAACTTGTTTGTTGAAACAGATAGACGGTGCTCAGCAGCCCGCAATAGTGAGACCATTGAGGCCTGCTGGCAGCGGGGACCAAGCTTCCTTTTCCTTGTGCCCTGGGGAGGGTCAGGCTGCTCACTTCTTTCTCTCTGTCCTCTCTTTCCTTCTTTGTGCCCTGTCCTCGGCCTTTTTGTGTGGGGGCCAGCTCACATGGACTCAGTCTTATATTTCTGAGAGGTTCTAGAAGCATCCTTTTGATTCTTAAGTGGGTCATGAACACCCGTGGCTGGCCTGTACTGCGTTTAGTTAGTGGCAATGAAACTGCATTGGGTCACTATATATTTCACGGGTTTCTGTGACAGTGACAAGGAGTGTTTCTTACCAACTTAAACGTATTTCTGACGCCTTCTGAACTCAAATTCTGAATAGTGAGCACCTGTGGTGGATTCATGCTTTAAGAACCTCTCCAGTCTGGTTTCTACTCTTTTTTCGTCATTAAAGCTCCTTAGTGAAGGTTGACAATTAAAACCAGCTGCAGCTGGGGCTCCTTCTCCATCTCCTGACACATCTGTCTTCTGACTCCCATGGATGCTGCTCCATCCTGCCCTGCCGCCAGCTCACCCGAGCTCGCCCAGTGGGGCTCCTTTAACGTCACTGTTATCTGTGATTGTTCTTCCTGTCACATCCATCCTGTACAGTATCTTTCTCCTGGGGAGCTATGGGAATCCTTTACATCACCCATTCTGTTTTTTTCTTTCTCCTATACCCCTTCCTGCTGGGCTTCGCATTCTAAATCCCCAAACGTAGTGACTAGTCCTTACAACGCTGCACTGCACGATTGTTCTTTCTCTGTTCTTCTCTGGGGTGATTATGTACTGCGATTTTCTCAGCTTTAAAGTCCTGCAAGCACTGAGGATTTTTTTTTTTTTTCCAGGGGAAGGGGAGCTTCCAAGACAGGGTTTCTCTGTGTAACAGCCCTGGCTGTCCTGAAACTCACAGAGATCTGCCTGCCTCTGCCTCCCGAGTGCTGGGGTTAGAGGCCAGTGCACCACACCCGGCAGCACTGAGGATTCTTTATACAGTGTGTTCACTATTCACTCACTTACACATATTTTAAAATGGACTACTTATCACACATGTTCGTAAATTTTATTTTCTTTTTCTCCATCTTAAGAAATATAACCTTTTTTTCTACTGTAAATTTAAGAGTAATTCAACTTGATTTTTGTAGCCAAAGGAGCAAAATCTTAATATTAATGGGTATGTATATTAATATTTTTCTGTATATTTGAGGCTATTAATAATAACTTTCCTTAGACTAAAGACACAAAATGTAAAGTGTTTTGGATACTAATGATCTGTGTTTAATTTCTGTACTGAATATCTTACTACAGAAAGAAGCAATATTGATTGAAATAAATACAACCAATTCAGAAATGTACTGGGTAGACAGTAAAAGTTTCCAGTATTTTGTGCAGAGTTCTTTGGTTTTTTGAAACAGGGTCTCTCGTGTAGCTTTGCGCCTTTCCTGGATCTTGCTCTGTAGCCCAGGCTGGCCTCAAACTCACAGAGATCCGCCTGGCTCTGCCTTCCGAATGCTGGAATTAAAGGCGTGCACCACCACCGCCTGGCTGTGTGCAGAGTTCTTACAAGTAAAATGAACCATAGACAGAATAGTTGTTTGTAAATGTGAAATGAATGTCCGTTCAGTCGTGTGTTGTGATTGGTTGGAGGCTAAGTGTTCAATTGCTGTGTGGACAGGCAGCAGTGAGCCTCAGCCCTGTGTATTTAGCCCTCATTATGTGTTGAGAAGTGTGAGCAGTGTGTGTAAATCTCCTGAAGCTGTGCCACAGCCATGGTATGTGTGTTGAAGGCTTGGGTATTCCACAGACATGTTGTGAATTGGGAGAGGCGTGGAGTGAGAGGGTGGGTTACAAAGGCAGCTCTAGTGTGACTTTTTAAAGGACAGCATTTAGTAGAAGCAAGGCTTTGGGAACCTTGTCGAATTTGAAGGATTTTTAAAGAGTTGGCAGCTGTCATTGGCAAATAGTTGATTGACATTCAGTGTCTAAATGAAAATGGGAAGAGAAGTCGAAGAGCTAGCAGTAAAAGAAATGTGTATCTGCTCGCTTTGACGCTTGTAGGTTGGACAGAGTTGATGCTATGATAAACAGAGCAGCAGAGGCTTGGTCGTCATTCAGCCTTAGGGCTGTAGTGGACTAATGCAGACTTCAGGGGACCGTCAGGGCCTGGTGCCTCGTGGAGAGGAAGCATTTGAACCCGCATTGGACATGCTAGCTTAGTGGGTGAGACATGGCATGCAGAGTGGGAGAGCCTTCACTCCTGGGTCAGTCTGGAAGTGGACCTGTTGAGCATTTCTGTTGGACTACAGAATCTCTCTTTACAAACAGTAAGCTGTAACTAGTAAATAAGCCACGTTTAATGACGTGAAGAACTGAACTCTTGAAATTTACACTTAGGCAAAACTTAAACATTTGAAGAGGTAAGTGTGAGGCATAATCCTCACAGGAAGCATTAACGATGAAGCGGGGGTGTTAGGTGGTTTAAGACCATTGTCGGTCTTAAAAAAGTCTGCTTAACTTCAGGTCCATTCCAAGGCAGCTCTACGTATCCTCTGGGTAATAGAAAGAAACAAATGAGTAGTTAATTTAGACACTGTCCTCATCTAGCTGTGGCCTTGGCTTGTCCAAACGTTGTAATGAAAAAGGATAAAATGGGGAATGTTAAAATGTTTTCCTTTTAGAAACAAAGTCTATGACAGATAGGTCAAGAAAGTGCTGGAGACCTGGTTGGTTAAAGACAAGAAGGTGAGAGGTGATTTCCCCAGAATTTATTGTATTTGGGCAGAAACGAAGGTTGGACGATGCCTTGTGTTAAAGTGACTGACAGAGAACTCTGAAACTGTTTCCTGTAGCAAAACCACACTTAACCCTACATCTCAATCCTTCTAACTTACGCTGCATGCATCTGCCTTTCCTTCTTACATGTGCTCTTACTGACTTCACAGCAAATGCATTTTTAAAGTCTCTGGGGTGGTTATTGCTGTTTAGCAGTTTTGATAATTTTTAATGATATTTTTATTTATTCCCTTTTGCTAGCTGGATTGCCTTTTGCAATTCTTACTTCAAGGCATACCCCCTTCCAACGAGGAGTGTTCTGTAATGATGAGTCCATCAAGTACCCTTACAGAGAAGACACCATACCTTATGCGTTATTAGGTGGAATAATCATTCCATTCAGTATTATCGTTGTAAGTTAAACCTGCTTTTCCAAGTTTATAACTTTTGAGCACATGGCTTACTCTTGTGATAGTTTGTTAATGATTAAATGTATATCCCCTCAGGATTTTTTTTAGCCTTACTGGAAGGATTATTTTGTGGAGCTATTTTAAATGAGATCAAAAGTGTTGAAAAATATGTAATTGTAGCCTAACTCAGTCTGTGTAGATTTTGTGCTAATTTTTATGTCACTGTGATTATTATAGTTCTGATTTGCTACTGTTTCAGTAATTATTTGACTAATTGTTGAATGTTACAGCAGTGTGTTTCTCACATAGTTAATGCATTGGATATCATAACTGAATATCTTTTTCTGAGTTCTAGACAAGAAAAATTGCTAACTGATATTAAAACTTCATTTAACTCATTTCTTTTTTTAGAAGAAGTTTAAATACTGCCATAAATGGAGAAAAAAAGTTTTTGAGTTCTGTGATTAGCAGTAAGCGTGGAAGGAGTTTTACTAACACCAAAGGCAACACTTCCAGTTTGAGCCACAGTGTAGCCATTGCTGTCCACTGCCCCAGTGGGGTGCTCAGAAGGCATGGCTCTGGGTGGAGTTTAGTCATAGGCTGTGTCCATGGCCTGTACATCCAGAAACTGTGTTACTTAAATAAACATTTATGTGTTAAAAAAGCTTATGACTTTAGCAACAGTATTTATGTAAACACAGTTAAAGGCAGAAAGTATGATCCTAAGAGAAAAGACAACAGCATGTACCTTGTCAACTTTTGAAGTTAATGTTAAATTAACATTTAATTAATTTGGCAACATCATTAAAATCATCACCGTATCTGATTAGGAATGAAAATTAGTTAATTCATACTCTGTGGTAGACAAGTAATGAAAAGAAACCTACTGTATGAGTGTTTATTTTGTGAAACTGAGATGCCAGGAAGAAGGATGCTGCTTTGTCAGCCCGCGCCTTCAGTGACTGTCCTGGAGCCACTTATGTGACACTGTCTTCAGGATCTGGTGAGGGATCGTATATAGCCTGCATGATTGTCCTGCAGCATGCAAAGGTTAAAGAACTAGTAAAGGGGAACAAGTCCGTGATGGTTTGTCAGAGGAAGTCATCTGTGTAGAGACGGGGTCTCCCTGTGTTTCCCAGCATGGACAAGAACTCATGTGCTTAGGCACTCCTTCTGTCTCAGCCTCTGGAGTAGCTGGGAAGTCTTTTCCTCTAAAAAAAATTATACATGAATCTTCCCTGAGCATAGTGGTGCATGCCTATGCCCCCAGCACTCAGGGAGCTGATGCAGGAAGATTGTAAGTTCAAGACCAGTTTAGACTACTCAATGCGATTGACTCTCATGAGAACAAATACGCACATACAACGGGGCGGGGCTGTCCTGGGTTATAGTTGCAGATAGCGGCTGATGTCCGACCAGATTCACGTATCCCATTTAAAGTGCCTGAGGTCCTGTTCTCTCAGTTGTGCTGTCAGTTAAAGTGCACAGGTAACACTGTAGGCTGCACCCGAGGAGAGGGCAGTGGTGGAGCAGGTGCCCAACACAACAGTCCAACATGGGAGTTACGCTCTGTGAACTTGGAGCTTTGTTTCAGGATGAAGAGATGGGTCAGTGGTCCCTGCTCTTCCAGACTATCCAAGTTCAGTTCCCAGCACCCATGGTGATGGCTTACAGCCACCTGTAACTTCAGCCCTGGAGAGTCTGACACCCTCTTCTGGCCTGGGTGGCCACCAGCACATGTGTGGCACACCCACAGAGACACATATACACATAAGTAAACATTTAAAAACTGTGAGCACAGTCTTTCAGAAGTTATCTTTGCATTTAGTAAAATGATGAGTGAATTAATGTAAATCAAGATCCTTGAAGCGCACATTATTTTCTTAAAGGTGCTAAAAGTACCGTTTAATGGACAGGCAAGATGGCTCAAATAAAGGTGCTTGCTGCCAAAGAGGACCTGGGTTCGATCCTTGGGACTCCCATGGTGAAAGGAGAGAGCTGACTCCTGCAAGTTGTTCTTTGACCTCCACGTGCACGTCTATAAAAACAGATACACACATACACACACACACACACACACACACACACACACACACACACACACACACACACACACACACACACCCTTCCCCAAATAAACATATGCAAAATAAAGGTACTAGGAGTTCTTATTTTCAAATTGGTATCAGCAGAAGCAAACTCTGCTTAGGGCAGCAGCTTCATGAACTAATTTAAAATAATTCTGGTTTACTTATTAATTCAGGTTTTTTCAGGTACTCCTTAATCAGAGTTGTATAAATTGAATTTTATTAGTAAATTGTGCGTGTGTGTGTGTGTGTGTGTGTGTGTGTGTGTGTGTGTGTGTGTGTAAATCATTACACAGCAAGTCACTGATTAGACTTTGCCCCAAGCCTTTGGCATGACTTGCAGCTGATTTTGTAATCTCACTGGTGAAAGTCACAGAGAACCGAGAGGAGGGAGGATTTCAGTACCGAGGAAATGGGGCTGATAACGTCTCTTCAACCCAATAAGTCACTCTTGGCTTTTGAGAAAGAACCTGGAGGATATAAGGCAGTGGAAGCCAGGAGAGCTGTCTGGGAGGTGCGCCAGTAATTTCAAACTTCTTTCGGGCCAGCAGACCCAGAATGAAAGAAGGCCCACTGTAGGGATGCTGTGTAGACAGCATCTTTAGTGGGGATGTAAGGAGCTGGTAAGAGCATGCTGTGAGCATAAGCTCAAAGGGGGACGGAGCAGCGATTTAGAAATTTGTTACCTTTGTAAGGATGCTGCTTCACTCCCTGGAACGTTCTCCTTGTGTATTAATAATTTATTGTAGCCTACTGTCTTCAGTAAATGAAACTGAAGTACTTGAGTTGTAGGACACATTAGGCCACAGTTGGCTTAGGTGTAGACTCGAGCAAAGATTAAGAACAAGGTATAATGGATCAAAGGTCAGGACAGAGTATCAAGATGAGTTAAAGAATGACTGTCGAATGCAGATCGAATAGAGAAAACTTGATGTAGAACTTCCTTTGGCTGTTTCTGTCAAAGAGGAGAGCATGTAACTTTAAAAAATGATGTCTGCTAACAAAGCACTTGTCAGCGTTAGAGCACCCCGGCCACTCTGATACAAGTGTTAGATGCTGCTGCTTGTGTAGGTCAGCTGGTAATCTGCCCCATGTTCGGAACGTAGAGAGCTGGTTTTCTTCCGTCAGTGGCAGGAGCAGGGTTTGAGTGCCTGCAGCTGAGTGTGACTAGGAAGCTGTGCACCTGATTCTGGAACATAACTGAGTTCTTGAAGACAGCTAGCAGCTGAGGCATGGAGGACCCATTGCTAAATTGTGATTGATTAATACACTTGGTGTGTTTCGTACCACCAGAGATCAATGCCATCATGTGCTAGAGAAATCCTTTCTCACTAGCAGCCCATTGGGAATTACCAAAACCTCCTTAATGACCCGAAGAGGCAATATATTCTTTAAACAGGGCCACTGAACGTTGGTAAGGGTGACCCCAGAAGTCCAGTTTCCTTCTCCTATGACCCAGTCTGAGGAAAAGGGTTTTATGAGTTCATTAACAGCTGGACTATTTTTGTGAGGTATAATGTGTTGAAGGGGTTTGGACTTTTACTCCGGGCAGTACCTTTAGTTACCATTTATTGACACCTCCTGTTTTAGGCTCTCGTGTCAAATTTAGCTTTCTACTGAAAAGTTAAGAAACCACCCCAGCTTTACAGAATTCATAGTCTAATTGGCAGGATTCTGACTCGGGGATTCTGGGAGCTATGGAGCCAGATAGGGGAAGAATTGCCGGCAAGGGGTTCTTGAGAATCATTTATTTCACCCATGGCAAGGCTGCTCCGCACACACACAGCCCTTCCCCGATTGGACATGTTTGAGTGCGTTGTAAAACTGCTTATGTAAGTGGAAGGTGAGGGAGAGAAGTCAAGTGAGTGTCTCAAGGGGGACTTCACACAGCTCTCCACCTCCTTCCCACCCACAAGTCAGCAAGCTCATTGTTCTCCAAGTGTCTGTGTAGATGGCAGGCCCGTAGAATGCATCCTCTTATTGACGCGAATAAATGCTGGGGTTTATAGTGATGCATTCGGTATCTGGAGTTCTCAGGATACTGGTGGTGAACCTGTGGAGTTGTTCTGCCAGGAGCTCACTACACTGGTGTGCTCTCCACACACACAGACTGACCACGATAGCGGTCCACAGCATGCTCATGGGAAGACTTTAACTCCATTTTTATAAAATAGTGAAAAATAAGAGGACTCACCTGAAATCACCCTGGGGAAGGAGGAGTCTCAAGTACTTGTTTGATCTCTCAGTAGGGTTCTTTCGAGGAGTCTGCTTTTCTCTGAACTTTCCAGAAGGTAGAACTTGGAGACGGTGGGGCTGGAGTGTTCTTTCTAGTTTGATGGGTGTCTGACTCAAAGGAATGTCGAGAAAAATGGAGACTGATAGATTTTAAACATGGTTATAGGAGGAAGATTTTCATTGGAGAGGTTGTGTTTGAGTGAGCCACAGCTGTCTTTTGGGCGTCACTGTGGCTGTGGGGCTCAGTTTATTTGAATACAAGAAAAGTCCCAGGGCTGTTACTTCATGCAGACTGCGCACTGCTTTTGGCTCAGCCATGGCTTTGTCTGCAGTGCCTACAATCAACCTGGT
This sequence comes from Peromyscus californicus insignis, assembly GCF_007827085.1. Lineage (NCBI taxonomy): Eukaryota > Metazoa > Chordata > Mammalia > Rodentia > Cricetidae > Peromyscus > Peromyscus californicus. The sequence goes on from NW_026294480.1 coordinate 42,514,238, forward strand.
GCTTTGGTTACTTTAGAATCAGTGTCCTAAATTGACTATTTTTAAAGGGGAATTAAAGCAAAGACCATTGCAACTTAGCACTTGCTTTTCTTTTTGTCTGTTTACAGTGCCTGCTTGTTTTATTCTCCTGTTTTTCCTTCTTTTTCAGATGATTGCCGGAGAAAGTCTGTCTGTTCACTTTAATACCTTGCAGTCAAATTCCTTTGTCGGCAATCACTATATAGCCAGTATTTACAAAGCCATCGGAGCCTTTTTGTTTGGCGCCGCAGCCAGCCAGTCCCTGACTGACATTGCCAAGTATTCTATAGGCAGACTGCGTCCTCACTTCTTGGCTGTTTGTGACCTTGATTGGTCAAAAATCAACTGCAGTGATGGTTATATTGAGAACTACATCTGTCGAGGTAACGAAGAAAAAGTCAGGGAAGGCAGGTGAGTGTGTGCTCTCCAACGCCCATGTCACTTTGAGGAGTGTCCGCTGGCTGCAAGGTTTGCATGCCTGGAAGAGGAGCTGCCTGCCACTTTGCTAAGAGAAGCTGGGGCAAGCCGCGGAGTGAGAGGAATCGTGAACCACCCTTAACCCCAGTCCTGCTGTTTAGACCATGGTGTTTGTGTTCATTTAGGAGCATTTTACTGAAACGGTTTATTTTGATGTATGAGTTTGTAAAATGAACCCGGACCACTTACTTCATGGTTGGTAAACTTTTTCTTAAGATGCTGGTTCAAGGCCTGGAGAGGTGGCTCAGTGGCCTAAGTTTCTTCACTTATAGTAGGGTTATATCTTGACAGAGGCATTTTGAGCTGAAAATGTCGTAAGTAAAAAGTGTATTCAGTATACCTAGGCAGCCTAAACATCTGTCACACAGTGACTGCGTTACACTCAGTAAAGGTGGCTTTCCTTCTTGGTCATGTAGCTAGCCACCAGTGCCCAGGTTCACAGAGTTCTGGACCCTGGATTGTATAATGGAAAGATATTTATAAATCAACTTTTAAGATCCAGTTTCCACTCGGTGAATGTTACTTTGATACCGTAGTGAAGTAAAACAAGTTGTAAGTGAACAGTCTGTGTGTACTAGCTGAACTACGTTTTAAAATCGCTTTACTGGTGTATAATTTGTATCCATGAAATCTGTCCACCCTTAATCAAGGTTGTGAGTATTATTTCCATTGCATTAGGTTTTTGTCTGAGCCTGTGGCAGCCCTTGGGTCAACTTTCTGTCCTCACAGTTCTATATTTCCTATGATGTTGTATGTGAGACATTCAGTGAGGACTGATATGTCTGCCTTCTCTTTTTAACATGTTGGTTTCATGATTCATCCATGTTCTGGGAGATTATTACAGGAGATTATTATGCCGATCCAGTCATCTGAAAGTTGATTGACATTTAGGTTGTTTCTAATTTGGCACTATGAAAAAATAAAGCTTCAGCTGAGCATAGTGGCTCACACCTTTAATCCCAGCTCTTGGGAGGTAGAAGTGAGTTCCAGGCCAGCCGGAAGTACACAGTGAGATCCTGTCTCAAAAAATAAAATGAAGTAAGATAAAAGCTGCTCTAAACATTTGTGTGCATGAATATGCCTTTTATTTTACTTGAATAAACAGGAGCAGAAATACTGAGCAGACAGTATGGGCGTTGGTACAGTTCCAGGCCACCAAGTATCGCAGTGGTTGTGGCACGCTGCATCCTTCCCAGGAACGTATGAGTCCTGGCTGTCATTTGCCATTAGTCTTTGGTGTTTTGGTCACCCTGTGGGCTTTCTGTATCAGTGGTTTTCCTTTGTATTTTGTCACTGGGTGTCTTCATGTGGCTTTGTCCTGTCGGTCCTGTCATCTGGGAAATCTCTGCTCAGCTCTTGTTCCTGTTTAAAAAAAAAAAGTGGGTCCCTTGTTCTCCTGAGTTGTGAGTTACTTCTTCTTATACATGGCATTTTGGAGACATGTTTTGACATATTTTCTCCAAATCTGTTGCATCGCTGTCTTTTTTCTTACTGATACTCCTTGAAGTATAGAAACGTAAACTTTTAAGAGCTTCTTTGTGTGATGTTGTGTGTGCACGTGGAGAGAGAGGTCGGCACTGCATGCCTTCTTCAGTTACAGCCCACCTTAGCTTTGGAGCCAGCGTCTCTGGGGGCTGAGCCGCATCCCTGAGCCTAGCTTGCAGAGAGCCCCAGCGATCCTGCGGTTCTAGGACTCGGGTCCTCGTGCTGGAGCGGCGAGCACTGCTCCAGTGTCTGAGCCATTGTGTCGTTCGCTTTCATAGTCCGTGGCTGGGGATCCTAGTGAATCTAGACCCTCCCGTGCTGTCTAAATCCAGTCTTAAGTTTAGCTCCTACAGTAAGTCCCGCATTTGAACTTATTTTGTGTATAATATAAGGAAAGAATATTTATTTTCCCATGGACTATGCAGTTTTCAGAATTATTGACAAATCCATCTTTGGGGGAAGGGGATCGAGACAGGGTTTCTCTGTTGTAGCCTTGGCTGTCCTGGGACTTGCTCTTGAACTCAGAGAACGGGCTGGCCTCGAGCTGAGATCCACTTGCCTCTGTGTTGGGATTAAAGGTGTGCACCACCACTGCCAGCCAAATACATCCTTTTTAATTTAAATTTTAAAATTTTTTTAAATTTTAAATTTTACTAGCACTTTTGTTGCAAATAAAGTGGGTCTGCTGCCGGTTGCTCAGTCTGTTTCATTAATCTGTGTGCTTTTCTCTGCCAGTGTTATACCGTAACATGCTTTGTCTGTTGTAGGTCTTTTGTGGCTCGTTTGCTAGAATTTTCATTGAGATTGCTTTAGATCTTTACATTTTTGGTGCCTTGTGATCTTTTTAAAATTATTTTTTATTGTTCTGAGTCTGAGTGTTTTGCCTGCATGTATGTATGTATGTGCACCATGCTCGTACCTGGTACCTGCAGAGGCCGGAGGAGGGCGTCAGATCACTTGGAACTTGAGTTACGGACAGTTGTGAGCTTTCGTGTGGGTGCTGGGACTCGAACTTGGGTCATCTGAAAGAGCAGCGTGCTCTTAACTGCTGAGCCATCTCTCCAGCCCCCACAGCTATTAATCTATAACACTGGGTCTCCTAACTCAGGAAGATGGTTTTCTTTAGTTACCAGTGATTACTTCCTTTTCCATCTCTTTCCCTCGATCTCTGGAGCCAAGGAGATGTCACAGTCAAGAACAGTCTAGGCCTGGGGTGTGGCTCCCGGGTAGAACTCTAGCCAGGCATGCCCAGGCCCAGGTTGGATCACAAGCACCAAACAGAAAAAGAGAACACGGGGAGGGACAAGCTCTTGCAGGAACTGAAGTCAGCGTTTCTCTTTGCTCCTAGGTTGTCCTTCTACTCGGGCCACTCTTCGTTTTCCATGTACTGCATGCTCTTTACAGCGGTAAGTACCGAACGTCTCCGGGGCCGGGGCTCTGCACGCAGGTGGAGCGAAAGGAAAGAGGCAGGAAGCTCACTGCACTCAGGAGCTGCCAGGTGCCCTGTGTGCCGACACCGCTGGGCGCAGAGCCTCTGTGCTCCTGGGACAGGGCACTGGGCTGGGGGCCCGGCAGCTGTGGCTACCGCTGGAGCAGCTGTGTCCTCTTTTCATTTTCTGAAACATTCCCTACAGACTGCACTGCTAGGTCCAGCTGTGAGCCTGTGGGTCAGCACACTTGCCATGTTCCAAGTTGGCATGGAGGAGTTAGAAAAGATGGCCACCCACAGCTCACGAACCCAGAGATGAGTATGTGAGACTCCGTTAGTACACATTCTAGGAATCTATATATATGCTTATATGCACATATATATTTACGTATTTTTGTTTTTTTCAGACATGGCTTCTTTGTGTAGTTTTGGCTCTCCTAGAACGAGCTCTGTAGATCAGGCTGGCCTCCAACTCAGTTGTTATATTTTATAACATTCTTTCTGTACTTACATAATTACTTATGTCATTCCATCAGCTACAAGTTTTGTGCTTTTTCTTTAAAAAGTCTTTTATTATGTTTACATGTGTGTGTGTGTGTGTGTGTGTGTACGTACGTGTGTACGTGTACATGTACATGTGTGCCTGTGGAGGACAGAGGACAGCTTGTTAAGTGTTCTCTTCCTCCCTGTGGGTCACTGGGACTGAGCTGAGGTCAGGCTTGGTGGCATGCGCCTTTACCTGCTGAGCCATCTTCATGGTCCTATGTTAATTTTCTTTGTAAGTAAATTTTTATATAGTTTAATGCATGTAAATTTGCAGATTCCTGTTTTTCCCTTAATATGACTATATGTTAAATATAACATGAGTATTTAAAGGTTAGATTAAAAAAATCCATTATATAGTTGGGCAGTCACATAGGTCTATAATCTAGCACTTGGGAAGCCTGAGTTCTGGGCCAGCTTTATCTGTGGAAGTCAATCTCTGATGTGAATGAATGTTGAATTAATTTGGTAACTGAATTTATAATCAACTTTAAATTTTTTTATTTGAAAAACCTGTAAAAAATTTTTGCAGATGTTATATAACATTCAAGTCCACAACTTCAAGGCATTACCAGGTGATTTTTGGATTCAACATTCTGAAAAATCACAGGGCTTTCCTCTTACGACTCAGCAGAATCAGAGCTTCCTTTGAAGACACACACTCAAGTCTTTCTGTAGCTATGCCATAGAGGTGTGACTCATTTCAGGGTAGTTAACAGCAAACTGTGCTCTAACATTCTCTGTTTATCTTTTTTTTTTTTTTTTTTTTGGTTTTTCGAGACAGGGTTTCTCTGTGTAGCTTTGCACCTTTCCTGGAACTCGCTTTGGAGACCAGGCTGGCCTCGAACTCACAGAGATCCGCCTGGCTCTGCCTCCCGAGTGCTGGGATTAAAGGCGTGCGCCACCACCGCCCGGCTCTGTTTATCTTATTAGGAAAAATTAGCTCCTGTTCCAAAGGAACCAACCATGTTTTGTTTTCTAACTAGGATACTAAGGAAAGCTGGGCTGGTCAGAGCCAGGTGTACCCCACATAGGACTTGGTCCAAAGCACAAGGTTGTGGGCTACAGTGATTGGCTTTGGAAGTGTTCAGCCAGACCTGCTTGGGTCTGTGATTTGTCTTCTTCATGACCTGAGTGTCAGTGTCTCTGTCCTTGAAAGAGACGTAGGATTCTGTTTTGGTTGCTGTCAGTGATTTATATTTTACACTTAAAACAAAACTCTTTCTTGTAATTTCCATGTAGAAAAATGTGGAGCTTCTGCTGCTCTCGAGGGGAAGAGTAGAGGCCTTGGAAGGGGCTGTGGTCTGTGAGCTGTGCAGAGTCTCTTGACAATCAAGGGCACTTGCTTTTTTGATTACCTGAAAGCTTGGAAGTCACATAGATGGAGGGAGGCTCAGCTTGCCCTGTGGGTATGTGGGAGCCTTTGCGAATCTGTTCACACCATGAAGTGGTACCGGGTCAGTGTGACTTGACAGAAGCCTGGGGAAGGTGGCTCAGTTAGTGAAGGGCCTGCCTGCAAGGATGACCCCCAGTTCCAGTCACAGCGCCCATGGAAAAAGCTGCATGTGCTGGCCCTTGCCTGTAACAGCAGCACCGGGAAGGCAGGCAGGAGGCCTTCTGGAGATCACTGGCCAGAGCTCCCGGTTCAGTGAGAACCCTGACTCAAAAAGTAAGGCTGGAAAGATGGCTCAGCGGTTACTGCCTGTTCTTCCAGAGGACCAGGGTCTAATTCCCAGTACTTACATGGTGGCTCAGAACTGTCTGCAGCTCCAGTCCCAGGAGACGCAGCACTGCCTTCGGGCCTCCAAGGGCACCAGGCATGCGGATGTACACTCAAGCAAAACGCATACACCGAACACACAAGTGGAAAGCAATAGAGGAAACCCAACACAGACTTCTGGTCTCAATGTGGCACCTACCCATATTCTTAAGTGTACCCAAATTCTTCAGCTCAGGTCTGCACTTAGCATACAAACTTACAAAGAGAGAAGTCTAGCTAGGTGTGTTATAAACCAAGGCGTTTCTGCAGGACAGCAACCACATGCTGTTTAACTGGCTTGACACAGTAGAGACATGGACTTGATTGGCATGTAAGCTTAGCTTTGCTTCATCCCTGAACAGTGTCTCCTGGCTTTCCTATTTATATACAACACAACCTCCCCTCTCCCACACTCCTGAGGCAGTGACTCACCTTGTTTCTCTGGGCATCTTGGCATTATAGGTCAGTCCCAGGTTTGGGTGGAGATAAGTCATTTAAAGTCTGAAGATTCCTGACACTTACAAATTAAAATTACAAATTTAATTACAAAATTCCTCCTAAAGCCCGTCCTTTGACTGTTGTGGCCTGGCAGGCAGCCCAGCCCTGAGCTCAGTGCCGGGAAGGAGCCCCAGTGCCAGAGCTGGAAGGGCTCCGGGCAGGGCCGCTTTGCACTTGCTGTGACTCCCCTTGAATCTGGTTGACCGCCAAAAATCACAAATTTTGTGACTGTCAGAGTAGTCATGAGAGAGGACAGTGAGTGAGAAATGTATCAGGTTTTTCGTGGAGCCATCCTACTGAGGTTTATTTACATCATGGCCCCTGACATCTCTTTCACAAAAGCAGTCACACCTTCTTTCCTAGCATCCTTACCACTCAGGTATAGACACCTGCCTATTTAAACCTGTATTCCTTCACACCACTCCTTCCTTGAGACTTGTGGTCATGGAGCACTGACCTTGGCCCACTTAGCAATGTTTCTGGAAGATGTTTTCAAACTGTGGAGGAACACTGAGCAGGTGATGACTTCATGGCTCACAGGGGTCACCTAAGACCATCAGAAAATGCATTTACATTACAGTTCATAACAGTAGCACAATTAGGAAGTAGCAACGAAAATAATTTTATGGTTAGGGGTCACCACAGCCTGAGGAACTGTCTTAAAGGGTCACAGCACTAGGTTGAGAACCACTGAACTAGAGGGATGGGGAAAGGAGAGAGAAATGCCTCACAGCGGTTTCCTTGTGAAACTTGCCGCTTGGCTGGCGCCCATTATCACAGCCTTCTGTGGTTTACGTGTAGACAGAAAGTCAGGGGGGGAGGAATGTCTAGGGTGGTGAAGTGGGTTTTTGTTCGGCCTTCTTCATTCTGAACCATCTCCTGGAAATGCCCACCTCATTGGAGTTCTAGAGCGTTCCTGTGATAACAGGGATGGCAGAGCACCAGGCTCTGGTGGTCCTTTTGTCATTATTACTGTTACTATTAAAGTTGCTGATGGAGAAGAGCCCAGTGCAGTGATTTCCGGGTCTAGTCAATGTTTTGCCAATGGGGAAACACCAGTGTAGGTGGACCTGGAGGAGAATGTTTCAGTGTGTGCTGGAACTTACTTGACTACTGACCCATAGTGAACTCAGTTCTTTCCCTTGGTAGCTGGGGAATAAAATTCTGCAAAAATAACACTGAACGTGCCTGCAGGCTTCTCTGGAAGGAAGGATTATATTTGTTAAGAGGGATTTTGGAGCAGGGAATGTTCTTTCCAGTCCCATCTCTGGGTCTCTCATGTCAAGATACACAAAAACGATCTTCCTCATTTCATTTAGAGGTGCTGTATGCCCACCCTCCCTGCAGAGATGGGTAGAATTCTTCCTTCCTTGATTTGCAAACATTTGTAATTCTCAGATGTTTTTATTGTCTGAAAAGGAACAACCTGCTGCTGACAGCTGGATGTTTGTACACTACCCAGAACTTGGCTTCAGCTGTAGTCTAGAAACTTCCTCTTTAAAATGAACTTTGTAATTAAGGTGGAAATAATGAAGTGATGTTTAAGACTCTTAAACAAGAAGGGGGGTGGGGGCAGGCTCTGTAGAGCCAGCAGCACTCAGACAACTGTATGGCATTTTGTAACTGTCCACACCTGCACTTGCTGTACCGTGTAGATGGTTGGGAGGACAGTGTTTAGTCCAGTCAGAAGTCACTGAACCGATTCTAGTTCTCTAAGTGCCTGTGGACACGTGGACGCTAGGGGAGGACAACCTTAGGTCTCATCTTCAGGAATGCTGTCCCATCCTTTGAGCCTGCCTTACCATCAGTAAGGTAGACTGGCTGGCCAGGACCTTCCTCTGCTGTCTCTGCAACCCCAGCTCTGGGATTACAAATGCAAACCATTGTGCATGGCTTTTCTCTGTGGGTGCTAGGGGACCCAACTGTGGCCTTAATGCTTCCAAAGCAAGTGGTGTACAAACTGTCTTAGGGTTACTATTGCTGTGTTGTAGATGTATCCAACCTTCCCATCAAACAATAAACACAGAACCAATGCAAAGAAGAAAGCCAAGAGGTCAGAGCCAAGAGCCAAAACCTTACCCTTCCTCCTGCAGTGGTCCTACCTCTCCGAACCAGAGCTACCCCTGTGTTAAAGTCTTTATATAGAGTTCCTGTCCTGCCTTCTCATTGGTTGTAAACCCAACCACATGACCGCCTCCTCACAGCCTGTCTGTATAGGCCTCCAGGTTTTCCATGATTGGTATTAAGATTAAAGGCATGTGTATCCAATAATGGCTGTATCCCTGAACACACAGAGACTTACCCAGCTCTGCCTACTAAGTGCTGGAATTACAAGCATACGCTACCACTGCCCTGCTTTCCTATGGCTTGCTAATAGCTCTGACCCCCGGGCAACTTTATTTATTAACATACAAATAACATTTTAATACAAATAAAATATCACCATACTGTGTTGAAACACCGCTGCCACAGCAACTCGAGGAGGAAAGGGTTTATTCAACTTACTCTTCGACATTACAGTTCATCAAAAGACATCAGGACAGGAACTCAAACAGGGCAGGAACCTGGAGGCAGGAGCTGATGCAGAGGCCATGGAGGGATGCTGTTTACTGGCTTGCCCCACCTACTTTCTTACAGAACCCAGGACCAGCAGCCCAGGGATGGCCCCACTCACAATAGTCTAGGCCCTCCCCATCAATCACTCACTAATTAAGAAAATGCACCGCAGGCGTGTCTACAGCCCGATCTTAGGGAGGTATTGTCCCAATTGAGGTTTCCTCCTCCTCCAGTGACCGACTCTAGCTTGTGTTGTTATAAACTAGCCAGCACACTGAGCTATCCCCTCTTAGCCTGCAGATTTTTATTTTTTGGTTTCTCAAGACAAGGGTCTCTCTGTGTAGCCTTGGCTGTCCTGGAACTCTCTCTGTGGACCAAGCTGTCCTCAAACTCACAGAGATTGGTCTGTTTCTGCTTCCCGAGTGTTGGGATTAAAGGCATGTACCACCCAGCGCCTGCAGGGTTTTTTTCTTTTTAGGCGTGTGAGTAGGGGTGATGGTGTCATGACACAGGGTCTTGTATCCTAGATGGCCTGGAACTTTCCATCCTCCTTAAGTGCAAGGATTACAAGGATACACTATTACCACCTATAACTAAATAACTAGAAGTATAGTTTTTTTTTTTAATTGTTTTTTGGAGGTTTTTTTGCTTTTAAAATAAGATTTTCACTGGAGATTTCCTTCTGTATCAAAAATTTCAGGTATTTATGTGCCAGAATCATGGGGAATGTCCTCAAGTATAGAAACGGTAACAGGTTAGGGGAAGAGCACATTGCTTTGCTGATCCTGACTGCATTATAACCCACACTGCTTATTTGGGCAGGTTATTATATTTACTTAGGTAGATCATTTATTTAGTTGCAGTTGCTATTGTTTGAGGATAGTAGAACTCTTGGGTAAACTGGTAAGCTAAGCAAACAGTCCTTAGATGTGCTGGGCAGGACCCAGAAGTCTGGCCTAGAGCAAGGGCCAACCCTTGCCTGAAGTCTAACAGTGGACCCCAAGACTAGCGACAAACGACAACCCTGTACACTACCAGAATTGTAGCTCAGGCTACAGGGGGAGGAAGGACTACTGTGAAATCCTGTCTATAGACACAGTGAAGCCCTGCTTCACACTTCCAAGGGCCTGGGCTAGCTAAATAGGGAATAAAGTCTCCTAAATACAAGCTCTAGGACAGTATTTGTGGCGGGGTGGGGAATCCTTTAAAGTAGTAACTAAAGTTCTATTTCATATGTAAATATTTTGATAATCTAAATGCCAACACTTTAGAGGGGAAGTGATCCTCAAGTTTTCAGCTTGCTTGATAAATGAACTATTCTTCCTGCCCCCGCCCCTTTCTATTAGCTTTATCTTCAAGCCAGGATGAAGGGAGACTGGGCAAGACTCTTGCGCCCCACACTGCAGTTTGGTCTTGTTGCTTTATCCATATATGTGGGCCTTTCTCGAGTTTCTGACTACAAACACCACTGGAGTGACGTGATGGTTGGACTCGTCCAAGGAGCCGTGGTTGCAATATTAGTTGTAAGTATACACAACTGTAGCCTGCGTGCTGACTGACACTGCTCGACATTTGAAAAATCCCCAGTGAGGAACCTGACAGGGTAGAAAATGTGGCCCAGTAATTCCAAGAATCCCGTTTTTGCTTGTTTTGTTTTTTTGTTTTTCCAAGATAGGGTTTCTCTGTGTAGCCTTGACTGTCCTGGAACTCACTCTGTAGACCAGGCTGGTCTTGAACTCACAGAGAGCCGCCTGCCTCTACCTCCCAAGTGCTGGGATCAAAGGCATGGTAAAGAATCTCAATGTTAATAAAATCTTTTGCAGGATAGGTCAGATAGGTAAAAATTAGGTTACTTCTTTGTGAATGTTGTAAATTCTTAGTGTTTTCATTGCTAAAGTCTATTGCTATAATAAACAAGTTTCTTTTTGCATGAGCTGAAAACTGATTCACTTAAAAAAACTCATTAAGTGTTAGCTGAATGAAGCTATTTACTAAAGACATACACTAAAAAGCTTTTTTTTTTTTTTTTTTTTTTAAAGATTTTCTTTTAGCCATTTTTTCTTTTTGAGACAGTGGTTCACTATGTAGCCCTGGCTGGTCTGGAATTCCAGAGAGCCACCTGCTTCTCCTGTGTTGGGATTAAAGGCATACACTATTACCACCAGCCCAGCCAATTATTACTTTATGTTCCTAATTGCTTCCTGAAATTTTGTATATGATTTTTAAATTTATGTAAATTCTGCCCTGTTCTATACAGGCTGTGTATGTATCAGATTTCTTCAAGAACAGACATCCTTATGCAGAAAGGAAAGAGGATGACTCACATACGACTCTCCATGAAACCACCACCTCAAACGCGTACTCAAACAATCACCAGCCTTGAAGGGTATGGAGGAGCTGGTCAGCTTTCTGAAGGAAACCGCTAGAAGGAGGCGGCGGCGGCGGGAGGATGCATATTACTTTCCGGTGTATAGGCCATTGAAGGACTGCTGCTATACCTCTTGGATTACCTACTTTACCTGTGTATATAACACAATGAGTATCTAATAGCCCGATTTAAAAAAATATTCAAGCCTTCCACTAAAAACACTGCCCCACCTGTACATTTTTTAATTGAAAGATGCTATGTACAAATGTGTATGTTACATGCCTTCTTAGAATGATATCTGATTTAAGTATAATAAAATGCTTGAAACAACTCTTGATGGGAGGACCACTTGGACACTTGTAAGCAGTTACAGTCAACTGTAATCAGATAGATGGTGATTAATGTTGAACTCTATAAGTAGAGGCTGGCAGCAAATACAATATCCCTCTTGATTTTGGTGATTCCTATGGGAAAAAGAAAATAATGCTTAAACTTTCAAGACCATAAAGCATAACTTCCTTGTACTAGGATTTTACAGCTCAGTCCTGACTAAATTGGTAAGAGAACAACGTGGACTATAAAAAGCTGTTAGCTTAAGAGACTTCAGAGTCACTGAAGAACCTCGGGGACAGTCCTTGCTCTTTTGACTGTGGTACACATGAGTGGCTACTTAAGATGTCAGAAGCAGATGATCCAGATCCAGCAGTTGTCTTTATACCAGAAGACATGGGAAACTTTTAGACTAAAGCAGGACAAGTATACACATTTTTAAACTGTTTATATCAGCTGCCTCTATCAACATTCTACTCAGTGTGGTACAACATGTAAGTTAGAAATCACTAGCATGAACTGACTTTATAGCCTGTCTTGTCTTGGCCGAGATACAGGTAGAGATGTGGAGATGACATGCTATTTATGAACAGCATGCTTCCCAACTCCCCACCCCCCAGTTTACAGTCTAGCCATCCTTCCTAACCTGGTCTCCCTATATCCTCCTTGCTAATCTACAAACTTGGCCATTTCCATCTCCCCGTCAATCCCTACTGTACTTGCTCTGCTCCAAGCACACTAGCCTCCTGCTGCTGCTCAAACATTTTTGAGTCTGCAGTAAAGGCCCAGTGTCATTCCTGTGGAGGTCTTTAGGCTACTGTCTTTTTCTGTTTCCTTCTTGCAGACTTAGTGAGCGCTGACTTATTATCTCCCTCACATTATAAGATAAGTTCCATTAATGCACTTTTATGTCCACTCTTACATTTCTTTTTTTTTTTTTTTTTTTTTTTGGGACAGGGTTTCTCTGTGTAGCTTTGCGCCTTTCCTGGAACTCGCTTTGGAGACCAGGCTGGCCTCGAACTCATAGAGATCCGCCTGGCTCTGCCTCCCGAGTGCTGGGATTAAAGGCGTGCGCCACCACCGCCCGGCCACTCTTACATTTCTTAAAACAATGCTGGACACCCCGTATTTAATAAATATGTAAATGGGAATCTGTGTATAAAACAAAAATCCCAAAAATGTCCCACATAAACGTCCCAATTTTATGTACATACTGTTAGTTGACCTTCCATGACAGTCTGGCCAAGACACCTCAAAATTTCCTTCTTAGCTGTGTCAAAGGCCCAAGTCTCAAGATTTGCCTAAATGATCAGAAAAGGCTTATAAACTAAATACTGACCTTCAGCAAATTTGTTCTCCAGCTCTGTGTTTCCAATGGCTTTTGCTGCTTGACACATCTGTCGAAGCAGTTCTTCCAGGCGCCTCATACAGCGAATTATGCTGCCTAGACAGAAAAGGAATCAATGGGTTCCTTGGGAGTACAACCAGGAATAGGAAAACACTTGTTACGATACAAAGCAGGAGAACATGAAAAGCTTCGATTAATGGCAGTAAAAGACATAATCTAAGGACACACTGGCATGTTTTTAGAGTGGGTAAACCAAATGCCCTGGCAGAAAAGAGAACAACTTGAGGAAGGTTGGCAAGGATGGCAGCTCTGAGCCTGTAAGAATCACCAGGTCTCTGGAGACAGTGCACAAAAGCCTAACAAAGTACCACGTACCAGGACCCTGAGTGAACCCTACTTAGGATTCTGGATACCCAGGCACTAGCTGTGGAGAGAACAGGGTTAGCATGCTTCCTCAATGTTTTCTTTACAGTGTGGTCTTAGAAGTAGAGAGGAGACAAGTTTCTCCCTACAGACTGCAAATCTGGAACAAGTACCTATCAGAGCTGAAGCTGTAGACAGTGCTATTTGTTAGACTTGTGTGGGGAGAGACCTGGCCTGTCTCCAAGTGTGATCTTACGGTGAGATCTGAGGATTTCACTGTAATGTCCAGACTACATTAGGAGCATCATTTATCTTAAGTGCAAGCTGTAAGAAAGGCGGCCATACTCTCTGACTTCTTGTAACACTGAATAGTTCATTATTATGAAAACTGATAAATGTTAATCACTGCTCAACGCTAAGGATCCTTCTTACTGCTTATATCCTCCATATTATGTTCCAGCATGTCCAAGTGGGATAAATAACTGAGATACAACCCAAAGCTGGATAAAAACAGGGAAGCTAAGTATGGTGGTGCACAGCTTTAGTCTCTCCCAGTACTCAAGGAGCTCTATGAATTTGAGGCCAGCCCAGTCTACATAATCAGTACCATGCAAGGCTACATAATGAGACCCTGTCTCCAAACAGTACTGGAGTTCAAACCCCAGGACCTTCCATGAGAGCTCTACTACTGAGCTGCATCCCTAAGTCCCAATAAATAGCATTTAAAATGAGGATTTGTCTCACTTGAAAGAACACAACTAAAGTCTATTTGTAATACACAATTTTTGTGAAGTTACTTGGCTCCTGGTTAGAAAGCTCATTAAATGAGTCAAAAGCAAAAGGTAGTTAACTACGGCTTACTCACTGCTGTGCTAAAAGACCTAGCTTAACTAAGGAAGGAAAGATTTATTTTGGCTTATGGCTTAGAAGTCCATCACGGAGAAGTCACACCAGGTATGACTGAGCAAGCATGTGCCATGACATGACTTTGGTCCTGGGAACATGACTGGGGCACTTTGGGGATGAAGAAGACAAACACAGAAGAGCTGGGATTGGGTGGGCTGTGCTCTCTGATGGAGGGCACCACAATGTAATCTGGAAACTCGGGTAGTCTCTAGGGGAGCAGCATCCGGATGCAGTCATCTGGGAGGAGGAAGCTGTGTGCTAGCCTTTTTGTTTTTTGTTTTCCTGCACACACTAGCCAAGCATCTGTAAACACATCTGTAAAAAAGGCTCTGTCATTCCTCTGAGCTCACCTGAAGAAGGTGGCTTTGCCTTTCCATGAGTCTGAGGCATTGGGATCCTTGACATGTCTGTGTTCATGTCAACAATACAGATTCACTCAGGGTTTCCTCCACTCCCCACAAGCATGTTCCCATCTATGTGGATCTGGGTGGCGGGAGAGAAGGCAGGGAGGAGGGCCAGGATGAATCAACACCCTCTGCTCCCACAGGTCCTACAACTTCACAAACAGCAACAGCATCTGGGGACCCAATGCATACATAAGTCTACAGAGAATAGCTCACATTTAAGCCATACAAATGCCAGGATAGGCAAATTCCATAACTACAGACATCAGAACTAGATCAAGAGTGATAACTTCAGCCTCATGTATATGGACATCTTTGGTAATCCCGAAAGCTTCCTTACATGTTGGGAGAGTAAAGAATGTTTAGAAGACAGGATAAAATCAGGCTGAGTATGTCTGAGGAAAGCTGGTGCTGTATACCATTTCCTGGGCACTGATGCTGTGCAGGCCTGTGCTCTGTAGTTTGTGAATTTCTCATTAGGATTTCACAATTCCTCGAGGCAAGTACTATTGTTATCCCTAGTCTGCAATGAGGTAAAGGAGAAAGTTGAGAAGTTCCATACACAAACTGACCAAGGTCAGAGGTAGAATTTATGTCAGGCCAGAGGCTTGGCTCACTGGGAAAAAGGCACTCATGCCTGCCCCCGAAGCCTGAAGACCCAAATTTGATCCATGGAAGCCACAGAGGAATAACAACACTGAGTACTGAAATTTTCCTTTCACCTCTACATGCATACCATGGCACATAAAAAGTATTTGGGAGGAAAAAAAGAATTCACAATGCCTACTCAGATTAATTCACATAAAATTATTTATCTGGGATTTCTAAGATAAGTATATTACAATTCAGTTATACACTTAAAATATTATAAATACTAAATTATTGGTTTTAAACTTTTGCTAGAAATGTTCAATGCTGGTAGTACAAACCAACCAACCCAGAAAACTTATATTAGTATGTTTTAAGGAACTGTTGAGAAACAGAAGTCAGACAAAGGTTCTTCACTCTGCATGCTTGACAGTCTTTAACAACAGTAACTGCACTGAACAGCAGCACTAGAACTGTACAACCACATTCCTTCCCAGAGATGTGACGAGGCTAAAGACGACACTATAAATACTAAGCAAGCATGGGACAGCAGCACCAGACTCTCATTCAGTGCCGGAGGACATGCATTATGCTAGTCTCAAAACAAGGCTACCCTCCAAGAAAACAGGTACAAACTGACAATTTGTCCAGGATCATTACCCCAGGGGTAGGTAATAAGCTCAGATCTATGTTTTTAGCCACTGTTGTGTTGGTAGTAGGAGGTATAGGCAAGAAATATAAGCAGTAAAGCTGGGGAGATGGTTCAGTAGTTAAGAGCACTAGCTGTTCTTCCAGAGGACCCAGGTTCAATTCCCAGCCCCTACATGGCAGTTCACGGGCCTGTGTACTTCCCATTGGTGGGTATCTGACGCCCTCTTCTGGCTTGCTCAGGTACCGCACACATGGGACACACATACATACATATAGGCAGAACAAACTTAAAAAAATAGAAATTTAAGCAGGTTTACATGCAAGAGCAGCAGCAGAAAGGATATGATTTAGGAGGATGACAAAGAATTAAAGATGACCTTGGGGGTCAGAACAACAGAGAAGGTGAACTGAACAGGAAGAGTAAAGGCACATGCAGGTGACTTTCTGGTCAAAAAGTGCCTGGGGCTTTCAGCCCTCCTTCTGAAGAGGACTGATGGAAAGCTGGGCTGGAGTTGAGACAGATGCTCAAGGACAGCAATGAAGGTTGGGAAACTGTAAAGGAAGCCTAGAGAGAATTTCTACTCAGGAGAGTTCCTGAGGTAGAAGGATGTGGGCACATTTCAGCCCCGCCATGCCGTCTACAATCTGAGAACAGTAGCCAACAAAGGACACTAACAAGTCGTCGTGGGAAAGACTACGTGAAGTAGCGTGTAGACGCACACAGTGAATGCTCAGTGCTGACAGTTTACTACTGTTCCCAGGAAGGTCTGACATCATTCTGAGATTATAGAACATAGCTCTTGGGCTAGAGAGAGGGCTCAGTGGTTAAGAGCACACCCTGCTCTTGCAGAGGACCCAAGTTTGAGTCCCAGCACCCACATAGCAGCTCAAAACCGCCTATACCTCCAATTCCAGGGGCTCTGACACACTCTTCTGAATTCCTTGGGCACCTGTATGTCTATGTGCATATACTACCCATACCCCCAGCAATACGCACGTATTTAAAATAACAACGAAATACAGCTTTTGATAGTGCACTGAAGTTTTGTTCAGCAGAGAACTTTGGCAAAATGACAGAGGAAGCAGGTCAGCAGACTGACCCAGGTGATGACTAATAAGGCAGAGGGAAGAAGAATCCCTGCTGCTTCCTGATCTATCTAAGGCTAGAAAGGGGAACTACCTGAAGGGCTCAGATGGCAAGTTTTCTCCAAGGATAATGTTCACTCCACAGCAGCCTCCAGAGAATGAGGATGTGGCTAAGCGCTATCTACCTACATTTTACTTCCTGTGAGTGAGGCGACTCCTGTGACCTTACTCAACTATTTCAAGACTTGGGAAAACCTGAAAAACAAACAGGTTTTTTGTTTCTATGACTAGTATGTGTGACAATATAGTCACAGAAGACACTTTCCATGCAGGCCATTCCCAGCACTGCTATTGCTATTTGACTGATGAGACAAAGGCGGTTAGTGCCTTTTCAGGGTCAGGCTAACGCCAACAGATCTAGGATCAGGTATCAAGAGTTACATGCCTTTAAATGCCGGCACTCAGGAGGCAGATGGAGCTCTTGTGAGTCTCAGGCCAGCCAGAGGTACATGGTAATACCCTGCCCCAAAAAAGGGTGTCTAGCTGCGGGGGTGGGGGTGAGGGGAGCTGCAGGGGGTGTGAATTCTGACCCAGCCCTCCAAGTCTGAACGAGAGGAATGTCTACTGGCTTTCCTTTCCAGCAGTGGGTTCCTTTCAACCTTGGGGCTCAGTCATGGAAGAACCTTAGACCTTCACGAGCCAGAAGCCTTGTGAAGGTTGGCACTGCCACTGCTGCCCTCATGAACTTGGGTTGATGAAGGAGAATGCTCAGTCACTGGTCTACAAGCGGACAACTGAAGCACGTCTCTCTCCATGGTGTCTGGAAGCCTGTGCTGAGCAGGAGGCTAAAAAGGTTCCCAATGAAGAGACTAAAACACACGAAGCAAGCACATGGAAGGGGAAAGCTGAACCACAGTTCTACCTCAGCTCCAAGTGCTAGTATAGGTGCGCTCCACTTGGAGAGATGGCTGCCACTTTAATTAAAATACATGAAGGCTGTTCTCAATATTTAAAATTAGGCCATAGCTACAAAAACTAAAGACAATGCCATTCTAGTTAGATGCTACTGTCAATAAAGAAGATCACTGAGGTATAGTGCAGGTCCTACAGGTATTCAGCTCAGTAGTTCCAAAATGTAAATTTTACAGTGATGTCTGTAATCCCTGCTACTCGGGAGGGTGAAGTCAGCCAGGACTGCATAGCAAGACCCTGTCTTTTTTTTTTTAATTAATTAATTAATTTAATGTATATGAGTGACCTGTCTTCAGGGACACCAAAAGAGGGAATCAGATCCCATTATAGGTGGTTGTGAGCCACCACGTGGTTGCTGGGAATTGAACTCAGGATCTCTGGAAAAGCAGCCAGTGCTCTTACCCGTTGAGCCATCTCTCTAGCCCAAGACCCTGTCTTAAAATTAAATAAATAAATATATAAACAAATAAATAAATAAAAGCACTGGGAATGTAGCTCGGTGGCAGTGCCTTCTGAGAACATGCAAGGCTCTGACTTCTCCAAGGAAGTATACCTCTTCAACTTTCTTCTAAATCTCCTTCATTAACATGCAGAATCGTCAGCCATCTGCTATAAAGAGACCTGACGGGGTTACTGCATCCTGTAAATGAAACAGTGTAAAGTGCTGTGCAGGAGTCCACAGCACAACAGGAACTGATACATACACACTGGCTCTCGTGTTCTCAGGGTTAGGGACACAGGCTCCGCTACTACTTCAGAAGGAAAGGAGAAACGCATTCACAGAAGCTTCTAGAGAAACCAAGGAGCTGGGACAAAAGAGGCTTAAATAAGCATGCAACCCTGATATTAAATGTTCATGTAAACTATTCAAAATTAAATCAGGTAGTGGTTTAAACTGAAATGCATGGCACTTTGGAAAGGAACAGAATGAGTTCACAGGCAATGCAGAATCGTTCAGTCTTACGCTCCATATGGCATCAAAAGTGAGGTACTCCCACACACTTGTTTTAAATGACTTCAAATGTGTACCAAAACCACAACCTAATGTGGTTTTACTATTTCTACAAATATAGGTAAGGAATGTTAAGCAGAATCTGCCAAAGTTATCAGGAGCCACAGCATTTTAAGTAAATTCAGACAACATGTAAAAACTAAAGCAGGCAAACACAACCAGGTCAGGGCACTCACATGCTGTGAATCATTTGTGGACAATCTGGTTGGGACAGGTAACAAGAGAACACTTGAGAACGGGGCACTGGGTACTGGCCGCATATCCAATGGCTCTGGTTCTGGTCCAGAGTCTCTGAAACAGATCACTGTGCACACCCACAAACACCAGCTCTCCACAGCTCCAGCAGCAGAGAGGCTGCTCCCCTGGGGTTAGTGGAGACTGCTGTTGAGCAGTGAATCATCTAACATCTTCCCAACCTCCTGCAGCTCTATGTAGTTCAAGACTTGCCTCACTCCCAGCATCCTGCCTCATCAGTTAGAACCAGCTAAACAAAGACAAAGCCCCAAACATGGACCTCATTCCCACACTATCTCAAGTTGGTATTAACTAGTGCTGATATCTTTTCTTCTGGTCCTTCCAGAAATTAAATTTTTGGTGGTCACTGCCTTTTCTTTTCCAAATAAGTGTAAATATGCTAGCATAAATCCACCATGCTAAGCCTCTTCGCCTGTACAATTGGCAAGCACTGTCTTTTCAATGCTTTGGAACCTACACCAGGTGAGAACTGGAGTGTTCACTCGAGTACTATCTAAGTCAGGGATGTAAGTTCATTACAGGCTGTGTAACTATCACACTATATAATTCTGAACATTTTAATCCCCTCCTCAAAAGTCCTGTCATCACACCCAGTTCTGACCCCACAAGTTATGGCAACCATTCATTAGTTTTCCGTCTCTACAGACCTGCTTATTTTAACATTTTTCACGAATAAAATCATCTGTCTCTTCTGACAGATTATGTTTAAGACTCATCTAAACTGTAACATGTATCAGCATTTCTTTCTATAATAAAAACTTGAAAGATGTGCATAGGTACAACTGAATCACCTATTATGAGTACATGGAACCACATGCTTCTCTATATAAGACCATTTTCAACTTGGTGGAAGGCACAAAACAAATCGCTCTCATAAGGACAGAAAGCAATTTACTCAAGAGACTATTTCTACCTAAACTACAGCTTTCTACCTCACTGAGGTTCACACCCTGCCTAATGGCTGCTCTCTAGTTTGGTCCACGGTTAGGATCCCACATACATCTTGTAGCTACTCACCAATCCCAGCTTATGCCAACTCTTTCTTGAAGGCAGAGATGTAGCCTGTACTGTACTTAGCATAGTACTTGATTCCTACTGGAGTCTCAGAATTATTCATCAACTAAGTATCAAGCACTGCTTACTAACACTAAGCACTGCTTACAGTTTAAACACAAACAATGCACATAAGTAAAATATTATTCTACTATTATCAGCAAAAGTCTTTTCCAACACTGAGTTCCTTGTCCTAGGAAAGGGTAAAACTGCCCTACAGACAGCATTGGGAGAACACATACTGCACAGCATGTGCCTCAAAACCCTACAACAGGTAGAAGGAAATAGCTTCCACAGGTAATTCATAAGGATCTCCTGAAGGCAAATGCTTGTCAGACATTGGGAACAGCTAGTTTAAGTCTTACCAGATCCACCTGGATGGGTGCACTGAAACCCTAAGCATTAGCTTGTCTAGTCACTCAAACTTAGTTTGATAAAATAAACATCCTATCCATTTTTCAAGGCAATAGAGTAAATAATTTCTTATGTGTTTTTAAAGTTCCTCAAATAGATCTCAATAGAAACCTTTTTCTTGAGTAAGACATCCCATAACACGTGGCTATGATTACTACAGTTAACTGGCACATTTAATGTTTGAAGGACTCTACAGTTATTGCTCAAGTTCAGTATGTGAAAACCCTGGCCCTTTCTAAGAAGAATGTTGACACTCTTTAGGAACACAGCACACTCAGGTTTTGCTTGTGATACTGAAGACACACTACCTCGTAGAGCTAGAGGTTGATGTCTAGTCTTCCTCAACTGTTCTTCACCTCATTTTTTATTTTTGGTTTTGGTTTTTTGAGACAGGCTTTCTCTGTGTAGCCCTGGCTATCCTGGAACTCACTCTGTAGACCAGGCTGGCCTCGAACTCACAGAGATCCGCCTGCCTCTGCCTCCCGCGTGCTGGGGTTAAAGGCGTGCGCCACCACCGCCTGCTCTACCTCATTTTTGAAGGTGGGTCTTTTACGGAGCTCTGGAGCTGCAGAAGCCCTTCTCTTCCCACTTCCCAGTGCGGGGACTGCAGGTGTGTGTTGCTGGCCTGGAGTTCTACATGGGTGCTGGGCATCCAAACTCAGGTTTCTGTGCCTGTGCAGCAAGCACCACCACATGCATGAATCCACCTTCCCAAGCCCCCGGATTTCAAACAAAGAAAGAACCACCCCCTACCCGCCTCCCAAAAAAAACCACCCAACAACAACAACAACAAACACCCACAAAACAATGCAACTAAATTCTATCTCTTGCTCCCTTCACTCTCAAGACAGGGTCTCGCTCTGTAGCCCAGGCTGGCCTCGAACTCACAGAGATCCGCCTGGCTCTGCCTCCTGAGTGCTGGGATTAAAGGCGCGTGCCACCACACCTGGCTATTTCTTTAAAACAATACCTATCTCTGCTGTACATCACTACTGTTACATGTCACTTTTGACTTCATGGAGAAGCACACTTGCATACACGTGAACGCTTGTGTTAGTAATTCCTGCTGTTATTATGTAGCAAATGAGCGTTACGTTCACCCTCATCTTGTAAAAGCTGGGCAACACAGAAGTGGTGGCACCATCATGTCATTGCTTTGGTGCCTCTGACACACAAACTGTTGTACAGGGACCTAGTTCCTGTGTGTTAAGGCAGGCTCACAATCTGTTATGTTTCCTTCTTTTCAGACTCCATTGTTGCTGTCTATTACGTGCTATTAAAGACCTCATCATTCTTTGAGCAGGAGTTTTCTGTGGGTAGAGATGATATAGTATAGCAGAGTTTAAGAGATGAAGCTTCCACTTGATATGTATGCCACGATTTTTTGTGAATAGAAACAGAAGAGCAGTGGATGGGGGGAGGAAGGGAAGGCAGAGGAGAGCAGGAGAGGGACTGGGAGGAGAGGAGGGAGGGGAAACTGCAGTCAGGATATAAAATAATAATCATAAAATCACTTAAAAAAGAGATGAAGCTTTAAGTCACACTGCCATCACACTTCACTGGTAACATCATTTACCTTGTACAATAGCCTTGATAATAACCCTACCTTCAAAGACATCTGTCATTTTGCAGATGTGAGCAAATGTGGCTCCAGTTGCCCAGGTATACACCACATCCATCAAGTGAGGTTTGAATGAGCTTAGGTAAGTTTCTTCGTCAATCTCCAGTTTCGCTTCTGCTGAGACTTTTGCAATCCTTTTAGCACATTCCTTAGAAGAATAAAGGGCAGAGTGAGAATTCTCTACTGAATAATACCTCCCATATCCCTAAAGGGTTCTGAAGCCAGGATTCTACAGAATGGCTGTTCTGTTTTAGGAGAGCACAGACTTTCAGGATTGTCTCTGTAAGGTGGATGTCCTGCTTCTAACAGGCACAGTACTCATGCGCACAAGCGGTCACACAGCCGGGCCTTCCTGCGGCAAAGTCAGTTACCGTGCTGGGATGTGTCCAGGGAATGCATCACCTCTGTGCCAGCTGAACATTTCTACAAGTCCTGCACCTCACCACACTTACAACAGCACATCTAACCAACCTCTAACTGTCTTTAAAGGAGACCAAGGGCTCCAGATGGTAGAGCAGTTAAAGGGCTCACCGCTCTTCAGGGAATCTGAGCTGGGCTCCCAGAACCCCATCAAGTGGTGACAACCCCCTTAACTCCAGCTGCAGGGAATCCAATGCCCTCTTCTGGCCTCTGGATACTTGCACTCACATGCATTCCACCCCTCCATACATATGATTAAAAAATAATAAAAAAGTAAATATTTAAAATTACTTTTGAAAATGAAAGCTAATAAATACTAGAACTAAATACTATTTTTTAATACTGAGGAAGATGGTGGCTGGAGAGATGACTCAGAGGTTAAGAGCACTGACTGCTCTTCCAAATGACTTGGGTGCAACTCCTAATACAGGCACAGTGGCTAAACACCATCTGCAGTTCCAGGTCCAGGAAACCCATAGGTGATGCCCTCTTCGGGCCTGCACAGGCACTGAACACATGTGGTGTACACAGAGACATACAGGCAAAACACCTGTACACATAAAATCTAAAATTATCTAAAAAATTATCATGGGTAATACTGAGGAAGAAAAATAATAGACTGTCAGTCAGTATACCTTATTCACATTAGTTAGTTTTAAATCTATACCTATAAAGTCCATGCAATTTGTCACAATAGTGAAAGCAGATGCTTAACTGCTTGACTACTAAAGTGAAAATAAAAAAGGCTAATAAAATAGAATCAATGACACAACTGATACCAAATGTATTTAATCTGTGGAGTGCTACAGTGCCATGGTTAACCTGGTAATCTTTTATAGTCACTAGCTTACCTGCATTTGTCGAAGTGGTCCAGCTAACTGTTCTGTTAATTTGGGCATCTCACTAGACTGTGATAAAGAAAAAGAATATGAAATATGAAAACTCATGCTCAAAGTACTTACTACTTGCTTGCAAAATGAAGCAAAACTTTTTATTTTCTTTCACACCAAATTCTAAGACTTAGATCGTTAGCATTTAAATTTTCTAATAAACTTTGAGTTTTCAAACACACACGCACACACACGCACGCACGCACGCAGGTGCACACATACATAGTCATCTCATCCTCAGTTGTCCTATTTCAGAGAACACTGCTCTGCTCACTTGGCAGTTTCTGTGACTAGACATGGAACCACAGAAGAGAGCCAATGCTGTAAAGAGTAGTGTGGCCATTGTCAATAGTTGATTAAACAGTTTAGTTTATAGCAAAGTTTGCAGAGAGTGAAAATGTAGGATGGGCATTTAAAATACTGTCTCTAATTTTATTTTTACCCAGGTACTTCTAGTTGTTTAATCAATTATAAGGCAGTTCAAAGTTTAATTAAATAATCATTTAATACTTTTTGGTTTTGGTATGTAGATCAGGCTGGCCTTAAACTCAGAGATCCACCTGCCTCTGTCTCTTTAGTGCTGGGATTAAAAGTATGTGCCACCATGACCAGCTGACTTCAATATTGCTCTTCTCAATAGTAAAAATTTGTTAATTTCTAATTTAGATAACAGAATTTAAGTATACTATAACCAGCTAAATAAAATAAGACAAGCTACTTGAATTTAAGTATGTGTCAGGATAAAAAAAACGTATATCACACCATGTATGGGGGTGTCACAAGCGTGTGTGTGTGTGTGTGTGTGTGTGTGTGTGTGTGTGTGTGTGTGTGTGTGTGTGTGTACACGTGCACGCGCGTCATGGGCACAGGTGCAGAGGCTAGAAGATGTCCTTTAAGTGTCGTGTAGGTATCCGCTTTCCTGCCTTGTTAGCAACAGGGTTTCTGTCAATGTGTTAGGTAGGCTAGCTGTCCTGCAAGTTTCCTGAGATTCTTCTGTTTCACCTCCCATTTCCTAGGAATTCAGGCACTTGCACTATTGGGTCTGGCTGATAGGTTAACATTTTAAAAGGCAACTATAGAGTAGTTGCAATATTATCTGCATTAGTATACAGGACTTAGTTTTGATTTCATTATGTGTGTATAAACACATTATGTAAGAAATCATGAACCAGGATTTATATCATTGCTGTAAAAACGAAAGCTTATTACCATGACTGGTGAACAGGGAATGCAAAAATGCTAACTGCCATGGATACAGCTCCATTCATGAGCAAGTTACTGATCCCCTTTCTTTCTTCTGGCCACCATGGGTAGAAGATTGGTCCTGATCTGAGCAGGGTAAGTGGTGCTTTCTGAATGTGTACATTTGGTCCTTCGCTTTCATTTAGGTATCAATTCAAATTTCATACTGGGGAGGCCTTTTCTATTCCTACACATTAGAACAAGAACCTGAGGCATCAGGCATTTTTACCCAGCTCTTCTACATCTTCATTCACCCACACATAAGGCACTAGACCAAGTTTCTGCTGTATCTCCAGTGTCTACATCTATGCACTGTAAACACTGGGTGCTCAATACATTTTTGTGGAGGGCTGGAGAGATGGTTCAAAGGTTAAGAGAACTGGCTGCTCTTTCAGAGGTCCTGAGTTCAATTTCCAGCAACCACATGGTGACTCACAACCATCTATAATGAAATCTGGTGCCCTCATCTGGCGTGTAGACGTACATGGCAGAACACTGTATACATAATAAATAAATCTTAAAAAATAAAACAAATTTTTTGTGAATACTTGATCTTCATATTTGAAAGATTTATGTAATATTCAAAATGCTATAAATGTTACTGAAAAAATAAGAGCAGTTTTAGAAACGTTTAGAAAATACACGTTAGTATGATAAGTACATTTCATCTAACATCAAAGTATTTTATTATAGTTATTCTTTTTGCCTTGACAACATCTTATGGCATATAAACATGAAGCAAGTCTTATTATTAATGAATAGTCATTATACTAATCAAAACTATATGATGTGTGAATCAATAAAGCACACCATATATATTAACTCACATTCTCTTGAAACACAAAACAGCTTAGAAGTGCAGTTGCCTGTTCTGCAGAAAGGTCATTGAAAAGCCCATTAAACATCATCTCTGTTAGAAGGAGCTCATCGGCACTAAAGAGAGAATAAATTTCACAAGTCAGAAGATAAAGACATATCTTTAATGGGTACTTAGTAATAAAATATATTATTTAATCATGAGGAAAAATCAAGGGGTATAACCAAGATTTGTAAAGGAAATGGTAGACCTTTCTAATTGTCAATATATAAAGAGCAGATGTCATACAGATACTTTATATGAGAGCAAATGCAAATAACCAAATGCACATATTCATTCAACTAACCATTTCTTAACTCTGATTTTTTTGGCCCAAAGTACTCTTTTAACTTCTAGTTACTTATAAGTAATGAAGAGAACAATAAAACAACAGAAAACGTTTATTAGAAATTACAATTAGAATGTACTCCTAAGACCCACATCTGTATTTCAGCTGCACTGGACTTTCATGCTGCAAGGAAGTTAAGAGCCTGAACAGAGCAAAGACTGCTCACCAACCGTCCGTCACTCTGGAGTCTAGACGAGCTCTAGATTTAAATTCATCAATGACTCACTGCATCCTGAACAAGTGTCGTCTGATGCTTTCACTAGTGCTAGCTCATTATTTTGGGCTCATCTTTTCCATCATCAAGACACAGCACTTTAATTAAGCCATTGCTCTCTAAGTTCAGAACACCTTCACATCTGGACTTACATTAGAAGAGAAGACATTTGCTACATTTAGATTACTCAGGAATGTTTTTCAGTTTTATTCTTCTCTAGACATTTCACTACATATAAAGTATTATGGAAAATCCATTGTTACAAGTAAGTTTATCAGAAAATAAGATGCTCCAGGTTCTTACCACAGAACAGTACATAAGTTCTTTCTGTTCAACAATTAATTCAATGAGTAAGAATCTCATATTTCCATTTTTGTTCCCTTAAAATTTTTTTTGTTTTGTTTTTAAATTGGTTCTTGGAGAACTTCATACAAAATGTTGTTTTGATCATAATCACCCCTCTTCCCTACCCATCACCACAGTTCCTTTTTGTTCCTAGAAATAATTATATACTTATTGTCTTGTTTTGTGAGCAGGGTCTCAAACTCACTAATCTCACGCTAATCTCAAGTTCACAGTGATCCTCCTGCCTCAGCTTCCCGAGGGCTCAAATAACAGGCTCAAGCTACCGTGCCCAGCCTGTCTGAGATTTTATTTTTATGACTAATTTCACCATTATCCCTGCCTAG
The DNA here is from genome assembly GCF_007827085.1 of Peromyscus californicus insignis. Classification (NCBI taxonomy): domain Eukaryota; kingdom Metazoa; phylum Chordata; class Mammalia; order Rodentia; family Cricetidae; genus Peromyscus; species Peromyscus californicus. The sequence goes on from NW_026294480.1 coordinate 42,541,034, forward strand.
GAGGTTCTCTGTGTTATGTTCTAAACTGTGTAATTACAGAACAACTTTCTTAACTATTTTTCTCTGTGATATAGTATGTAGAAAATGAAAAAAATCTCGAATCTCTATCTGTTCAAAGGAAGCAAAATAAGACTATAAAAATGGTAGTCTAAATTTCTATAATCGGGTTTTTAAATTACTCTCTATTTACAAAGGATTTACTAGAACCATACAGTAATCATTAGAACATTTACTCATAAGGAGGAGATAAAATTTCTTGTACTTAGATTTTATTCATGAAACAATAAAGACAGAAACTGTTATCTTTATCACCGTAACTTCAAAACAAGTCAAACACTAAATTTGGGTCTACAAAGCTGAAGTGGGACTTAAGTTGAGAAAAGTGGACAACAGATGAAGCAAGACCACATCAAGGAAGTGGATTTCAGTGTGCGAGGTGGAAGAGCAGGTAGCCAAAGACCACCTATCAGTCATCGACGGAATGCTCTAAAGAAAGTCTAGATAGACGGTTGTATAGGAGACGTCCCAGGCCTAAGGCGGACTGGAAAACACACAGCGAGTTTCAGAAGGTCTGGGAAGACACTGCAGAACGTGGGGTAAAGGTCATACCCAGAAAGGAAACAGCATCGGTGTATGGGATGTGACAAGAGTCTAGAGAGGGAAGCACAGAACATACGAAATTCTGGAACTTATTCTAAACCAACAGGGAATCTGACCTGTGCTTTGGGAAGATCATTTTGATAGCAGTCTATAGAACATGTAGTAACTCTCAAGATGAAGTAAGAATGCCGGGCGGTGGTGGCACACGCCTTTAATCCCAGCACTTGGGAGGCAGAACCAGATGGATCTCTGTGAGTTTGAGGCCAGTCTGGTCTACAGAGTGAGTTCCAGGACAGGCACCAAAACTACACCGAGAAACCTTGTCTCAAACAAACAAACAAACAAACAAACAAAAAAGATGAAGTAAGAATTAAAACAGGGCAGTGTAGTTATCTAGGTAGGAAAAAATAAAAGCACATGACTCAGTGGCAGGGTTTAGAAAGACAAACAGGAAAAGATGTGATTCTAGATTGACTCAAGTTTTTACAGAATTTGAAGTTAATGTGCTTTGACATATAATAGAAAATATATCAGGATAAAGCCAATATTCATTATTCCAAGATGAACTCTAGCTGTATATTCAATTTCTACATTCACCATTCAACTCTAGGTAATCCAAGAAGAACATTACACCTTTAACAGGGGCTTCAGTATATGAATCCTCATTTACACTGTGGTGCATACCTTTAACTACAGAGTAGGAAAGCTGATCTATATCACAGGCTGAAGACAGTGAATCAAGTCTCACTTGAAAGGTCTTATCTGGTGGCTTACCAACTACATGAATAATCTCTGAGTATTTAAATGAAGACTAGACCTGAATTCTGGACTCTGAGCTTCTCTGAGTAGACGCCAGCATCACGCCATCCACGGTAACAGTGTCAACTGTGCAGTCCCTGCTCACAGGTGTCTCTGTAGACTGAGTTTCCAGTGCTTACACAGATGAACAGCATCAACAGGCCTGCACCAGAAACGCTCCAAACCAAACCACTGCCTAAGTCTGCGATTCTCTGGCCATGCCCACTGGCACCATGTTGAGGACATTTAAAAAAAAGTCTCAAAACTGTCCTTATGCACTGAGGATGATGGCCATCATAGCACGAACAAAACAAGACAAACTGTCAGGAAAAATATACTGCTATGACTTAAGTGGGGACAGTCAGGCTAAGGCTTCTACACTATTTATAGCTTCTAGGCAGGAAACATTCATTGGTCAATGATGGAAACTAACTGGAAACTGTTATTTTCTGAGTGGGTTTCAGCAGTATTTCCTTTTTGATGTCATCTTCTACAACTGCACTATCCATACAGGCTGCCTCTGTATAAGTGACAACTTCAATTAAACAATATACAATTTAAAATTCAGTTGTCTATCTTGAGTCACTATTTTAAGTGCTAAATCCCCACATGGCTAATGAACACCTTACAAAACAGTGAAGGTACAGAACATTTCAAGCATAGAAAAGGATTCTGTGGGATAGCTGCTACTTTCCTATCAAGGTGGGTAGGTAGGATATCCTGAGCTAGAAACATGTGACCAAACCATTCTTAAATTGCTGATGCTGTCCTTTAGTATCTGTGAGGTGAAGTCCTAGGGTACCCCATCCCCCAAGATGACAACACCTGAGAATGTTCAAGAGCCTTATAACCTACATAAGTAAGTTATCTCTGTATTACTTACAGCATCTAAGACAATATAAATGTTATGTGAACAATTGTTCTATACTGGCCAGGGATAGGGACCAGGTAAAAGGACAATACACATGCATTTACTTTTTTTCCAACATAATTTTCTATGTACAAGTAAGCTAACTCTGTGGATACAACATAGAGCTGACACTGCATTCCCAAATTTAAGCTGGAGCCTAAAATACGCCATTGTGGTATCTTATGCTTCCCTCCAAACCTTAATAAACCTGCTCACTCTCTTGTGTTCCCTCCATATATGTACGAATTAGAGTTAAGTGTCAAGGTGGAAAATTTTCAGAAAGCAGCATACGAGTTGATATACAAACTAAGATATAATTTGTAAATTTAAACACAAATTATATAGAAAGAATGTCAACACACAAAAAGAAATGTTTCATAGAAAATATAGCAAAAGGCTAGACACACAGGCCTACAGTAATTACTGAGATCCAGGAAATTTTTCTAATTTCTCAACCTCTTGGTCCAACTGCATTTAAAATGGAAAGCATGATAAAACTTTCATATTTAAGAAAGCTGTTTCCTAATGAGTGTTGTCCATGAGAGATAGATTGTTGTAGAATATTATTTTAAGGTGTGTTACTTTTGCTTATGTTGTATTTGTTTAACTCTGTGAAGCTGTGTTACTGTGCCTGTCTAAAACACCTGACTGGTCTAATAAAGAACTGGCCAATAGTAAGGCAGGAGAAAGGATAGGCAGGGCTGGCAGGCAGAGAGAATATAGAGAGAAGGAAAAATCTGAGGACAAGAAAAGAGATGGAGAAGTTAAAGGAGCTGGCAGCCAGAGGAGGAGGACTCCAGGGGCCAGCCACCCAGCTACACAGCAAGCCACGGAGTAAGAGTAAGATTTACAGAAGTAAGAGAACGGGAAAAGCCCAGAGGGAAAAGGTAGATGGGATAAGTTTAGTAAAGCTGGCTAGAAACTAAGTCAAGCTCAGGCTGGTCATTCATAATTAAAAATAAGCCCCTGTGTGTGAATTTACTTGGGAGCTGGGTGGTGGGCCCCTCCAAAATGGGTAAAATACTACCACCACCAAGAGGTCTCTGCAGAAGAACATTTTACCTGCTTATTTCACAAGCCACGCGTCCTTTCATCTCTATGACATCAGAAGACGTAGCAAAGCCCAACCTTCTTAAAACACGCTTGCGACATTTGAGTTCATCCATCTGCAAGACAGTTCTTGCTTTCTTCAATTCTCGTTTTGCAGATTTAATATCGATTGCAATCTAGGGCATACAAAAGTAAAGGCAGTTTAATAATAAACTGAGTAGTGTAACATAGAGAAAATAAAACAAAACACCAAAAAGTAGTTTCTAAGGCCACCTGATCCATATAGCCTTCATCACTAAAACTTCAGGATAGTTGAGAGAGTGTGTATGCTGGAGGAGCTTAGATGCAACTCCAGGGGAGGAATGATGGATCTGAAAAGTTCTTAAACCCTAGCTAAAATGTTAAACATATGAAAAACACAAAATACCCATGTAAACAAATCAGCTATTATTTAATACACAAAATGGATACCTACAATAAAGTGTACCTTTAGGTTTAAGTGAATTTTTAAATCAGATAATCAGTAAACATTACACATTTTCTAACTCTGGCATGAGAAAGGCTCTACAAGAAAAAGAAAACCTATTTTGAAAAGCAAGATTTCAATGCAGAAAGCAAAAACCCCAAGAAAAGTTTAGTGACTGAAAAGATGAATTTGAACCTCTGAATCTCGGTATACTGTGAAACATCAAGGTTCAACGATGGAGAAATGATAAGGTGATGAGCAGTCAGGTTTACTCAGGTCACTGGTGTGCTCCAATGCAGTGAGTTCGATCGCTCACTGTGCTCTTCAGTGAGAGTGGGGGTCCAGCTCAGCAGCAGAGCACCTGCTCAGTGTGTGCAAGCAAGGTCTTGAGTTCACTCCCCAGCAGAAAACAGTAATTTAATAACTAAAGTTTTAAAGCAATTCCAAAAGGTAACAATATCAAATCTACATTTACTACTGACAAAGCTGAGACAAGAGATTACTAAGGAGAGAGGTTAAGGTCACAGAGCTCCTAAGTAATCCCAGGTTTAACTCAGCAATTGATAAGAAGAACCTACTGCTATGAACTGATGAAGTGTCGCACGGTTGCATTATAGGCAGCAGTAATTCCTATGCTAGATCACTGTATGTGAACCAGTAAGACTATCAGGCCTCTCAGAAACAATGATCTGTGTTCCAGGATTTCTTTGACTGAGAGGCCTACATGAGTGGAGTTTAGAACTACAAGAGTCCTAAAACTTCAATTAGAAAAAGAGCCCAAGACGTAAGACTGTTTTGTAGTAAGACCATTTCTACCTGGAGCATAGTGATGAAATGACAGTGTAGGCACACTGAGTGAAATGAAACTATTATCAATGCCATTGTTTCCATGTGGCCACGGACAGTTACATATGTGAACTCTCCTGCATCTCTACTGTCCTTTGCTGCCCCGGATCTCCGGGCAAATCCTGACTTGCTAGCAATGGCTGACATGCTCCAATGCTTGTAGCTTATTTAAAAGACAGCTAGACATTCCCATTTCAGAAGATAAAAATAGGACAGGGAAATACCATATTTAATGAAATACACAGAATTCTAGTATCGAAGTTGTTTCTGGGAGCTGGAGAAGTTGGCTTGGTGATAAGGACTTGTTGCTCTTGCAGAAGACAAGTTTGGTTCCTCCCAGACACAAGGCAGCTCGTAACTAATACATACACATAAAACTGACACACATAAAATAAAAATTAAATCTTAAGAAAGATTATTTCTGCCATACCTGTGCTTTCTTTTCACAAAGTGTATACACGGTTTCCAAATTTGGATCATTGTGAAGTGGGTGTGAATACATCCGATGCTCAAAAGCTTCTACTTTCTGAATGACTTTTTTCAGTCCTTGGTCCTGAATGCCCATATCATCAATAGGATCTAACAAAGGAACGCCATCAGGAAAACGCTTCTGAACTTCCTGAAATAGAAGACATAAAACCGGTTAATAAGAGGAGACTCAATCACTTCCCTTTTTGGTTTTTTCCATGTCTATGGGCCATAAAAAGTATTCTACATACATTTTCCCCACTTAAACTGGAGAGCAATTTCCTGTGGCATTTGTTTTTGAAAACTCCACATTTTGGGGAAGTGGGGCAGGATAAAACAGGGTCTTACTTTGCTGCATGGCTTAGGTTCAACCATGCCATCCTCCTGCTTCGACTTTCTGAGTTCTGAATTACAGACATATTCTGCCACAGCTTGAAAATTCCTTTTCAATTGCCATGCTACAACTAACTGCCAACAGGATATATTATAATCCACTAATATATTATATACCATTGTAGTGTAATCCATTAGTTCTGAGTGTGGCATGATTACTGGTAGACCCACTATTGTATATTTAGGTGGTTGTAACATCTTGGCATCTTATGTAACTGTACTTCACATCATTTATGTGGAAAATTCAATTTTTACATAATTTGGAGGCATGGGTTATTTCTAGTCAGGGCACTATAGAGCTAGAAATCAAACTTTTAAAGACTCCTTTAGCTAACTTCTTTGTCACATGATTACATGATAAGATCATGAGTTCAGAGAATGGATAGTGCACTATGGGCTGGTTATTCCACCCACTACGAGAATTCAGTGTTGTTGACTTTAAAGGTCAGAGACTCGGCCGGGCGGTGGTGGCACGCACCTTTAATCCCAGCACTCGGGAGGCAGAGCCAGGCGGATCTCTGTGAGTTCGAGGCCAGCCTGGACTACCAAGTGAGTTCCAGGAAAGGCGAAAAACTACACAGAGAAACCCTGTCTCGAAAAACCAAAAAAAAAAAATAAAAAATAAAAAAATAAAGGTCAGAGACTCTAAATAGTTAGGACCTATCCCACATGGACTAGGCCCTGGGTTTCACCCTCAGTATGGTAAACACAGAGTAGCACAGACTAGTTAAGTGTGGTGTGCATTTGTAGTCTTAGCTACTTGGGATGCCTAAGCATGAGATTTCTTGAGCTCAGGAGACTGAGACCAACCTGGATGACAGACTGAGGTCTTATCTTAGAAAAAGCAGCACAGAAACCAACCCGGCTTTCTCTGCTCTCCCTCTCCCAGAGACGGCTGCATCTTCTCTGCAGTGTTAGCCTTGTCCCTGAGACTCGATGGTGATGGTTGGAATGAATGGATTTGCCATCTTGAGCGTCTGGTCACTGGGGCCACCTTCAACTCTGGCAAAGTTAGACACTGCTGCTATCAGTGACCGCTTTGTTGCCCTCAACTACATGGTCTACATGTTCCAGTATAACTCTACTCATGTTCCACACACAATTAAGGCCTGATAATAGGAAACTGGTCATCAATAGGAAGGCCATATCCATCTTCCAGGATCAGCATCCTACCAACACCAAATGGGGTGATGCTGGTGTGTTTTATGGGGTGTGCTGCTGTCTTTACTCTCACGGTGTAGGCCAGAACCCACTTGAAGAGTCAAAAGGGTTGTCATCATGTTGGACCCCTTTTGCTGATGCCCCCACGTTTGTGATGGGTATAAATCACCACAGGTATGACAACTCACTCAAGACTGGTCAGCAATGCCTCCTGCACCGACAACTACTTAGATCCCCTGACCAGGGTCATCATGACAACTTTGGCATCGTGGAAGGATTCATGACCATGATCCCTGCCATCACTGCCACTAAGAAGACTGTGGCAAGGTCATGCCAGAGCTGAGTGGGAAGCTCACAGGCATGGCCTTCTGTGTTCCTACCCGGAATATGTCCACTGTGGCTCTGACATGCCGCCTGGAGAAAGCTGCCAGGTATGATGACACCAAGAAGGTGGTGAAGGAGGCACTGAAGGGCCCACTAAAGGGCATCCTGGGCTAGGATGAGGACCAGGTCGTCTCCTGAAATGGTAACAGTGATGCCTACTCTTCCACCTTTGATGCTGGGGCTGGCACTGCTCTCAATTAGAACTCTGTAAAGCTCGTTTCCTTACATGACAACAAACAGGGCTATAGAAATGGTGGTGGCCTCAAGGCCTATACGACCTCCAAGGAGTAAGACACTCTGGACCACCCACCCAGCAAGAACAGAGAGGAAGAGAGAGCCCTTCAACTGCTAAGGAGTCCCTATCCATGAGGAAGAGAGAGAGAGAGAGCCCTTGGCTTCTGAGAAGTCCCTGGCCCTATTCAGCCCCCAACTGTGCATCTCTCCTCAGTTTCTACTCCAGGTCCTTAGAACAAGGATGGGGCTTAGGGAGCCCTGCTCTCTAGAATACCATCAATAAAGCTCACCATAATCTACCCCCCAACACACACAGAAAGAATAAAACTAAAAAATGCAAAGAGTTCAGAAATATTTGAATATTGCTATCAGAAATAAGCTAATAATGCAAGTTGTTTCAAGAAACTGGCTGCTTTGTGCATATAGCAAGTACCGGACAGGGTTGTTCAAAAGGGAGGGCGGGACATTACAGAGTCATATAATTTTATTCATGAACTTGACCTATCCTTATATATTAAGAAATTGAATTATAGGTTGAAGCATAAAGACACAGAAAGACTAATTTTTGTTTTTCAAGACAGGGTTGTTCTGTGCATCCCTGGCTGTCTTGGAACCTGATCTGTGGACCGGGCTAGCCTCCCTCTGCCTCCCAAGTGCTGGGATTACAGGTGTGTGCCACCGTGCCTGGCTAAAATGTACAGTGAGAGGCACAGAGGGTTCTGTAGTCCTCGGGTGAGGGGTTCTTCCAGCACGCTCATCTGCAGCTCTTCCTGCCTTTTGAACAGGACTGAGAAGACCAAGGGGACCAGCCTATCCAGTGTGGACAGGAAACCTGAGACTAAGTGAGGGTCCTGCTGAAGCTAAGGTCAGCGGAGCATGGCCTATACCACGATGTTCAGCAAGTAAGACAAGCCTGGGAGCTGGTAATTTACCTCCATAAAAAAATCATTCCAATCTCAGTTTAAACAGAAAAACATAAGCTGACTTTTTCTGAAGGACAAGGTAATCATTTCCCCTCCAGACAACAGCAGTATTTATACTAACAAAAATAATCAAGTAGTTTTGTTTACAGTTATGGTATTTTTTTGAATTATTAGAATACAATTAGTTGGAATGCTGTATTGCATTTTACTTCCAAGATTTATTTATTTGCTAACAGATTGGTTCATTAGTGTTTTTTCTTTAGGAGTATTCTTAGAACAGTACATCTCCATAATTTTTTAAAAAAAATTCTCAAGAAAAGCACTCATTTTAGAAAGCCTATGGACCACAACTTAAAAGTTTGTACTCTAAGGGTTGGAGAGATGGTTTGGCAGTTAAGAGCATTTGTTGCTGAGGACCCAGGTTCAATTCCTAACAGCCACATGGTGGCTCACAACCATCCGGTTCCAGGGGACTCAAATCCCTCCCTCTGACCTTCACGGGCACCAGGCATGTTTGCATATATGCAGACAAAACAAACAGATAAAATAAATCTTTTAAAAGATTCCTACTCTAAAATGAAAGCAATCTGTTTACCATTGCTTTCTCAAATTCTAGAGAGCCTTCTCTGAACAGTAAGGTATAGTAAATGCTACTCAACTGTTTTTAGCCAAAACTTTTCATTTCTTTATTTCTAGCAGAAAATTAAATCTGAAAGTTATATATTTTTCCTATTGAAAATAAAGTACTTTTTTTTTTTTTTTTTTTTTTTTGAGACAGGGTTTCTCTGTGTAGTCCTGGCTGTCCTGGAACTCGCTCTGTAGACCAGGCTGGCTTCGAACTCACAGAAATCCTCCTGGCTCTGCCTCTCGAGTGCTGGGATTACAGGTATGTGCCACCTCTGCCCCTTTGGAAATAATGTATCTTAATGAATAGAAAATCCTATTTATTATAGCACAGTGAAGATTAATGGTGCAGATTATGAGTCTTCCTTTGGTAATATACATCGATGGTGTACTCAGAACAGATTTGCGATGATTTCTTTTATGAAGAAAACCCATTATTATGTGTGTACAGTTTCTCTGAAATATATTTAAAAGCGTTTCAGTTATTTCTAGGTAAATCCTATGCATGTGAGATTTATGTTTAGGTTCTAAAGGAACATACACACCTGTATGGACTTGAGAACACTCTGTCTGTTGTCCACAGGCCGAAGGTCTTTGGGGATATAGAGCCTGACGGTGCTGATGGCAGACAAGAGATGCACCAGAACTGGAACAACCTAGAGTGCCACACAAGACCACAGATCAATCCACGTTTCCAGTCATCCCCACACTGTAGCCAGCAAAGGAAGTAGCAGTTACAGTATGTCACCGATCAACTGCCTACCACCAAAGTCTAATCTTAGTAGAGACTAGTACATAAAAACTGCTGCAAATCTTACCAGTCACACAAACGTTCACTGAACAAAGACCCTCTCCTCAGAGTCCAACTTACTCACGTTTGTATTCTCACTATTGGCACTTTTTAAACTTACAAAGCTACTCTAGCACTATAGATAAATGCCCCTGTGTAGAGGGTTAGAGAGCCCAGGAAAGAACATCCAAGTTCCAGATGGAATGAGATGGAAGAAACAAAAGCTCTTTAAAGAGAAGGTACCACTTCCCTTAGACATCATCTTCCTGAACACATATCTGAAAACTTTTCCCCATGCTTTCTCCAGGAAGCATGCCTTCCCTCACCACCAAATATGTCATTTTGCTTCTTTGACTGATAAAATCTGGAAGGCCTAAATCTACTTGCAGGGAGGCCAACCATTTCCTAGGCTCACATCTGTCAGCATTTAGTCTTCCACAGCCACATTTACACTTGGTCCCCCAAAAGACTTACTGTTTACCGACCACAAAGACATGCACAGGTGGAAAGACTTCGTGAGTAAAGCACTGGCCTTACTCAGCAGAAGCGGTATGATGGTTTAGTACAGTCTATATTTTAGATCCGTGTGTTTGAAGTCAGCCTTCAGCTAGTGCCCGGGACAAGCTATCTAACTTTTCCTATGTTTCAATTTCCTCATCATAAAATGGGGACAAATAATGTCCATTTCATTAAATTATTATGTATAAAATAGTTCAACATGTATGCCTAAGAGGTCTTAGGATCTTACTGATCCAATGAGACAGTGGCAGATTTAATTTCTAGAAACATGTTTATTATAACAAGTATTTCCTAAAAATTTAGTCAATATGCCATATTACTTACAAATAAGAAAATTCTAGTATGACGTTAATCTTCAGACACTTGGAATCTCTGTAATTAAGATTTTACTACTAATTATCTGACTTATACCAATATAAAAATAGAAGCCACACAAGGGATATATGTAGCTCAATGGTAGAACACTTGCCTAGCATGCACCATGCACAAGCTCTTGGGAGCAAGCCCCAATACTGGGAGAAATACAACAAACCACACACAAACAAGAGAGTGAGTATTTCACATGGTAGATAAGACCAGTGTTCCTTACACTCATTTTTCTTTTGTCTCTTTCGCTTATTATTTTTCAATGTCTTACATTTAAAGCTTATATAATAATCAGAAGATGAAAAGCACACAAACCTGCATCTCTCCTTTCTCGTCAGGTTTTGCTGGCTTTGCTGCCTCAGTAGCCGAATTTTTCAGGCTTTCTTTGCTACAGCGCAGGAGCACTTCCACCACATACAAAGGATCCAGCTCGCCAGAATTAGGCTAGAAAAGCAGGATCAAAAAGTAAGTGCATTAACTCTGTGTGTGAACAGGGCTTATTTTCTCAGTAATATTTACTTCTAAGGTAGTCTCTGTAGCCTTCAAAGCAGTCCTGTTGATGGGAAAACACAGGAGTAACTCGGGTGCTTATTAATTCTAACTTAATATTGTGACCACGATGACCTATGACATCAAACATCACTGCAAGTTTCTGAGTAGTGTGTAAAATTTAGAGAAGCAAAAAAATCAGAGTATCATAAATCTGTCTCTACGAAATAAAATACGGTCTTGTTAATTTGTTAGAAGAGTGGCTATTCTTGAAATTAAGTCAATCATGTGTCATGTGCCTATTATTATTATTATTATTATTATTATTATTATTTAGCTATAGTAGGCAACAATCTGATGGACACAAAGAGGAGAAATGTGAACTCATGAAATTGGAATCTGTTATTATTACTACATGAAAATCCCTGTATCTCTTCAAGGGCAACAGTTTACCTTAACATTTGACTTTTTTGAGAAATTCACCACAACTCCCCAACCAAAATCATCTCCTTCATTTTTCACCTGGAAATAAAAAAGAAAGCAAAAAGTGTTCATATTGAATATGCAATTGTAGCCATCTATATCTAGCTACATTACAGGCTAATAAGAATTTTTAATTTTCCTAATGCTTTTAAAAGATCTATAGTAAAACAAAACAAAACAAAACCATCCAGCACTAGATTTCATCAGCTCTCAGTACTGCCACAATAGGAACCTTTCAACTGGAAAACAAATGCTAATGTTCTGACATTATTAAGTATTTTATATCTATGATTTCAGACTGCAAACTGGCTCATTTTTAGGTAGCATCTTACAATAGAAAACTGAAAAGTGTTGACTGAAAGCCTTCATGGAAACGCCTAAATAGGGACAATGTCAAACAGGTCAAATGACGGATCCTGATCACACCCTATAGCAGGAGACATTTGCCAATATAAACAACAGTCTTTAATCAAAACGTTTTCAGATACTGTAATACACTAACATTTTATAGAGAGACTAGGGCATACCTTTACCAAGCGACCAGGCTGTAGAAATGGTAAGCAGTATTTTGGTTTATGAATATATTCTTCAATCTCTTTTCCCAGCTTGGCAAGTTGCTGCCTAATCTTGTAATAGATGACCACATTTTCTTCATTGGGGATTACTATTTTATTATACTGCTCTTCTGAGTTCTTTACCTCTGCAAATAAAGCACAGATGATGCTATGAAAAATACTACACATCTCCCATAAATCACACCCAGGACTATTTTTCTACTACGATTCTAAAGAACCAAGTCAGTCACTGAGATTCCATGAGAAGGAATGGGTCTCATCTACCTTCTCTCCATTAAGGGTCATTTCACTGTCTTCCTATGGGCACTATGCTCTGTGCTAACCTGCTGCCCATGATTCCACTCCCTACTCTGCCCTTCTAGTGTTAAGCTCCTTTGCTAAAGCACTCCATTATGCTTTCAATCCAGTGTTACATTATTTTTGCTATGGAAAAATATACATCACAGAGAATTTGTCACCATTATGTAGTTCCAGAACTCTGTAAAAACATACACTCACTTAAACATTCACAGTTGATGGATGTATACCCCACTTTCACTCTTCAATTGTCCAAGGTGCTATTATAAATATTCATGGACAGCCTCTGTTGGAACACGTTTTCAACTTAACCATGAGTAGAGCTGCTGAGTCATGTGGTAATTCCCCATTAAACCAGAGGAACTCTAATAATTTTCTACAGTAACATACCATTTTGTTGTTTAGCTTTTTAAAAAAGTACTGATCCCAATGAGTGTGTGAAGTAGTTTTGAACTGTATTTCCCAGCAGTGATGATCAGCATCCTAATATGCACTTCTTACCATTTCTTTATGATTTATCATTAGTTTATTTATTTACTTTCTGAAGAACTGGGGAATAAACCCAGGGCCTTGCACATGCTAGAAAAGTAACCAACCATTAAGCCACACACCTAGCCCATTTGTCCATTTTAAAACTGAACTGTCTTTTGTTGAGTCCTAAGAGTATATTATACATTCTGGATCTAGATTTTTTTCTTTTTTATTAGATAGAGGGTTTGTAAATATTTATCACATTTCTATCTTCTCCATATGTTGTTTTTGCTCTTTTGAGAGGCCTGTCACCCAGCTCCCAAATAAATCACACAGAGGCTTATTCTTACTTATAAATCCCCAGCCTTAGCTTGGCTTGTTTCTTGCCAGCTTTCCTTAACTTTAAATTGCGCATCTACCTTTCACCTCTGTGCTTTTCCTGTTCTCTTACTTCTGTAAATCTTACTCTTACTCCTTGGCTTGCTGTGTGGCTGGTCCCCGATGTCCTCCTCCTTCTCTGGCTACTTTTTTTCTGGCTCCCAGATTTCTCCTTCTATATATTCTCTCTGCTTGCCAGACCCGCCTATCCTTTCTCCTGCCTTGCTATTGGCCATTCACATCTTTATTAGACCATCAGGTGTTTTAGACAGGCATGTGGTGATATTTTGTTGTATTCTAATAAAACTTGCCTGAATATCAGAGGACAGAGTCAGCCACAGTTAAACATAGAGGTCAGGCAGTGGTGGCACACACCTTTAATCTTAGTACTCAGGGGGCAGAGATCCATCTGGATCTCTGTGAGTTCAAGGCCACACTGGGCTATATGAGATTGATCCAGTTTAGGAGAGAAACAAATCTAGGCGGTGGTGGCACACACCTTTAACCCTAGTATTTGGGAAGCACACATGCCATTAATCCCAGCACTAGGAAGGTCGAGACAGGAAGTTAAATGGCTGAGAGGAGAAAGGCACAGAAGGCGTGAGGAGACAGGAACTAGGAGCCTTTCCTCTGAGGACGCAGAGGCATTCAGTCAGAGGACTCGTGGAGACCGGATCTTCTCTTTTCGGCTGAGGAGTTGGTGAGGTGAGAAGTGGCTGTGGCTTGTTTCCTCTGATCTTTCAGTATTTGTCCCAATATCTGACTCCAGGTTTTTATTATAAGACCATGTAGGATTCGTGCAACACAGGCACAGTAACACAGCTTCACAGAGTTAAACAAATGCAACATACACAAAAGTATCATACCTTAGAATAATATTCTACAACATGCATAGTTTCAAGAACAAGTTTTTACTTTTGTAGAAATCCAATTTATTCATATATGTATTTGTTCATACTTGTGGTATCAAATCTAAGAAATCATCGGCAAATTCAAATCTAAAGAGATTTGTGTCTAGGCTGTTTTGAGTTTTCTAGTTTCAGCACTTAAAACATTTGAGTTCATTTTTGTTCATAATGTGAGGTAAGGTCTCAACTTCATTCTACAGTCATTCTGTTCAAAGCTCATACACAATAGATATTGGAATTTATTGTGGACTCTTCTTTGGATTTATGTCAAACTTCTATTTAACGTGTATGCTTCAACTTTTAACAACTGAAGAAAGAGGAGGATAAGACTGTCTACGTAACTTACAAAGCTTTCCTAGAGGCTAATTCAAACCACATATAGAACGTTCCTAGTCACAGTGTAAAGAAGTAACTAGAAGGGTGCTGCAACTGTACTATTAGTCATTTCATTATCTTCAGGCTTTGCACAGACTGCGCCCTAAGACGGCTGCTCTTTTGTGTTCCTAGTTACTTTTAAATGAACTTGTTCCACAATTCAATCAGTAACAGCACACATGATAGAATAAATTGGCAGAAAAAAAAAACTGCTGGTTTATAGAAGGGGATGGAGAGATGGCTCAGTGGCTCTTTGCTGTACAAGGGTGAGGACCTCATTTAAATCCCTGGTACCCATGGCAGGCACCTCTGTAGCCCCAGTGTTACAGCGTAGAGACAGACGGATCCGAGAGGTTTGCTAGTTAGCCAGGCTAGCCTTAAAAGACAAATCTTATCTGAAAAATAAGGCAGGGTCAGAAAGATGGCTCAGCAGATAAAGGTATGTACCACTAATCCCCATGTGCCCAATTTCAATTCCCTGCTTGGTGGACCCACATGGTGGAGGTGAGAACTAACTCCTACAAGTTGTCCTACCCAGAGTCCAGTCTGTTGGTATTATGGGACTGCCCAACTACATGGTTTCACACTTCTTTCCACAATCTTGTAAGATGATCCTTACACAGAAGGACTTTATCGATTCTTTCTGGCATATCCAAATATCCAGCATCACTACAGCTGCACCTTGAGTCATTATTAGTAAAATAAGGGATCCTTGACTACAAACACTGTGACATCCAATCTGACAAGCTAAACTACTGAGTGACTAATGGGTTTACACGTATACAGCACACACATCAATGACAACGCCCAAGGTGGATAAAGAAGATGAAGTCACCATACCACTCAAACCAGTGTGTAGTCAGCACACAGACTGTTTCTTTCTGGACTAGTTCACTTACTATTTTTATCGACGACATTAAGAGTGGAAAGTGAAAACGTAGTCGGGGTGAGAGGCTATCGAATCTTACACCCCAGTCACATGGCCCAAGAAGCTGGTGTCACTATTGGTATGGTTACCACCATGAAGAGCCCCAGTATTTTACAAAACAGCACGTAAAACAAAGCTATAAACCCTTAGTTTGTATCCAAATGCTTCCTTTAGAGAGGAAGGGAGTTTGCTGGCTGGTCAGTCTAGCTGAATCTGTGAGCTACAGGCTCAGTGAGCTACTGTCTCAAAAGACAAGGTAAAGAATGATAAGGGGAGCGGGGCTGGAGAGATGGCTCAGAGGTTAAGAGCACTGGCTGCTCCTCCAGAGGTCCTGAGTTCAATTCCCAGCAACCACATGGTGGCTCACAACCATCTGTAATGAGATCTGGTGCCCTCTTCTGGCCTGCAGGGACACATGCAGGCAGAACACTGTATACATAATAAATAAATTTAAAAAAGAATAATAAGGGGAAATTCTCCTGTCAGTCCCTGCCTCCATATAATGTGGATGGGTGAGCGTACAGCTGCACATACTCATTTACCACATGGACTTTTTGTTTTTAATTAATAAACAATCTGAACCCAGCTGGCTGCCATTATAGGGTTATTTTCTACGGTACCTGCAACATCTCCTTTGGAGCTGTAAAATATGAAGTCTAAAGGGTAGCTTGTCAAAAATAAAGAAGAAAGAAGTCAACAAGAGAGGGGAAGGTGAGAAAGGGGGGAAGAGAATCAGGAGGCAGGCACCCCAAACTAGCCTCTGCCTCTGCGGCACTCGGACTCTGCAGCAGTCTCACGGCGGACGACGTGGGGAAGAACAGACATCCTACTCGGACGGCCCAGCGGTACCTACCAAGGCAAGTCCTTTAAACTACCGGACCCTCTTAGGCCGTTTCAAAGGAAATGTGAAATTTCTAGAATATGAGGCAAAACTAATCAATTTCCTTGTTTTTATACCTCCTTTATTCAAAACCAAATCCAACATAAATTTAACCTTGATTTTAAAAACATTATTATATAGTTCTCACCGACAAGAAATTCAGTTTCTTTAAAAGTCTACTCTCTGAAACTAGAAACATACTTTCCTATCTGCTAACACTACAGTTTATCCAACACAAATAAGGGACACTGTGTAGTGAGAGAAATTACTGAAATGTAGTATCTCCTGAAATTATAAACTTGTTACTAATTTTTTAAGATGTTTCAAAAATTTCCACTTTGCTGATGAAAATTTAAGTAAAAGTGAGACTTAAAAAGCAGCCAGAGGGCTCTACGGGAAAGGTGCTCCCTTCCCAAGTCTGATGACCTGAGTTCAATCCTCAAGACCCACACAGGAGGAGGAGGAGGGAATCAAGTTGTCCTCTGACCCTCAACTGTGTGTCATGGCTGGACAGACACACACACAGTGACACACACACACAGGCAGACACACACAGGCAGACACACATACACACACACACACACACACACACACACACACACACACACACACACACACACGGTAACTTTAGCTCACTTTTCGTTAGTCAGCTTTTGTCATGTTTTCAATTAAACGGTGATAGCAGCTATTTGTCAATTCATCACAAAGGAACAAGCCACGATGTCACAAAAACAAACAAAAACAGTGCTGGTTGTAGTGAGAATCCCAATGTCACCACCAATCAAACATGCAACCTTACAATACTGATTCTCTGCACTCCTACATCTGAGTATTGATAAGATGATGCCAAAGCTCCTTCCAGCTTCGATGTATACGCTGGAGAATCTTTGTTAAACTAAGGCTAGAAATATTTAAGGATAGAAGAAATAGGTTGTCGTTGCAGTGTTGGTGAGTATTGGTGTGTGTGTGTGTGCATGCGTGTGCCTGTCTGTAGGACGGGAGAATGAAGTTGTTTTCATGTTTTAAGTAAATTTACCTCGCTAAGGCTGGCACATTATACTTCATTTAATCTGGGTTATCTTAAAAATCAGTATGTGTAATCCTCTACATCAGTGATAGAGAGAAATCTATAATGTGACTTTATTAGTACTTAACAGTTATGTATAGGGTATTTAATGAGCAATACCAATGTTAAGTGCCACAATTAGTACAAGAGTGCACATTAAGAAAACAGGATAAGGGGTGGGGATTTAGCTCAGTGGTAAGTGCAAGGCCCTGGGTTCGGTCCTCAGCTCAAAAAAAAAAAAGAAAACAGGATAAAAGAACTACAAAGCAGCAGCTGTGGTTGTACAGCTGTCTGTGTATACTAAGAATTAGATATTTCGAAACTGCTCAATTCAAACCCAAGTTAAAGTACTGTAGTTTCTTAATCATTCACAAGGTTATAGCATTCTTTTTGTGTCTGCATACCGTGTGTGTGTGTGTGTGTGTGTGTGTGTGTGTGTGTGTGTGTGTGTGTGTGTGTGTATGTAGGGGTGCACATGCAAATGTGTGCATGTGTTTCAAAGCCAGAGGCTGATGTATTTTCCTCTATTGCTCTCTACTTTATTTTTTAAGACATGGATTCTTAATGAATGGAGTTTCCCAACTAGCTAGACTGGCCGGCCAGTGAACATTAGGGATCCACCTTCTTCTTATTCCATCTAGTACTAGGGTTACAGTCATGTGCCACCACACGTCATTGAAACACTAGCTAACAAAAGCCATGGATGCGAGGGTCCAAATTCAAGTCCCCATGCGTGTAGAGCAGGCACTCTACTGACTGAGCCGTCTCCCCAGCCTGTTAGCATTCTTCTTGTGTGCTGTCAAGACTGATAGATTCATTTTAGATAGCAAATTGTATATTGAGCTTTTTGTTACATTATTCAAGGACATGAATTTTGAATGAAATATATATTAAAATCATAAATTACACTGTGGTTGATCTAACTAGAAAGAAGTATCTTGTCAGAATTGCCTACGTTTATTTTGAATATTCCAGTCTATAAACCCAGAACACAATTCTACATTCTTTATCTTATGGCCAAGATTTGCTGTGCTAGGAAGAAAAGTGATGAAAACAACCAGGAAGGCCGTCGTCGGGTGCAGTTAAAGGAGGGTTTCATACTTACTCTCCACCACTCCCGGGATCGCTCTGTAGTGCTGGAACTGATAGAAGGACTTTTCCAGCATGTACTCGGGGTTAATTTCTTCTACTCGTAGTAAGTTCAAAACCATGTTATACGTCAGATGGAAAGCACTATTCAGAGGGTCAGCAGAGCCCTTCAAGAAAAAGCAGGACAATTTTGCACATTTCCAAAATAAATTTATACAAGACTTGTAATATGCTTAATAATTTATCCTACACTAACAAATACAGAAATATATAAGCTCTTTTTTTTTTTTTTGGTGCACCGAAGCAAAGTGATAAAATGTTTAATCTCTTTAAAAGTCAAGGGTGCCTAAAATCAGTAGGGGATATAGTGGTTCAAAAACTATATGCGAAATATGCTTAGCTCTCTCCTTCCAAGCACAAAGCAGGATCGTCGTTTTGGTTTCCCAGCAGGTAGGATCAATGAATGTGGCGGAAAATGACGTGTTACTTTCTGACCATGTGTTTAACTGCTGGTAGGAAAAGCTACATTCTCCTTCTGGCACACTGACGGTCCATGCTGATGCTCCATCTGGCTGGCTCTTTAAGGATGCTACGTGGAGTCTGTTCTAACAACCTGTGACGAACATGGAGCAGGTCAGAGACATGCACCTTAGGTTACTAAGGTTGAGATTAGTGGCTGCAGCATAACCGGGCATGTAGGACGAAATGTACTTATTTCAGAGTAGTATCTGGAGAAAAACAGTATACTGGAAACCTGTGACATAAGAGCTGCTGACATATTTCCCACGTTATAGGTCTTTCTCTATATTTTGGTAATTCTTTTACACCTCCAAATGTGGCTGTTAGCAAAGAAGAGACAGGGTATCTAGGCACTATTTTGTTGTACATTTTTACTGTAGAAAACTGTTAGCTTGCACCAAAGTTTTTTATCCCAAATATTGCCTCAACATCTAAGCTTACAGTTTGTAACAGTGGCTCTTGAGAAGTATCTTTTTCTTTATAAAATACTTTGCAAGTGCGAAAGCAGCTGTATAGCCATACGAAAGAAACATTATTATTATTATTATTATTTTTGGATTCTTTCCTCAGCTCATTAACCCAGTTCCATGCTTGGAGTGCTTTTTCTTTTCTTAGTAAGTGCTCTCTATTTCTAGTCCATGCCTAACTTAAAAGGCATGACTCTTTCCCCATCTCTCTTCTCTTCATGTAACATGAAGAGTGAGCATTTTTCTTTTAAACTCTTATAAAATAGTTGCAAGCTTTTAAAAAGATGAAATCCTGCCGGGCAGTGGTGGCGCACGCCTTTAATCCCAGCACTCGGGAGGCAGAGCCAGGCGGATCTCTGTGAGTTCGAGGCCAGCCTGGTCTCCAAAGCGAGTTCCAGGAAAGGCGCAAAGCTACACAGAGAAACCCTGTCTCGGAAAAACAAAACAAAACAAAAAGGTGAAATCCTTAGAAAATGCATCCTGAAACACAAGTGCTACTATTTCTGCCACACAGCTCTCAGTGGTGTGATAAACTCAAGAAATGCTGTTAGAGTACTTAACTACTGCGACTTCAGAATTTTAAATGTATGGAGACAAATTTGTGAAGAGTAGTAGTTTTACTCAAGTTTTGGATGAAGTGTTCCTAAATTAGAGAGAGAGAGAGAGAGAGAGAGAGAGAGAGAGAGAGAGAGAGCGAGAGAGAGACCTGCACTAGGGTACCAGTCATGAGGTTTCTAAAACTGATTCTATCTATTTACTTTAAAAAGAAGATCTCAAACAGGTAGAGTTAACAGGAACCTAGATTTATGGAAAAGAATGTAATTTAAGACAATTTCAGCTACTTTGAAATTCTACAGATAGATCCTGCCTTTAATTTTCTGGGGTTTTTTTCCTCTATATTTTCTATAAATCCGGACTCAAATAAACAGCAAATGTTTATTCTAGCTCATCTAAATTCTCAGTGCCTTGACACCTAAAATGCATTCCACATCCAATGAACCCAAGGCCCTTATAACTTCCCTAGCACATTGATAAATATAACCACTTCTTTTCTAATTTGGATAAAAAATATGGTGATACCAATTATTCTGACCAACCTGCCAGATCACATAGCAAGGACAGCAAGCTAAATTCTAATTTAGAAGTAATTTCTTCTGCTTTATTCCTTCTTTTAAATAACTACTGTAGATGCTGTTTTCGGTGTACTTTAGATTAATATTTTTGCTCATCACTGCTATCTTTCTTATTAAACAGTTCATCAAACCATGTTTGGGTTACTATCGTTACCATCCTAAATATCCTGGGTTCAATTTCTTTTGTGATGCTGCCAACTAAATATTCCTAAATATAATTCCATTTTGATTCATGACTTTGTTCAGCAATAAGATATGAGAAGTAAATTTCCTACATTCAGATACTTAAATCAATCACACACTTCACACCAAATGTTGTATTTTCTCCTCATGAAATAGATGAAAAATGACAGAGAAACAAGTTATTTTAAATGTATCCGTCTGGTATAGTTTGAAGCTTCAGTCTTGTATAATTTTCCTGGCTGTTTATAAACAGTCCTCCAGGGCTGGAGAGACAGCTCAGTGGTGAAGAGGAAGCTCAGTTCCCAGCACCCACACTGGATGGCTCTTACCCACCAAGAACTCCCTTTCCAGGAGATCCAGCCTCTTCTGGCCTCAGGTACTTGCAAAGAGGTAGTGCACACACAAGCATGCAAGCATACACACAAGCACATGCACACCTTTGAAGAAAATAGTCTCGTGAGTATCGATCATCGACACTGGAAACTCGATACCAAATGATCACAGAGTGACTAATGTCTGCAGTCCCAGCACCCACAAGGCTAAGTTAGGAGGACTACAATTCAACACCATGAGACCTTGTTTCAGAAAAAGAACTACCAGTTGGATGCAGTATGATCAAGACACATTTTATAATGTATAAATTAATCAAAGAATAAAAACCACTTTTAAAAAGGGCTGCTACCATCTACCATATTGTTGCTTGCTCTGCATGACTATAAATACATATAGATGAACTTTGACATCACTCACATGAAAATGCAGAATATATATACACTTTTATCTATTTTTGCTATAGTATACCCTATTTCAAATTCTTCAAATAGTTCCTAAGTGTTAAAAGGTAAACAGCATATTTCATAGACACAGACACAAATCAATCAAAACATGCTAAAGCTTCAGTTAAAGAAGCTAATGAGCTCTAGGCGGTGGTGGTACACATCTTTAATTCCCCCCCAAAAGGAGCTAATGAGCTGGCAGTTAATACTGTGTTTTTAATTGATGTTACATTTTCTATTTCCTAAGGGCTTTCATAGCATCTAACTAAGTGAAGAAGGAAAGCAACCAGAGCCAACTTCCTTAAGGAGATCTTTAAAGCCCAGCTGTGGTGCACACACCTGTAATCTAGTACTTAGACAAGAGGATCAGGAAGAGTTTAAAGCCAGCTTAAGAGCTACATAGCAAGTCTGAGGGTGACCTAGACTTCATGAGACCTTGCCTAAAACAAAACAAATGAAAATCCCAGACTAACCAAAACTCACAATGAATGTCAGCTAGATGGCTCAGCTGGCAAAGGTGTTTGCCGCCACGCCTGAACACTAATTTCAATCCCTAGAATCCACATGTGAAGAAACTGCCTCCTGCAGGCTATCCTCTGACCTCCCCAAGTGAGCTATGGCACACTGCCCTCCCACACATAAGATGAATGGTTATAAAAAAAAAAAAAAAAAAAAAAAGAAAATTAAGGTACAAGGAAAGGCTATTTTGCAATACAGTTGAAAAACTTAGGTTTATGATTAGGATATTTGTAATTAAAGAGGCTGAGCCAAAGGCAAAGTACTGAGTTAATGTTTTGGGCTTTTTACTCTCACAAAGGTAAAGAAGCAGACAACCTGAAGTACTGGTATCAGGTACCCTACCTCCTGTTCTCATGGTTAGAGCACTTGCCCAACAGAGGAGGCAGGTACAGGGCTTCCTAAATCCGCCCTTTCTGGCCATCTTCACACCCATTATTTCCACTGCCTTAGTTGCTAACTGCTCTGCCGATCAGATGGAACAATATGAACGGTAAAGTTCTTCCTCCTTCCTAAGCCCAGAGAGTCGCAGAGTATCAACTCATCTAGACAAAGTCTAGCCTAGAATCCTGGAGAAAAGAACAGAGTCTTACCTTAAGTAGTTGCTTCCCAACTGTTGGGCTCATCTTTTCATCTACCATAAGAATTACAATTCCTCGGTCATCCATTCCCCTCCTTCCAGCACGGCCAGACATCTGGATGTACTCACCAGAGGAAATCTGAATATGAGAACATTTTCAAGTTTAGGAGAAAATCTGGTTAAAAAAAATATATTCTGATATTTTCTCTTATTGTAGAATTCACAAACAATTTTCT
Source organism: Peromyscus californicus insignis (assembly GCF_007827085.1). NCBI lineage: Eukaryota > Metazoa > Chordata > Mammalia > Rodentia > Cricetidae > Peromyscus > Peromyscus californicus. The sequence continues at coordinate 42,563,915 of NW_026294480.1, forward strand.
CATTTCACGAAACCATTTAAAAAACTGAACTTTTGGTTAAGTTAAGGCACAACAATAAAAAGCACGTGAGAATCTCAGGAAACCTAAATTTTAGTTCTAAAATGACAACATATTCACTAAACCAACAACTGCCAATTTTTGAAAGCCCTCCCAGGAAATACTGGCTAACACACTGACATAAAAAATACCTTTCAGCTAGATATTATGAAAACAACAACAACAACAAAAAACCCCAAAACCTAAGAACACTAACTACAAAGCAAACTCAACAACTATTAACTTCTTACTTGACCATAATAACTTCTTAATCTTCAAAATTAAATTAACATGAAATTGCCCCCCCCCCCCCCCCCGGAAGGGGGTATAGTTCTTGGTGAGTGTCTCTGGGGGCTAGTAGATTCATCTGTCAGTAAGGCCAATCTACTGGGGATCGATCAGGCTTTCTGACCTTATAAAGGTGAAGACACTTGTTAGAATCCCTAGCCACTTCCCTAGCTCACGACCAAGCATGCACTGTCCAGTAGCCAGGCAAGATGCCTAGTCATCCTAGGGCCTTACGTCCTACGTAATCTATACACATGCGTGGTGTAGCTATGTAAGCCCATATGCACATGGGGGGAATGAGACAGACAGACAGACAAGGACGACGACCTATAAAAGCAGGTTCCACCTATTCCTTCTCTCTCTTCCTGCACGGTCATTCTACACACACCCTTTCTATTCCCTTCCCTTAGTATAGTGGGTTTTCTTGTGCCTCGTGGCTTCTCTCAGACGATAAACAGTGCCTCTTAATAAATAACGAAACTGACAACCCAAACTACTGGTATCCTGTTTGTCCAATGGAGGCAGGTATAGAAGCAGCTTACATGTGGCAGCACTGACCCACCTGAACACCAGCCGTGGTTTCTACATGTGTTTGAGTGCTTTACTCCTATAGAGACAGTCCAAATCTACAATGTTTTTTCCTAAACTTATGACTAAAGAAGAATTAAGAACCACTGTTTTAAGAAGACATACTACTGATAGCCTAGGAACAAAGAGGGTTTCAGAAGAACGAACAAAAGGCCTACTGAAAAGATCAGATGTGTCAAAGGGCAGCCCAATAAAATCTGAGCAGAATCAAAAGGCATCATTACATTGCAGTATATCACTATCATTAAATTGTATAATCTTGACCTTGAATCATACAGATTGCTTTAATTTATCTACTTAACACTTGATCCAGGATCCATGACACAAAATCATTTCCCTTTTGCATAGCACCCAACACATTAAGAAAATTCTTTTCATGTGCAGGTGCTGGGGGTTGCTAGAATGAGTGCTTGTTTGATATGTACCAGGCCTTGAAAAAAAATAAAGCTTTGTGCATGTACTAGGTCAGTAAGCATGATTACTAAGTTCGTAGAGCAAGCACGCATGGCTACAGAACCACATGAAGATTATATAAAGGTCTACATGCAGAACTACCCACCGGCTTAGAGAGTACTGCAATGCAAACAGGCTCCTAACTCAAGGGCTTCAATCTCTGTTGTTCGCACATAATGGATTTTAGTGGTTCCCCCAGGGAGGGTGTGGAAGGATGAGACTAGTTAACTGTCTTAATGTACAAGATTTCAGGTCTTCTAGAACAGCGCTGAGGACCATAGCAACACACACTGCTGAAGAAATGCTCTAAAGCAGTGGTTCTCAACCTTCCTAAAACGGCAGCCCTTTAATACATTTCCTCATGTTGTGGGGAACCCCCAAACATACAATTATCTCCACTGCTACTTCATAACTGCAATTTTATTACTGTTATGATTCATAATGTAAATATCTGTGTTTTCCTAGAGTCTTAGGTGACTGCTGTGAAAGGGTCATTCAACCCTCCCAAAGGGGCTGCAATCCACAGGTTGAGAACCACTGATTTAGAATGCAGCACTCGAAAAAACGCTATTATTCCTCCAAAGATTTCATAAATTTGTAAGTATGGATGACAGTATTTGGAAATGACAGTGGAGAATTCAATCTGGTTTGGGGTTCAAGTTTGGAAGTATGAGACAACGCTACTGTGTGTGTGTGTGTGTGTCTGTCTGTCCGTCCGTCCGTCTTACTATGTTACATATACTGGCTTAATGATATTGTTAATTCTTGGAAGGATTGCTAATGTATTTTGCAGTTACTACTGACATTTAAAGAAGTTTTACAAATAAAGGTAATTAGCTAATGAGAAAAAAACAATGCTTTGCCCTTAAAGTTCTCTCATCATTACTTTTCAGGACTTTGGTAATTATTATGAGAAACTACTACTCTAAGCTGAAAAATGACTAATTTCAAGAGAAAAATTGAGGTAAAGAGCTATCTAAGTTTTTCCAATGGCAGACAGTGAACCTCTGGAACAGACGGAACCCTCAAACTATGCATCTTACTTCCATCACTTCTTTTTCACACCCAACAATGCTTCGTTGCCTGCCTGACACATACCCCACCACTGGTGCTTATTTTAAGGACTGTCTTCTCCTGTAAGACTTCTCCACTGACGTCTGTTTTTTTAAATGAAAAAAAGAAAAAGGTTAATTTACATTTTAGTTACTTGTATGGGCACTTTTCCTGCATGCACGTCTGTGCACCATCTGTATACAATACAGTGCCCACAGAAGTCAGAAGACGGTGTCAGATTATCTGGAACTGGAGTCAGAGACAGCTGTTAGCCACCATGTGGGTGCTGGGAACTGAACCTGGGTCCTTTCGAAGAGCAGGCAGTGCTCCTAACTGCTGAACCATCTCTCCAGCCAGCCGTCTTCTGTTCTTACGATGTACCTTTCCTATACATACTTCTTAGAACAGACAGACATCAAGCTGGAATTATTTTTTTTGTTTGAGGTAGGGTCTCCCTATGTATCCCTGCATGGCCTAGAACTCACTAGTCCAGACTAGGATAGTTTCAAAGCTGTCCTTACATCCCAATGCTGGGCCTACAGGTGTGGGCCACCCTACACAGCTCCAGTTATGGTTTTCCTCTCAGACCCCAGTGCTATCTATCTGTTAGCACTCTACCTCTCTATCTTAGGCTTGGTAACCACTTGCTGAATGGGATACTTGCCGAGAGATTCATTTTACATTTTAGCCCAATTCACTGTTTCAGCCACACTCCCACCTTTCCTTCCTTCGTGGGAAGGAGACCTGTATAAACCGTTTTGATCCTCTACTCGAGAAGACGAAGGGGAAGCCACTGCAGTGGGAGCGCTTCACACAGCCCCAGAGTCACCGGCACCCCATCTCTAAAGCCAGTCATCTACAGGAGTCTGACTGAGGGGCTGGGCACAAATTAAAAGGACCTACGGTTCAATGCTGATGGAACGTGTTTCTTACCATGCTTGGGAACAGAAGTACTTCAGATCTTAAGATATCTCCACAGACCCAACAGAGCATCTCTTATCTGAAACTCTGAAATCTGATATGTCTCAAATTCCAATACTTTTTGGAGACATTACATCAGTGTTCAAGTTTTAGGTTTTGAAGTAGTTTAGATTTTCAGATTAGGGAAACTCCACTTACATTTGAAGCTCTTATACATTTGGAAATAAAAATCTCAACGATATGAGCCAAAGTCATGTGAGATAAAATAAAGATTCATTATTATTTTTAAATACAATTAGTTACTTACCCATCTAAAATCCTTCCCATCAAATTTACGGGCATTTGTAAATAAAACAGTTCTAGCTGGCATATTAATTCCCATAGCAAAAGTCTCTGTGGCAAATAAGGCCTAAATAAAGAAGGAATTTATATAATTAGTTAATGGATTTTAAGGTAAAATTTTTCATAATTTTCAAGATCAAATAAAGCTAGTATTAATTTTTAAATTTAGTTCTTTAATGAAGCCAAAAATAAGTGACAAGATGAATTCTAGACCTATTAAATCATAGATATCACATAACATTACCTAATAGCCATAACTACTGAATAGATATTGCAATATTACATAATAAAATAGACATATCTATTAAATAACACTTAATTTCCTTTACACTTGTCAAACTTATTAATTCAGGGAAATGAGTCTTCCTTACAGCCCAGTGCAGTCTAATGGAGAGGACACAACTGGACCAGTGGACAAAGATGAGACAGTTGAGCATCTTTCTAAGCACAGCCAACTCTCCTGGCTTTCTCGCTGGTCATACCCTAGTTCTGAAGATCACTTCAATTAAGTTTCAATTAAGTACAGACTCACGACTACTGAATTCTAAGCCTTTATGAACAAAAACAGTTGATTTAGGCAAAGTTATAAGTCAATAAAGTCAATTAAATATTCATCAGCAGGAAAGATAATACTTCATCAACTCAAAGGAATACTAGTCATTAAAAAATGAACCATACATATGCCAAAACAACATTGGTGATATAATAACCTTTTGTTTGCAAAAAAGTCGTATGTTTGAATGTATGCTAGTGAACATTTCTGGGAAATAGGGAGCAGGATGAACTTTCTCCTTTTATTTTATTTAAAACTATTTTACTTGAATTCAACAGCCTGTAATTATCACTAATCGTTAAGCTTAGCAAAATTTATAATCTATAGAAGAACATCAACAAGGACTTACTACAGTACTAACACTTCATTAAAATACTTAAGTATTTCTTTTAAATATTCTTCATGAGGCTGAGGACTCTCAGGTAAAACACATGGAAGTGGTTATACACTAAAGTTGTTTCCCATTTCTAATATCCCATTTCTGGGTATAGGCAGTAAGGCTTTTTGATTGTTTGTTTGTTTGTTTTTTAGAGACAGGGTTTCTTTGTGTAGCCCTGGCTGTCCTGAAATTCACTTTGTAGACCAGGCTGGCCTCGAACTCACAGAAATCAACCTGTCTCTGCCTCCTGAGTGCTGAGATTAAAGGTGTGTGTCACCATCACCCAGTCCCGTCAGTCAAGTTTTTTAAAAAAGATCAAACTAGACTCCCACTGAGTTCAATCGACTATCCTAAAACATCCCTTTCCTGAGTATAACAAATAAATTGTATCTAACTACCCCTTTAATCAATCAATGATGGAGTCAACCTCAAGTGTCACAGTCAACCTCAAGTCTAACAAATAGCACATTCTGCACAACTGTACTGCAGCCAGGTGGTGTCACTACCTAAGATAATAAGTAACTTTTTCTACCTACACTCCCAAGTTTATAGCACTGGTAGGGCACCATATGTAAAGTGAAAGTTCATCACCTAAAGTAATGCACTTCCCTAAGGCGTTCTATACAAACAAATTTTTTAGAAAGCAGACAAATAAAACAAAGCTATCAAGATAGGATGGTTCATACCCATAATCCCAGCATACAATAGGCAAAGCAGGATTGCTGCTGGAGGACAACCTGGGCTACAGAGTAAGACACTGTGTCAGAAAAAAGACAAGAGGAAAAAGACAAGACAGGACAAGATCCCAAAAATCTGCCAATAGGGACTGGGTGGTGGAGTGCTGTAAAATCAAATATCAACAACAAACCTGCCGATAAACAATGGTCACTAGTTTGGTCAACTTACATTGTTCATACAATACAATTTTGAGACATAAAAAATAAAACAATACCTTTATCAATCCTTCAGAAAAGAGAATTTCTATAGTTTCCTTCAAAATAGGAAGTAAACCACCATGATGAATACCAATCCCCCGTTTCAAAAGAGGAAGTACGTGTTCAACCTGTAATTTTGGAATAATGTAACGTTATAAGGTAAAGGGAATTTAAAACGTTAAACTTGGGAAAATGGGTAACTAAAGAAGAAAACATTGGTATTTAGGATTTAAGGAAACTTTACGATTTCCCAGAAGAAAAGCAAAAAAACTGAACCTATATTCTCACATATTCAACTTGAAATACAACTGTGGCCTAGCTTTACCATGAGAGCCATGATAAAGACAGACATACAAGGATTCTGCTCCTCAAAGCTGTAAACTTAGGAAGTTGTAAACCGCAACTTCATCTCCCACACAAGTCTAAGCTGTGTCACAGAGTCTGTCTGTAAACTGACATGGAGGGTCACACTTTACAGTCCCAGCTATTCCAGAGGCTGAGGCAGGAATGTCACTGAGTGCAGCAAACCCTTATCTCTTAAAAAACCAAATTAATAAACACAGAAGATCTTGGCAGTTCAAACTCTAACCATGAAACATTAAACTATAAAACGTATTCCCTTTAAAATCAAAAGACTAACTGAAGAGCACATCCTCATGTGCCAAACCCCACATTTTAACTGTTTTAGGATAAAATGCAACAAGCCACGGAGCAGCCATTCAATACCGCCATCCACCTGGAGGGAAAGGATTTTAAATTTTCTAAGTTAAAACACCATTTTAAATGCCAAGAAACATACCCCCATAATTGTAGGCTAACCTAAATCCTTTACAAACCAACATCACCTTCAAGTTGCCTCACTCTAACTTTCCTGCACTATCTAGTTAACAGAGTAGTTTTGTACTTTGGATGCACAGTAAAATCATATGGGAAGTTTTTTTTAAAGATTCTACCAACTAGGATTCAAACTAGACTGATTAAGTCAAAATCCCTGGGAGTGGCACCTAAGTATCAGCATATTTTAGATGCCCAGTCAATCCCAACAGTCAAAGGAAAAGTATGAATTAGATTAAAGAAAAGTAGATGTTCATTTCTTTTCTTTCTTTTTTTCTTTTCTTTTTTTCAGACAGGGTTTCTTTGTGTAACAGTCCTAGCTGTCGTGGAACTCGCTTTGTAGACCAGGCTGGCCTTGAACTCACAGAGATCCACTTGCCTTTGCCTCCTGAGTGCTGGGATTAAAGGTGTGTACCACCACCCAGCTGATGTTTATTTCTTAAAGGATATATAATTTTCATTAGGTATACTCTTTTGTTCAGTATTCTTATAAATTCTTATGAACTGAGAAATTTAATGACTTAAAAATCAACAATAGGGGTTGGGGATTTAGCTCAGTGGTAGAGCGCTTGCCTAGCAAGCACAAGGCCCTGGGTTTGGTCTTCAGCTCCAGAAAAACAAAAAAACAAAAACAAAAAACAAAAAAATCAACAATAAATTCTTGCTATACAGGAATATAATTTCTAGATTATGCTATGTATTCTCTTAAGAGAAAAATTCTTTCACACAGAAAATCTTGCTTGGCAGTTTTTCAGCAATTTGAAACATATATGAAGGTATTTGAGTGCACAGACCAACTGTGCAATAAATTAATCACTATGAGTTAATATCTGCTAAAATCCATACTTATTGGTACTAACTCACCTGAGGGAGCTTTTTATCTTCATCAGACAAGCAGTCAATTGCATTATTGAATACTTCTTCAACCATCTTCTTTTCTTCATCTATGAGAGAAAATTGAAGGGCACATAAATGAATAACCCCTGGGCTGGCAGTCTTGGCTAGGATATGCTACTATCCAGTTGTATAACTTTAAGTAAGGTACATTTACAGTGAATATGAATATATATATATATATATGTATGTATACACATACACACATTTGTTAAATGTCTTATTTGAGAAATTCAGCATGCTTGAGGAAAAGAGTGGGTCTAGACTGCTGTAAGAATGAAGGACAGTGCTTTCGATAAGTTATTCTAACCAAGAGACCTACTCTTAACGAATCAGAGACAGATGCAGAATAACTGGGTTTATAATAATGAAGTACAAGAAGGTATGACTGTAATGGTTCTTAGTAATGTGCTCTGGCTTTAATATAGAGCTACGTAGTTCTAGCTTCCAATGAACTAGGAGAAGGCCAAGGATTCAGCTGCAGTGGTACAGTGCTTGCCCAGCATGTGATAGGCCCAAGGAGAGACAGAGGAGGAAGAATCTGAGAACACTTTATAAAGCTTTACAAAGGTTCTGAGTACATACTATTATGATTATAAGCAAATTGCATATGCTAGCGTTATACAGCAGACGTATGACCAGAAATTTGTCTTAAACTAATTTAGATGCAACATTAAAACCATGTGGAAATTATGTAATACCTGTGTTGAAATCTAATTTAGTCATTTGAAGAGCATATGCTTCACAATCTTTCTTACTAAAACTGAAGATAATTACAGGTTGAAAATTTCTTTCCATAATCATCTTCACAATCTTGAACACATTTGATGGACCTGCAAAGGGTAAATAAACCACACCCCAAATTAACTCAAAATTGACAATAGACTTAAATGTAACTATAAAATAATAATAATAAAAAAACCCTACAATAAAAAATAAGAAAGATCTTCATGATCAGCCAAGCATGGTGATGCACACCTTTTACCCCAGCACTCAGGAGCAAAGGCAGGTGGATCTCTGTGAGTATGAGGCCAGCCTGCTCTACATAATGAGTTCAGGACAGTCAGTGCTATGCAGAGAAACCCTGTCTTGAAAAACCAAAACAAGAATAAAGAAAAGATCTTCACAATCTTAATTAGACAGAGAATTCTTGTCTATGACATTAAGAGGAGAAGCAATTATGACAAAAAGGTGAAACTAGATTTCACCAACATGAAAAACTCTGTGCTTTAATAGATAAGAGCAGTAAGTGAACAACCAATCCAAGTCTACTATAATATGGAAAAAAAAAACCAAACTCAAGTTACTTGATATAGGTCTTCCCAGAATATACGAACTTTTATAATTCAACAGAGACAATCTAATTCAAAGTCAGACAATGGGGGTGCTGAAGAAATGGCTCAGCAGCTAAGAGCCTCAATCATGAGGACCAGAGTTCGAATTTCAGCACTCATGACAACTGGCTCACGAACACCTCTAAGTCCAGCTCCAAGGGACCCAATGCCCTTTTCTGGCCTCCAAAGGCACACACAGATATACACATGAATAAGATAAATTTAAAAACCAAAGTTTTTTTTGTTTTGTTTTGTTTTTGTTTTTTATGAACGTTGTGGCACATAGCCTTTAATCCCAGCACTTGGGAGGCAGAGGCAGGCAGATTTAGTTTGAGGCCAGCCTGGTCTACAGAGTGAGAGTTCCAGGACAGCCAGGACTACACAGAGAGACCCTGTCTTGAAAAACTAAAAGAAAAAACAAAACAAAACAAAACCCACACAAATCAAAACCAAACGAAACAAACAACAAAAACCTTTTAAATAGACAAAGGATTACAACAGCTATTTTATTTATCACATCCTGTGAGGTGCCAAAAGTACCCAGTAAGAAGTTCAACCTCAGTGACCACAGGAGATATGAAGAGTGCACTAGAATACCACTTCACTTTTACTAGGAAGATTATAATCAAATAGACACATAAGTATCCTAGACGCACAAGAAAATGATACTCAGATACACTCCTCAGAGGAATAGCATGAAAAATGGCAAATGGTGTGGCTACTTTGGGAAATAAATTGGCAGTAATCAAAAGGTTAAACTTCCCATATGATTCCTAAATTCTAGATACCTACCCAGGAAAAAAGAAAATGCATAATTCCCACAAAAACTTGTAACAAAATGTTACAGCATATTATTCATAATCAACAAAATAATAGAAACAACTCCATATCCACTCAAATAATGTATATTCTCATGACAGAATATTTATTATTTGGTCATATAGACACATAATATAATTATGTGAATCTTATATCATTCAAAGGAGTCAGCTACAAAAGACTACATGATTCTATTTTCATGAGACATCCAGAAAAGGCAAATCCATGGAGACAGAAAAAAAAGACTAGTGATGACTTCAGTCTGTGGTATACTGAGAAAAGAAGATGAAGAATGTGTGCGGATGCACATGGTTCTGGGAGAGAGGAGCTAATGAAAATGCTTTAAAATCAGATAGTAGGACAGCTGTACAGTTCTATGAATATAATAGAAATTATGAAGATGCACATTTTCAAATAGTGAATTTCATGTTATGAAAACTGTATGAAAATTTAAAGCTGACTCTGGCAATGGTGTTATCATGTGAATATACCCAAACCCACTAATTAACCACTCTATGTGGGTAAACTGTACACTATATATATTTAAATTAATGCCATGTAAGAAAAACAGAGCGCCCTTTATTCATCCAAATTGTCATCAAAAAACGTCCGATGAAAGACAAACTAGAGTAATGTAGCTATTCAATTTGCAAGTACAACGCTTGGCTAACAACTGAGTTCCAAATTACCTTTTGTTCCTCCTTTCCGTCCCTTCTGGTCTCCTTTGGCCAAATCACCTGCGTCTCGAAGCACTTGCATCGCGGTATTAAAATTATCTTCTCTGAAGTCACCCTAGAATCATAGTTTTTTTTTCCATATATATAACACAGGCTACAGAGATGATGATTCAGTGGTTGACAGTATCTGTGCCCTTGCAGAGGGCCTGGGTAGAACCTGCATGGTGGCTCACAAATATTTAACCATAGCAAACATTTCTTAAAACACAAAGTTTCTCCAAAGAGCAAAAGTTTAATGCAACAATAATTATAACCAATGTCACTTAAGTGACCTGTGATAACAAAATGTGATAAAGGAGAGCTGAAATATGGGAAGACACAAATATCTGACATTTCCAGAGCCCTTGATTCTCTAGGCATTTCAAATACGGAGAAAGGAAGAAAGGTAAGTAAATTCGTGCATTAGAAAAAAGTCTCGAATAAAATTTGTTTTTAAACCAGCATCTCACTAAGCTGACCTCAAAATCCTGGGAGCAAGTAACCTTCCTATCTGAGCTTCCCAAAGGGCCAAGCTTGCAGGTGAGTACCACCACAGCATCAAACACAGTATCAGAAATAAAAATATTTTTAAATAATCATTTTTGAAGAGTGAAGTATTTGAGACCAAAAAAAAGTGTGTCTATGTGGAGGGAGTGGTTAATATTTTTCTCCAATTCAAAATTAAAGGGAAAGCAACACATAAAAGATGACATTATATAGACATATGCGTTATTCCCTTACATTTTCATCGACCACAAGGTGAAGGCCATCTCCCCCTGCTGGAAATATGTAGTGTTGCAATGGAGTAGGTCGGTAATCCGTATAAATTACATGACAGGGCTGCAAAAAGAAAAAATTAGAGAGAATTTTAGTTCTTCAAGGCAAAAATGTATATTTGATTTACTCAACAAAATTTAACACTTTCAAATAATTTTAAAAGCTAGGCAAGTGAAAAATGGGGGGAAAAATAGGCCCCCTAATTCATACTACCACCTTCTTAATTTACCGGTTCCCTAATCAAGACCAAACATATGATCTGGACTTCCACTACCCATTAGCTCATCTGAAGTATTGTAATTACAGATAACAAGGCCTAATACTGTGATACAATACAATACTGATGTATAAAAACCAAACAAAACTCTTGTAGCACAAAGGCTTTTTAAAACAGCAGATTGATCTAGCTCTATCAGGAAATTCACTGGGCTTCCATCTTACAGAAGCAACAGAGAAGAGGAATGTGACTGGATATAAACATAAGTTCGTGAGAGTAACAGTGTTCAGCAAAATAAAACCAATATACTCATCAACACCCAAAAACAAGTATTTGTTGCAAAGTCTTACACAAACATTAAAGTTGAACTAGAAAGTCAAAGTAGAAACAGTGAATACTAAGTGTGAACATACTTACATATCAACTACCAAATCAAACATGCAAGAGATAAGCAGGATTTTCTGGTCCAAGACCTCAGAAAAACTCTTTACAGTGTTCTTGTAGCTCACTGTCAGAGCAAACATACTGTCATCAGGATTAGCTTGGGAAATTAGACTCCAAAGACCAACTCTTAGAGCCTTAGCTATACTAGACTGGAGGTGGAACTCAGAAACAACAATTTCTAGTGAGCCTACTCATTTTGATAAGCTGCTTGACTTAAGAAGTAGATTCACACTAAACTGTCTTCTTTCTCTTTAAGAGCATCAGGAAAATGTATAAGAAGGGTATGGCAAGCCCAATCAGCAACATTTTAAAATAACAAAGACATAAAAAGTGTAGGAAAGTACCTGTTTATGTAGGTGGCAAATCCATTCAGCAAACTGTCGAGCATTTGGAATAGTAGCCGAAAGAAAGACATAATGGACATTATCTGGCAGCAAAATAATAGTTTCTTCCCATACTACACCACGCTCTGAGAAACACAAATGTAGTTTGGAATTCAGTGTTAGCTAAGTGATAGTATCTAAAATTATTTTTTCTTAGGCTTACTAACTGAACATGCAAACCACTTCAAACAAGCATATTTTTAGCCACAGACCATACCTGAAACCTACTTCAGTTCATGAATCGATAGAGTAGATACAACATGCAGTAACTTCATGCAGAATAAACTCTGAAAAAGCAGTTCCAGACTGTATCCTTCCCATAACAAACAAGATCCCCAGTACCAAGGCAGCTAATAGTATTTCTGCTATTGGTTAATGATGCCTAGGACATTAGAGCAACACATTCGAAAGATATGCTGTTACTATCCCATATGCCATGTTACCCAAATTACCCTCATGACCTCTGTAACATAAATCTATCTCTAAATTAATATTCATTACTTGTTTTATAATGAGATACTTTAAAAAGCATTTTAATACTTATTAATTACCTGAAAACACTTAGTTGGGCTTTTTATACAATTTCAAAGTTTTGAATACATAGTTCCAAAAAGTAATAGCTCTTTGTTCCATGTAATTTTTGTTTTCCTGTTTGCTCTGAATATTAATTTTAATAACCAACTTCTTTTAGCACTTACACATATTATATTTAACTTCTTTTAATCACAGTTAAATTTGCTTATCACATGATTCTTTGGAGTACTAAATGTTTTTAGTTTGTGTGTGGGTGTGTGCATGCCATGGCACTTGTTTGGATGTTAGAAGAGAACTTTTTAAGAGTCAGTTGACTCAGCTGGGCATGGTGATGCACGCCTTTAATCCCAGCACATTGGAAGAAGAGGCAGTGGATCTCAGTGAGTTCCAGGCCAGCCTGGTCTACAAAGCAAGTTCCAGGCCAGCCAGTGTCCTGGAACACAGAGAAACCCTGTCTTGAAAAAACAAAGAAAAAAGACACAGGTCCTGGGATTGAACTCAGGTTGCCAGTATTAGTGGCAAGAGCCTTAACCCACTAGCTGGCTCAGACCCATCATTTTTAAAGCAAATAGAAAATGTGTTTGAAAGTATCTGTATGAATTTGGCAAAGGTAAGTGTTGATGTTTTCTTACATTATATTATCATGATATATATATTATATATATATATATATATTCACACAAGCAGTTCAAAACCTGTGGGTCTCGACACCAGGGAGATACATATGAGATATTTAAATTGCGATTTCTAACAGTAGCAAAATTAGTTATGAAGTAGCAATGAAATAATTTGTGGTTGGGGGAGTCACCACAACACGAGGAACAATGTTAAAGGGTCTCAGCATTAGGAAGGTTGAGAACCGCGGATATAGACTAATTCAGTTCTTTAAAATAAAAAATCTTACTTTAGGTGTGTACATATTAAACATTAGCTTTTAAATGTCAAATTTTCTGGTATACCCCAAACTGCAACTACATTTATTTTTTTAACTGCAGTAGGGTAACAGCCTGAGGAAAAATATATTTATAGAAGTTTTGTTTTACTTATTTATTTCATACCTACCTTCTTTTTTTTGTTGTTTTTTTTTTTACAAATATGGAGTCACAGGTTTAGAAAACTAAATTAACTTAAAAATTACCAATATTATCTTTGTAAACCAGAAGCTCTATAAATTCTTTCACATTAAATAATTACTGAGAATTGGGCAGTGGTGGTGCATGCCTTTAATCCCAGAACTTGGGCAGCAGAGGCAGGTGAATCTTTGTGAGTTTGAGGCCAGCCTGGTCTACAAAGAGAGTTCCAGGACAGACAGAGCTACACAGAGAAACTGTCTCAAAAAACCAAAAAATAAAAAAAAAAATAGTTACTGAGCTTCTTATGTGAGGGAGGAAAGCAAGGTCTTGCTATGTAGCCTAGACTCACTGATCTCATTTCTTCCTACCTCTGCCTCCCGCATCCTCCTGTCTCAGCCTCCCAAGTGCTGGTATTATAGGCATGCACCATGTCTGGCTTAGTGAGAACTCTATAAAAGCAAACTACTTTTTAATTCCATTTGCTTTACTTGAATGTGTATAATTTTACCCGATGAACATTACTACTTAAGGAACTAAACTTTAATTAAGTCCTACTGGGAATATTTTACCATGTTGTCCACAATTTGAATATGTAGTAGTATACTAGAATTATAGGCACACAAAAACTGAAACTAAGCCCAACAATTCTTATTCAAAATTATTAATGGCATTTGTGAGGGAAATGCATAGCATATATCTCAACACTGCAAAGTATACCTGAATCTCTCATGTAATGAATTTCATCAAATATGACCCAAGCAACTTCTCGCATTACTTCAGAACCTCTATACAGCATACTTCTCAAAATCTAAAAGAGGGAAGACAGATTTAGCAGAACTTTAACATAACATCCAATAATTAGACAAATACTGTTTGTTACCAACAAGAAATTTTTGATAACTTTGTTATGTGGAAATATTAAATATTATAAAGCTAAATATCTTTGACTAGTCAATACATATAATCAGGTATCCACAAAGATACTATTATTATCATACCTACTCTTTTGTTTATTTGGAATATGAAGCCAACTTCCTCTCTACAACATCTTCTCAGGAGCCACACTTTAGGACATAAGAGGTACTTAACTTTTGTTCAAGACAATGGATCCCTAAAGTGTTTATGTTTCTGCCTCACAATGTGGATACACTGTAATAATCATTGTCTTTAGTTGCAAGAGTTAAAGAAAATCTTCAGGTGAAAGTTTTTAGAAAGGATAAACTTATACTGAACTCCAAAAAGAAAAGTGAGCTACCCCTTTTACATACTCTCCAAACTAGAAGCTAATTTATACTACTGTAAATGAAAATGAAATGATACTATGAAAGTATGTATCAAAGTCCTAATAAGGGAGCTGGTGAGATGGTTCAGTGGGATCCAAGTTCAGTCCCCCAAAATCAACACATAAAGGTGAAGGTAGAGAACTGACTCCCCGACGTTCTTCTCTGACCTTCCTTCACACATGCACTATGGCACATGTGCCCACACACACACCATGCACAGAAATACACATACACACAGTTTTTAACGTACTAACTACAGCAGGAGATATTCATGCCCAAATCATGTTATACTCAAAACTTAACAGTGATTAGAAAAAGTTAAGTATAATAGTGAGTATATATTTTTAAGCTGATTATTTACCTGCTTATTGTAATAAATACCCAGGCACAAAAGTAAAAAACAAAACAAAATATGAAACAAAGAGTCACTACGTGTATGAAACAATGTATTCAAATGCTTGAAACTCTATATAATATAAAGAAATCAACTAAATATTTCAAGTCATAGTAATAAGTATTAAAAATACTTTTAAAGGTATCTATGTTTTATCAGAAGTAATAAATATTAATTTAGAGATATGTTTAATGCTGCTAGGGCACTTTACAATTATTATGACCTTTTCAAACAATTCTATTGACAAATAATTATTACATTTTATCTGAAAAAAAGCAGGCTATAAACTATCCAGTGTTGGATTGAGGAAAGGTTAGATGAGGCACAACATAAATTACCTCTGTAGTCATAACAAGACAAGATGCTGTAGGATTAATAGTAACATCTCCAGTCATCAGACCAACATCTTGAAACTCTTCATACATTTCACGGTATTTCTGGTTACTGAGAGCCTTGATTGGGCTGGTAAATATTACACGCTGTTTTTCTCTTAAAGCCAATGCAATAGCATACCTAAAAACACAGAAACAGGTAAGACTTCAAGTTTGGAGAGCATTCATTCATAATCTATTTACTATAAATAAATTATTACACTATAATCATGATTTATCTGAAAGGAAGAAGTCTAACTGAGCAAGGACTTTTTTTTTTTTTTTTTTTGGTTTTTCGAGACAGGGTTTCTCTGTGTAGCTTTGCGCCTTTCCTGGAACTCGCTTTGGAGACCAGGCTGGCCTCGAACTCACAAAGATCTGCCTGGCTGTGCCTCCCGAGTGCTGGGATTAAAGGCGCGCGCCACCACCGCCCGGCTGAGCAAGGACTTTTTAACTCACAGTCACCTGGAGTTAAAACTATAATTGGCTTATCAGTGGATACCCTATTTCTTGCTAGAAAAGCCTTTGGTTCTACTGACAGGCATCCAAAAGTCCATTACTTCTCTCCATCCATTTATACATACACAGACTACAAATAATAAGAAACCCACAGAAGGGGGAGTGGATTTTTCTTCTACAGTTTCATGAGTGAGTTCATCGATATGTACTCTTTTTCTTAATGTAATATTTAACAAGTCATTTTTTTATTTATTGTAGGTTCTATTTATCAAGTTCTTTCCTAGGTATTAATGGAATTCAATACGATGGTATTGTTTGTTTGCTTTTAAAAGAAAGCTCAGTTTAGTATTTAACTACAGGCCATGAAATTAAGGTTTAAGAGGAAACACTGTGGCAGAGACTTTTTAAAGAAACAGTTCCTGCACAAAGTATGCTTATCATACCAGCCATCCTCTGAATTATAAAATTAAGAATTGTTCAAACATGATTAAATAGTAACAGTGAAAGACATATATGGAAAAGCAAATATAGAGATGTTACATTATCTAAAATACTGACTTTTTAACAACAATAATAACAAGGAATAGGAAACAGAAAAGTATAATCTGTACTTAGGGAAAAGTAGACATAAGGAATTGAATGTTTGGCTCCAAAGGTTGGATTTGGCAGAAGAACATCTCAAAAGCAGCTACAGAGACAGCAACTTTTAAAACTATGTCCCTCAAAACACAGGGAACTATGTTCTAAGAATTAAAAACAAACAAGACAATAATTCCACAAATAGGCATTCTCAATAGGAAAATGTAAACTATTAACAATATAAGCAAATGAAAACTGAGGTGGTTAGGGATGCAGCTCAATAGTAGAGCATGTGCCTAGCAAACACAACGTCCTGGGTTTGGTCCCAGAACACTGGAAACAAACAAACAAAAAATCTACAAGTTAAAAACCAGAAAAACAACAACAAAACAGTTGGAGAGAAGGCTCAGGGGTCAGGAGCACTGACTGCTATTACAGAGAGCCTGGGGTCAACTCCCAGCAACTACATGGTAGCTCACAACCCAGTTTCAGAGATCTGATACCCTCTTCCAACTTCCGTGGGCACAGGCAAAACACAAAATAAATAGAAAATAAAAGTAGAAGGAATAGCCAGGTGTGGTGGCGCATGCCTTTAATCACAGCATTCAGGAAGCAAAAGAAGGTGCATCCTCAACCAGGACAGTTGGAGGCTATCTGGTCTTCAGAGCAAGTTCCAGGACAGCTAGGGCTACACAGAGAAACTCTATCTTCAGAAAAAAACAGAAACAAACAAACAAACAAGAAATCAAAACAAACCACAAAAACCTAGGGAAAAAAAGAAACAAACCTGCTATGAAACAACCCTTGGGCCTTAATGGAAATTCCAAAATGACAAAGACACGAAACAAAAACAACAAAAAATCCTTTAATAGCTAAAACTGTCTGATCCTGGGACTATGACCAGCACCAAAAAATAAATAAATTGAACTTCCATCAAAAAGTTCAAAACCACCACTACAATATCTAAGATGAAACAGTCATTTGATAAAATTAATGGCAAATTCAACAATTCAAGAAACAAAAAACTAATAAAATCTGAAGACATTAGAAATTTAACAGAACACAGAGCATGAGCCGACACCTTGGTCTAGTTTAAGAAACAGACTCCTCAATGGGACTCGGGAACAGTTGAAAACAAACCCAACAAGGAATGCAAAACATGGGAGAATATAAAAAACAAAGTGTAGCATAGAGAAATTGTTAAGAAAGCTGGAGAGATGGCTCAATGGTTAAGAGCCCTTGATGTTCTTCCAGAGGATTCAAGTTCAATTCCCAGCCTCTCTGTGGTGATTTACAACCATCTATAATTCCAGTTCCAAAGGATCCATCATCTTCTTCTGCCATCTATAAGCAAGCATGTGCGTGCGTGCACATGCACACGCTCACGCACATGGCATACATATACAGAGAGATACACAAACACACATGTAAAATAAAACAAACTATTTAAAATCTATGATAAGGATAAAATCTTCAAAGCAGCCAAAGAGAAGCAATGCATTACATCCAGAAGAAAGTAAGGATAAGATTGATTTCTTGTCAAAAATTATGCAGATCAAAAAGAAGACTTAAAAAAAATTAACACTGAGGGGAAATGTTTTAAAAAATGAACAAGCAATATTTTTTACAATGTTAAAGCAGTTTCTTATCAGGAGACTTGTACTGAAATAAATACTTCAAGAATTTCTTCATTGTGGGAGCTCGTTTTCAGGTTCCTCGTGACTTTACCCAGCAGGTCTGCATGGAGAGGATGATTGGACCACAGGCCTGAGTGCAGGTGTCTGAGATGGTCTGCACTTGGCTGTGCTTGGGGGAGGTCTTTTGCTCCACCCCCTTGGAGTTTCTATAAATACCTTAGGGCAGAGACAGTCAGGGCCCGTTGGAATAGGTTCCAGGCCCTCTCCAGACTATCCTGTATTTTCTGTCTATCTCCACAATCCAAATCCTTCTATTTAATATTTCCTGCTAATCTCACTCAAGAAAACTCTGGGGAACTGTGGGGTTAATTGGTAAACGCCCCACACTTCATGAAGAAAGAAATGGTATCAGTAGGAAAATCTGGGTCAGCATCAACAAATAATAAGGTCTTTTTATATTAAGACATGTCATTTAAGAAAAGCAAAACATTTCACTAATAGTAAAAATAATCTGTGGAACTACATAAACTTTAAATGCCTCTTAGAAAAAGAAGGTCTCAAAACAACTACTTCCATCTTCCTTAAGAAAAAGGAGAAGAAAGTAAGTAAATGAAGTGAGTATATATCAACGAAATGGAAACAGAACAAAGAAAAAACAATGAGATCAAAAGCTGGATTTTGTCAGATCAAAATAACAGACAACCCCCCCCACCCCACCCCACCCCCGCAGCTAGATTAAGAAAAAAAATCAAATATCGGCCTGATACAAAAACAAAAAGGACATTAACAATAAACAAAAAACCAATGCCCCCCAGAAATGAAGATGTGAAATGTCTTAATAAAATTTTAATTCATCAATCCAACAATATAATACAATTACACATCATGACCAAATGGAATTTATCTCAGGATGATTCACTGGACACCCAGCAACACATTTCATCACATTACCAGGAAAAGGCAAAAATCCATATACAAAGCAAAACTACAAATCATTTCAATATAAAAAGAAAAGGAACTTAAAAAAAGATTGTGTCTCTAAACTCATGCAGACACACTGACTGAGAAAGAGACTAACTGCAAAGTAGGAACACGAGTCATGATAAAAAGATGTCTATGAAAAACTTACAAGTTACATCATGCTTAATGATGATAAACAAAATATGTTCCCAAATAATGGGAACAAAGGAAGAATGGCTCTTGACTACATCTAGTAAAACAGTATACTAAAAATCTTCAATGCTTTAATGAAGGCAAGAAAAAGAAACGACAGGTTACCTAACAAGCAAACCATCCTTATTTGCAGAATACAGACGGGAACTTTCAATGACTAAATAACTAAGTGATTTGACTATTTCAGTTGAAAACACCGATACTTACTCAGCACACACAGTTTTTCCCGCTGACGTATGAGCAGACACTAACACAGACTGATTGTTATCGACACACTGAATGGCTTCTCTTTGGAAAGCATCAAGAATGAATGGGTATTCCTGTAAAAGCAAAGTGACAAGACACATAAACATGCTAAGCTACCGAAGCACACTTAAAATCAAAAGAACTGTCCTTCCAAAGCATTCTAACATTGCTTTATGATTCAACTACCACTCAGCAGTGACAAGGAAGAGGACTACAGAACAGTTTTACAGACAGCATAAGTCTTTCTCACTGTAGTCTATTTGTATTCACACCTAAGTCGGTAATAAAATATCATTATATGTTTTGTGGTACTGTACAACAATTTTCCATATACCATAAATCTTCATAAAATAGTCATATGTATGACTTCCTTTCCTAGATGAAAACTGAGGTTCTGAAAAAATGAAATAACAGCATTATCTAACAGAGAAATAATCTGTTAAACTTTAAGAGTTCATGCTTGCTCCTCTTTTAGAGAAAGTTCTTTGAAAACATTAGCCTATTTCAACCTTTAAAGACTTTTTAAAAATCTAATGAAAACAGTCTGAAGTGAGAGGAGTACACGGGTAAGCCCAGTACAGGTGAGGGAGGCTGCAGCAGAAAGATCAGGAGTCTGAGGCCCTTCTGACAACCAAGAAGACACACCAGAAAAACACACTGGGCTGTGGTTACTTAGAAGCTGCTGAACTGTTAAACCAACAGCAAAACTTACATGCAATGTTTTCTACAGAAAGGCTGACAAATCTCTTAGATTCTTTAAGAAGGTGATAAGCACCCTTTAAATGTTTTAAAACTCATCACACAAAGCCTGGTTTCTAGCATGGTTCTTTACTCAGTTATCACGGTATTTTATTGTAGGTTTCTTCAAAGGCACATACATGAGTAAATTTAAAAATCTCATCTGAAATGTTTTCTTTTTTAAGATCTCACAAAACTTCCCAAATACTCTCGTACAGACCTTTGCTGCCTTTCCAACTCGAGGTTTAAGTGGTATATACTCCTCATCTGCAGGAAGAGCAACCTGATGTCAAGTTTAAGGAGAAAGCAAGAAGTAACCATTAAAATTCAATACTCCAAAACAAATCACGGTTTAAAGAATTGAAATGATCAACAAATGTTTCTGCTGTCTTACATGCTAGAAAATCAACCAACTACAAGAACAAGGGGAAAAGTTCCAAAACGTCCAAAAAATCCCCTCTATTAGTGCTGGCGTAGTGGCAATGCAATCAAAACATGAACCATTATTTCCCTGAAGAAACTGTTTACTGTCTAAGATAGTATCATGACTATCATTATCTTCCCCATACCTAATGTACAAACATTAATGAGTGCTCAAAAAGAAAACTCTGAGACATACAAAATGGGAGATCATCAATAAAACAAAAGTACATGCAATAAAATGGTAATACTTATTGCCAGATCCCCAAGTGTAAGTATTAAAACCAGAGTGCCTGCACTTCCAACTGTGTAAGGATCTAAGCGCTCGGCATATAAATAATAATAAAATGACAACCCTTATTTCCAGATTCCCAAGTGTGGGTATTAACACCAGAATGCCTGTACTTCCAGCTGTGTAAGGATCTAAGCACTTGGCATATAAATAACCTACCAAGTCACTTTAAGGAACACACAGAAATTAGGTAAAACTTCAACTTCTGAGGATAAAATTTCGATAAAAATTAAATGGATGAAGTTAAAAGCTTTAGCAATATTAAGAACAATCATTAAACTCACTACAATCAAGGTACTGTATTTAGTTTCAGGAACGATTAGCTGGAAATGAAAAGTGAACTGGTAATCCTCCTCCCTTGGCCTCCTTCAGCAAATCCTACCAGCGTGAGCCACCACAACCTTGGAGTGCCTAACCTCTTCACAGCAGACTCTGGATCAGCAGTTCTCAAACTGTGGGTCTAGACCCCCTTAAGGGTAGAATGACTCTTTCACAGGGGTCCACTAAGACCATCAGAAAACACAGATATCTACATTACGATTCCTAACAGCAGCAAAATGACAGTTAGGAAGCAGCAACAAAAATAATGCTATGATTGGGGGTCACCACAACATAAGGAACTGTATTAAAGGGTCACAGCATTAGAAAGGTTGAGAGCCACTGCTCTGGGTTATTTTCTAAGGGCATTGGACAGGGTCTAAAATAAGTACTGAAAGTAAATAGTCATTATATCTCACAGCCCTACATAGGCTGTCTCCATAAAATCCCTCCCCTCAGAGCTCAGGGAACCCTGCAGAAGAGGCAGAAAGAGTATAAGGGCCAGAGGGATGGAGGATGGCAGGAGAACAAGGCCCTCTACATCAGCAGGAGCAAAGCTCGGATGAACTCAGGGACTGAAGCAGCAAGCACAGGGCCTGCACACAGGTCTGCACCAGGTCCTGTCCTTATATGATGGCTTCCAGTTTAGTGATTTTATGGGATTTGGTGTGTGTGTGAATGCATGGGTCTCTGACTCCTGTGACTTCTCTTGGGCTCTTTTCCTTCTGCTGGTTTGTCTTGTTCAACTTTGATGTGCTAGTTTTTATTTTATCCTATTTTGCTATATTAAAAAGAATGAATGAATACAAACCTAGTCACTAGGATAAAGGTTAACAATTGAACTGTCATTTATACCTGCTGGGAGAGGGAAAAACCAGTTTTCTCCAATGGAGTGACACTGGGCATATCAAATCATTCCAGGGCAGGTCTCATGTCTCATGTTTAGGAGTAGTAACTGACCAACATATCCTGAACTCCAGTTTTTTGGATGCCCTTTTTGTTTGTTTGTTTGTTTGAGACAGGGTTTCTCAGTGTAGCCCTGGCTGTCCTGAAACTCATTCTCTAGACCAGACTGGCCTTGAACTCAGAGATCCACCTGCCTCTACTTCCTGTATCAGTACAGTGTGGTCAGCTCTCCTTCCACCTTGGGTCCAGGGATTGAACTCAGGTCACCTAGCTTGCATGGCAAGCTCTTTTATCCACTGACCTTTCCTGAAAGTCCAGCCTGATATAAAGTTTCACTGTAATAATAAAAGGCTTAGTGGAATAAATTGAATATATAATTACACTATATCCTATGTGTATACAGTCTCAATTCTATATGGATGCTTTAAGTCGTCAGTGATCACCATCTAATAGCAATTTACTAGTCACTGGAGCATGACATGGAATAGTATGTAAACTGTGAAAACAGTGCTGATAACTTTTAAGTGCGTGAGAAAAAACAAGTCCTAAACACTACTTTTGTGCTGGGTAATTTCCCTATTTGTTTTGGTTTTTTAAATATAGTCTTTACATCTATCCCATTGTTCTAAATTTACAGACTAAATAAACAATGTTCCAAGAGGTTAGAAAATTTGCCCAAGATTATAGTTAGGAGAAATGCTGGGCTAGCATCTGCACCCAAGGCTTTGTCACAGAGCTATAGCTCTTCCCCATATTACATGCACCACGCAGAAATGACTTGATTCCAAAGCCTGCAACGCTAAACAGCCTGCTGATCACCCCAGCCAACCTTACCGTAAGTTGTTGTACTTACCTCATGCGTACAGCCTTCAACTGTTTCAACTGATTGTACCTTGACTCTGGGCATCAGGTCTGCCAAACTTAAAAAGTTATTAAAACGGCATGAATTATTTTCAATAATTAGATCATAAGCCTCCTAGCTGCACTGTTAAAAAAATGACATTGCTCAATTATAACACTGTAAATTCAAAATATTTTAGTTATTGTAAGTATTCAGAGATGTCATGTAACTTAAATGAGCTGAAAATTAAAAATGCTAAGATCATCTTTTGTATATACAACAGACTGCTACGTAGATTACTTAACAAATATAAACTTAGCTCTACTATTTTCGATAAAAACCTCTTCAAAGCACTGTCACTATCAAAAATCAAAGCTGATTCAAAAAACATTACACAACAGAAGGTAAATAAATTAATTTAGATGTTGCTATAATTTTTAGAGATATTCTCATGAAAATCCTACACTGTGCTGATCTAGGCTCTCTGAGCACTGAGAGAACAAAACTATAAAAAAAATTAAACTAGATGTATTTCTATATATACATTATTATGTATTATATTTGTGATACATACTTTAAGACAATCAATATGTTTTTGGTAAAAATTAAAAAGTTACAACAATAGATAACAAGGAATTAAAAAATACAATCACTATTATTTTGCAACCTATTATGCTAATGTGGGCAAATGGCGCCATCTTAAATTTTTCAGTGACACCTGTATCACCATTTATAATAGATAATTTAGTAGTTATAACAGCCTAAACCGGTTAAGGAAAAACAAAATTGTAAACGGCATTATCAGTGACAATCAAACCAACCAAATATATTGGTATTAGGAGTAAAAGTTCTAGCAAAATTTTGAGAAATACAAACCTTTAGCCAGAAACATCCATGGGTCTCCCTTATCAAAAGAAGTAGTTTTGACCATCAAAACCACGGTACTACTTGCAGCAATGAAAGTCTACTCTCCTAATATCCGTGCATACTTATTCTTATCACTGGGTCAGTGTTACTCTATTATCATTTTCTACCAATCATCCTGAGACGTCTAAGCAAAGAAAACATCTTTTCTTCTCTTAAAAAAAGAAGTCTTTAGTGTTTTTCTCAAAATTGGATTCTAAAATATCAAAAGAGGAATCATTTCTGTCTTCTAATTCTCCATATTTAAATAGTTGTTATATATTTTCATGCTTATAAAATAACAAATTTTAAAAATGTCATGCACCTATCAAATTAAGAGTTACTAACTTTATGACTATAGAAATACTACCTTAAATCTTCATTAATTGAGTCTTCTATCCTGGGCTTCTTGCCAAAAATCGGTTCATCTGTGCATTCAACATCTGCATCTCTCTTGTTTTTCCCACCACTGGCTGATTCTGATTGTAATTTAGCATCTAGTCGTTTCCTGAAAAACAATTTAGGAGAGATTCTCAACCTTCCTAATGCTGTGACCCCCACAGTAAAATGATTTCATTGCTACTTCACAGCTGTAATTTTGCTGTTATGAATAGTAATGTAATTATTAATATTCATGGTATCTTATATGTGACCTCTAAACAGGTTGGGGGTGATAACTGTTGGTTTAGAATAAATTCCGTAGTATCAGTTCTAATTTTAAAGTAACACCATATTATTTAATATATTATACATACTTAGCAAAGTCATCTTTTAAATAAATGACCTTCACATATCAAAGCTGGCCAACTCTGAGAATACTCTAACTTCATAACTAGTAAAGCTGAATATTATTCCTTATATATTTCATATTTTCTTGGAAGAGTTGCTTTAAAAAAACTAAAATTCCCATTTAAAAAAAACACTAACAAAATTTTCATTAAGTCCATTGTTCCTTAAAACAGTAGACATTAACATGAAGGCTGTAAACCTTCAAAGTTTTCTCTAAGATTATGATACTATTTGGAAGAAAAAAAAGTTGTATGGTTGGATTTGAAGGTCAAAGTATTGACAAGAAGCCAGGCATGGTAGTAGGCAGAAGAAATCACAGAACTCAGAGGGCTAAGGTAGGAGGATGTAAACTCAAGGGCAGTCTAGGCTGCACAGTGAGACCCTGTTTCAAAAAGGCAAAAACAAACAAAAGAAAGCAAAAAAAAAAAATCCAAAGTGACAATGACTGGGGTTTTATAGCTTGAATATCTGTAATGAATTCAACCTAATTTCCTCCCAGTTAGAAAAATCAACTCCATGAAAATTTTAGATTTAGCTGCCAAGGCCAAAAATAGATAAAATAGGGCTGGAGAGATGACTCAACAATTAGAGCAGCCCTGACTGCCCTTCCAGAGGACCCAGGTTCAAGTCCCAGCACCCACAGGACAGCAGCTCACAACTCTGTAACTCGAGTCCCAGGGCATCCAGTGCCTCCCTCTGAGAGCACCATGCAGGTAAGTGGCACGCAGACATACACGAAAGTTTTGAAAAATTAAATGAATAAGCAGTAAGACTTGGTTCTGCATGCAGGACTTCAATCCCAGTTCTCACAGGCAAATCTCTGTGAATTCAAGGTCAGCCTGGTCTACAGAGTGAGTTCCAGGTCAGCCAAGGCTACGTAGAAAGTCTCATATAAACCAAAAAATAAGTATGTGGATAGATAGATGCTTCTATAAAATAAAATGAGAAATTTATCTTCTGCTGTTGTTACAAGATATAAAATTACTAAAATGTAGGTAATTGAGCTTCACAAAAATTAAGAATTTAATGAAACGCTATCATTAAAAGAGAAGGGGGGTAAGACAAAAGCAGAAGAGAGTTAAAAACCATCAAACTGAAAAGACATAGATCTAAAATAGTGGAGGACTGCAAATCTTCTTTATTTGCTTACTTATTCTGAGGTAGGGCCACATGCTTGTGGGGGTCAGAGGACAATCTTCACAAGTCCCTTCTTTCCTCCCACCATGTGGATTCCAAGGAATGGACTCAGGACACCAAATTTGGCAGCAAGAACACCTGTACCTGGTGAGCCAACTTGCTAGCCCCAAATGTATTTTCTTTTCCATTAAAAAAAAAAAAAAGGCCTTATAGCCAGGTGGTGGTGGCACACGCCTTTAATCCCAGCACTCAGGAGGGAGAGGCAAGACGATCTCTATGAGTTCAAGGACAGCCTGGTCTACAGAGCGAGTTCCAGACAGCCAGGGTTACACAGAGAAACCCTGTCTCAACAAAATAAATAAATGAATGAATGAATGAATGAATGAGTGAATGACTGTTATGTAATTATGAAGAATGACTTAGAGCAAAAAATGATGACATTTATATTGAAGATGTTTAAAATATGGTATTAATTATATCAGATGTGTATAAATTTTATTTTTCTAAAGAAAGATTCCCTAAGCAATTTGTACTGAAAAACCTAAAAGTAATGAAATCAAATAGCATGAGCACCTTATGCACTAAATAAATAACATTCGCCATTACAAGAAACTAAAGCCGTCTCTCAGGCTTACCACCATCTTCCTTGAAACTTCTGCGCCATGAGAGCGCAGAGCAGGAAAAAGCTCATGCGCAGGCTGAAGCGCAGGAAAAAATGAGGCAGAGGTCTAAGTAAACCAGCCTGTGCACCCACGAAGTCTGAAGGAGCAGAGGTGGGGGATGCTGAAGACTGGGACACTGGTACAAGTTGTTGGACTGCGATACTGTCGGTATACGCCTCAATGGACCTGGAACATTACCATCTGCTCGCAGAGACCACCTGAGAGACCTGACTGCCTTCATTACAACCGAAACAGTCCCGCTGGACCTATGGCATTCTGGACTAGTTCTGTTCTCACTGTGGCCAAGTGTAAATCGTGTACAATAAACCATCTGTCTTGTTGTCTCAGCTGAAGAATCAAAACAAAAAACCAAGAAACTTCATAAAGACTCTTTGGAGATACAGCTTATTCCAGCTCTAGGGCAATGAGTCTAGACACCCTTACACTAGAAAGCATATGAGGTACAAAGACTGATAAGTCTCTTTACAAACTCACACTATGGGGCTGTTCAGCCCTTAAAAGCACTTGTTGCTTTTGTAGAGGACCCAGGTTCGATTCCTTAGCACCAACATGGTAGCTTACAGTTATTGGTAACTCTAGTTCTGGGGGGTCCATCAGGTACACATATGTGCACATACATGCATACATACATATAACACATTCATACACATAACATAAATACATCTTAAGAATAAAAATAAATTCATAAGAGCTAGCTTGAAGAGCTCTCACTGGTTTAATGACCGACCATGACCGACCGTAAGTTCAAAGAGCAGGATAATGGACACAGTGCTCAGCTGTAAAAGCACTTGACACACAAGCCTGAAGACCCGAGTTTCATATCCCCTCTCCCCTCTTTTTTTAAAAAGCCAGATGTAGTGATTTACACCTGCAATCCCAGCACTCCTACAGTGAACATAGAAGGCAGAGACAAGACAATTGGCCAGAAGCTCACCTCTACAGTGCTTCAGCTGAAACAAGAGATTCTTGCCTCAAAACAAGGTGGGTGAAAAGCTACCTTCTGGCCTCCACAAGTACACTGGGACACACAAGTACCCAACTCACACAAAAAATAATAATAAAAAAACCCACAAAACTTAAAAATGGTAACAATGTGATCATTAAAAGGCAAAAGTATAAATATGGCACATCCCTAGAACACAATTCTCATCTATAAAGAGAAAAATGTTGGTAAGTTATAGGAACAAACAGCAAATATACTGAGTAAAGTGAGGCGAAAAAAAAAAGATATACTATGCTGAAGTAAAATTTAAATGTTAAATTTAAGCAAATTCTAGATGACGTAAACTGCTCCACAGCCATGGGAAAAATAGGTAGCTTAGGTGGAAGGCTAAAGATGAGAATGCACTACAAAGAAGCTCTCAGAGGTGCAGAATCTACTGTTTGTGGTGATGGTTTAGAGGGCTTCAATTAACCAATGAAAGGACAGAAGGTAGAAAGAGGAAGGGGAGGGAGGTGTGCACACCTCATTTCCTTAATACTGATAAACAGCCAGGCGTGGGGATGAACGCCTTTAATTCCAATAGGCGTGCCTACAAGGCCAATACTGGCTACATAGTGAAACCCTGTCTCTGAAAAACAAAAACAAAACTGACACACAACAAAGCGTTAAGCTTGCCTTTTCTCTATGAACTGTATTTCAAGGTAAAAATGAACAGCTGATGAAAGTCCTAGTACGATTTTTGGTTACTGTAATAAAACACTGACCAAAACCAACTTGGAGAGGAAAGGGTTTATTTCAGCTTTCGTGTTTGCAATCCATCACCCAAGAAAGCCAAAGTAGGAACTTGGAGGGACCAAAGCAGAGACCTGAGAGAAATGCTGCTCATTGGCTGGTTCAATTCCCTTTCTTAAACAGCTCAGGACCACCTGCCCAGGGAAGGTACCACCCACAGTGAACTGGGCCCTGCCATGTAAATTAGCAATTAAGAAAATGCTCCAAAGACTTGTCCCCCAGGTCAGTCTGGTGAAGGCAACTCCTCAGGTTAACAACTGAAACTAACTTTGACAATAAAGAGGAATTTTTTTTTTTTGGGTCCTATTTGTGTGGTATTTGCACATCGTGGAGACCAGAGGACTTCCAGCATCCCACATAATTCCCTCGTGACAGGGTTTCTCAGTGAAATAACTCTGAGGCTAGGTTGGCAGTGAGACAGCCCCAGCCTCTTGGTCGGTGCCCCACAGTGCTAGGGTTCCAGGTGCTCACACATCGATGCGCAACTTTTTTTTTTTTTTTTTTTTTTTTTTTTTTTGGTTTTTCGAGACAGGGTTTCTCTGTGTAGCGCCTTTCCTGGGACTCACTTGGTAGCCCAGGCTGGCCTCGAACTCACAGAGATCCGCCTGGCTCTGCCTCCCGAGTGCTGGGATTAAAGGCGTGCGCCACCACCGCCCGGCTCGATGCGCAACTTTTTATGTGGGCCCTGGGGACTCGAAATTAGGTCCTTATTCTTGCACAGAAAGCCCTCTTATCCATTGGCCATCTCCTCAGCCTCAAGAAAATAGGTCCGAGTAAGAGATACAGAAAGAAAGAAACTGGTCTGACTGAGTGTAGTGGGGCACACCAGCAATTTCAACACTTGGGAAACTGAAATAAAAGAAGAGCGAGTTCTGGGCCTGCCTAACTTACAATAGCGAGATCTTGAATCTGATTTTTTTTTTATTTTTTTATTTTTTAAGCCTCCACCTCGGGAGATGAAATCTCTTCCTCGTGTAAAGCTACTTGCCTTTGCGGTTTAAACACTCTCTCCTACACGTTTCAACCTTGGCTCAACTAGTTCTTAACCGTTTCAAGACTACGTGAGAGGTTTTGTGCAGGTGACACACAGGACCCCCCGGCCCCCCAAAACCAAACTTTCCTAGCCTGCGGTGTGGGGGTTACAGTCAGCAAGCGTGGCCTAAGGAAGCGCAGCGGCAGGAACTCACGCTGTCTGCGGACACGCGCGATCGCCAAGACCGTATTCCCCCCCCCCCCCCACATCAACGTTTTCTTTCTGCCCAACTCTTTCCTCAAACTGCTTCACCTCCCGACTCCACTCAACCAATACCCACGTCCTGAGCTCCTCATCGGAGTCGGGTTTCCTTCATTGGCACCCCAAACAGGGGAAAACAGAAACAGCTCGGAAGCCTTCCTTACCCCGCCTTGTCTGTGGACCCTGGCGGTCCCTTCCATTTCCCTTTCTCCTTGTCTTTGTCTTTCTTGGTTCCTGCTGCGGTGGTCGAATCATCCTCGAAAACGCTGAAAAGCTCGTCCCCGAAGGCGTCCGCCATCTTTCGGAGCTCTGAGTCCGAATCTCCCTCCTACCCAGCAGGCCCCGCGAATCGCACCTACAGTGACGCCAAACAGAGACTCTACGGCGGCCCGAAGGGATCAAGCGAGCGCGTCTTAAGGCCTGCGTGACTTTCCCCCGTTTAGTCTGGGTTTGGCCCCTTTCCTTTCTTTTCGACCACTGCGAGGTGGGCAGTTCAGTGATTAATAACCTGACGGTAAGTGACGTACGACACCGGGCATGCCGCTGGTTCCCGGGAGCCAAGAGGCGGAGCCTGGTAAAACGGACCAATTGAGCCGGAGCCCCAGCCGAGGAGCCCGGATGGAGGAGGCTGGGTGGAGGCGTGGGAGCCGGCTAACGTGAAGAGCTCTCTCCGGCTTCTGTTGTGTGGCCGCCGGGATCTGGATCTGGAAGAACACTCTGCCTGCAGCTGAAACATGGGCGGCAAAAACAAGAAACACAAGGCGCCGGGAGCCGCGGCGGTGCGGGCTGCGGTGTCTGCCTCCAGAGCCCGAAGTGCCGAGGCCGGAGCTGTGGGGGAAGCCCAGAGCAAGAAGCCCGTGGCCAGGCCGGCGCCCGCCGTCCCCACCGGCGCCCGGGAGCCCCGAGTCAAGCAAGGTACGCCCTGGTCCAGTGCCCAGCCTTATGCCCTCAGACCTTGCCCCGTGTCCAGCAAAGAATAGTCAGAGCCGTGCTGATGAGATCCAAACTAGTTGTCCACGCGCGAGCTTGCAAGCTGTCGGTGGAGTGGCCTTGTAGATAGATCGGTCTAAGTAAGGGCCTTTGGCCATTAAAGTTACGAAAGTAACTCCGTTACAGCATGGCATCGGCTTTCTGACTCTCGTTTTCTCCTTCTCAGAACCGAGTAATGGGATCTACTGTTGTTCGGCAGGAATCTGTCCTGAGCTGTCAAAACAGCCACTCCGCTAATGCGGAGAGGAGTAAGCAGTATACAGTGAAGTCCTTCTGTCCTGATGCCAGCGCTGTTTTCTGTCTGTTCTTCATTCTTGCCTTCTTCAGCATCTATGCAGTGCCCTTGTATGTTCTAGAAAAGTCAGTATTTCCTAAGAATAGCAACACTTTACACGTTGAACACTGGGCTAACTTACTGTAAAATCCCCGTGGTTCTTCCGGCAGACTTGCGTTTTTGCTTACCCTGCAGATTGATTTGATGACTTGAAGGTGACTAGTACCTGCCACTATTTCGGCTAGTTTCAAAAACATCAAACTTACATACTGTTTTGTTCTGTTTACTTTGCTTGCGTGTAGTTCTTTTTGTGTTTCGCCAACAAAAACTTGCAAGCATATGTGTTTATATATACACAGATACTTATATATAACCTGGTGGTAATAAGACTGACAAAATAGACACATCACCCCTAGGGCAGCTTGGGAATCTAATTTGCAAATCACACAAACAAGCGTATTGCTTTATAGTTGCTAAGCTCCGCAGAGAAACGCCTGGGAAGAAAGCTTAACAGTGTATTCCTGTTTTTCCAATGAGGAATAATGAAAAAATGACAGTCGAGCCGAAATTAGAGGCTGTCCAGAGGTTAACTCTGCAAAGCGTGGTAGAACATTCCAAAGATCTTGAGTTAGAAAGAGAGCGCTTGGAGCTCTTGAGGAATTCAAAGAATAAGCACTGTGGACAGGGAAATAGATGAGACAGAAGAAATAGGCTAGTATCACACTTACACCTAGAGAGTAGTCCTTTGTAACTGCAAATTATTATTAGGTTTGTGGTTTGAGATATGACGCATTTCCCCGAGTATTCTACAGCAGTCTCAAGCTGCAGACCAAGGTCTTTTTCTTTCCCCACCTCTACTGACATCTCACTGGATTCTTTCAAGTTTCTGGTAGTCGTCTGTTGTATTATCTGTCTTCCTGTCCCTCCAGTCCTAAAATGTTAACTTTCTCCAGGTGTCTGTCCTTGACAGTGGAGTTCCTTTTTACAGTCCTCCCAGAAGAGGTCCCTGTGCCATTACTTGTGACTTTGCCATTGTATTGTCAATGACTTTCAGTCCTGTAGATGACTTCTCAATTGACATTTCTTACACTGGCTTTATTTCCAAGCTCAAGACAGCCATTTCAACGTTTTCTTACACCATTTTCCAGTGTGTGTGTGTGTGTGTGTGTGTGTGTGTGTGTGTGTGTGTGTGTGTGTTCTTGTTTATCCCAGATCAAAGGTTTCTTTTAAAAATAATTTTAACATCTATTTATTTTGTGTATGTGTGAATACACTTATGTATATGTAAGAGGACAATTTGTGGGAGCTAGTTCTCTCCACCACATGGGTTCTGGGGATCAAACTCAGATCATCAGGCTTGGCAGCAAGCTTCTTTATGGCCTAAGCCATCTCGATGGCCCCTTAAGTTACTTTTGATGCTCTCTTTGGTTTGCATTTAATCTGTAGCTAAGCCCTGTGTAATTTTAATATACCCTTTGATGTGTCCTGTTTTGTTCACATTCTTTAAGTATTCACATGGAGTGCCAACAGAGCCTCTTAATAGGTCTCTACAGTTCTGCTCTTTTCTCCTCCAGTTAGTCCAACATGACAACAGATTGATCTCTCAGAAATGCTGCTTTGATGGTTCGTGCCCATGTTCTGCCATAGCATCCTTACTGACTGCACTAAGATCCAAACTGTTCAGTTAGCATAGAAGTCTAGCGTCTTTGCTGATTTGTTTTCGGCTGTTGTAAATCTGGCGTCTTCCTGGTTCCAAGTAGAACTTGGCTTTCTGCCTCATCATCTCTATTTTTTCCTTGAATGGAATGTCATATGTCCCTAAAACCATGTACTAAAACCCTATACCACCCTTTTCAGATATCAGTTCTTTTTTTTCCCTTACCTCTGTAGTTCATGTGTCATGGTTGTTTTTATCATTCTTTTTGATAGTTAAGTCTTCCCTTACACGAGAAATTATACTTGTATATAGCTTACAAAATTATAGTATATAACGGATATGTGTTAACATATCTGAAATATCTAGTTCAATGCTTTTTGTTATTAAAAAAAAAGCCGGGCGGTGGTGGCGCATGCCTTTAATCCCAGCACTCGGGAGGCAGAGCCAGGAGGATCTCTGTGAGTTCGAGGCCAGCCTGGACTACCAAGTGAGTTCCAGGAAAGGTGCAAAGCTACACAGAGAAACCCTGTCTCGAAAAACCAAAAAAAAAAAAAAATTCCTTGGATAAATGACAAGGTGACAGTCAGAGGAGTTGTTAACACCAATAAATCAAAAGGGGAGTTACTTCCAAATTTGCACAATTTACCAAACAGACTTCTCGTGAAAGACAGAAAATAGTGACTTGGTACTAGCTGAATGGGAAGAGACTTCTGTTTTGGTTTGGAATAGGGATGCTCCCCATAGAAAACATTTCAGCCGAGATAAAGCAAACAGCTGTTAGGATTCCTGGAGACAATGTTAAGGCCGAGGAAAGCAGAAGCTCTGTGGGAACAAACGTGGTAGGTATAGGAAGAACGTGCGGTGGGAATAGAAGGGAAAGGGTTCAAATGAGGCAGGAGCCTGGGAAGTGAGTAGACAAAGTTCAGTGCGGAGGGAGGGCTGTTGGTAGTGTTAAAGAGTTAAGAGAAAGAGAAGAAAGCTTTGCATAGGTGCTGACAGTTCAGATTGCCTTTCTTTACTTACCTCTTAGCAGTCTGTACTTTCTGTTCACAGCTGATTCTGGTAATCAGTTCCTTATATTACCCCCCTAGAATAGGAGCCCCATGTGGATAAGTACTGGATTTTTTTTTCTTTCTTTTTTTTTTTTTTTTAAAGATTTTATTATTTATGTATGTGTATGAGTGCTTTATCTGCATGTACAGCTTTATGCCAGAAGAGGGCATCAGATCCCACTAGAGATGGTTGTGAGCCGCCATGTGGTTGCTGGGAGTTGAACTCATGACCTCTGGAAGAGCAGGCAGTGCTCTTAACCACTGAGCCACCTCTCCAGCCCCGGATTGATTGATTGATCTATTTATTTATTTATGTATGTATTTATTTTTTTCTTAACCACCAGAGTTCCTGCTTGAATCTTTTGGCTGATCAAAAGGAAGTTAGAGCTGTCTCAAGTGTCTTAGTGATACGGGGGACATAAGCATTGTTGTGGATATGAAAAATAACACAATATAAGAGGAACAGGCTCCAAGAAAGACAGTATGGAAGTAACTCTGGGTTATTTATTTTTTTCAGCAGTTGAATTACTTTGAAGATGTTATGTGGTACACCATTACATGACCTTTTGGTTATAAATTTAGAATTTATAATACTTTTGTTGTAAAGATGCTGCATACTGACACCCTTACTTCTAGTTAGATTTCTGTTCACTTTTACCATCTGAATAAGTGGTAAGGAAAATAGCTGTCATAAATCTTAAGCAGTTTTACTTGGCATAAGAATGGGAACCAACTTTTCAACAACTATTGACTTAGAATTTTTGTTTGTTTGTTTTGTTTTGGAGACAGAGTTTCTCTGTGTAGCGAATTTGTTTTGTTTTGTTTTGTTTTGGAGACAGAGTTTCTCTGTGTAGCCCTGACTTTCTCTATCTAACTCTGTAGATCAGGTTGGCCTCAAACTCAGATCCACCTGCCTCTGCCTCCGGAATTAAAGTCATGTGCCACCACCACCCAGCTTGATTTAGAATGAAGAAAAATGTTTTAAGTTTTTACTAAGCTGTTTTATACAACCAGCTGTTCATGATGTGCAGCTAAATCATCATCATAAATATATTTACTGCTACTCAATTGTAAAAGCTGTGGGATGTTGAAAAACAATCATAGTAGCAAAAAAAATTCCATGGTTTCTTGTAGAACAAAATGTGAAATGAAATATGTCACTTGGAACAGGAGAAATTCAATACACATTTCTACTTCAGGCTTTCTTCTACTTGTAATACAGTACAAGCTTAAGCTTTTAGAAACTAAATGACTTATTGTAAACTATTTCACTTAACATATTTTGCATTTATCACTTCATATGCTCTATAAACATTGCAATAATTATACTTTAATGCAGAATACTTCCCTATCAGTCCAAAGACTTTCAACAAACTACCTCTAAATACAGTGCAGTGTGTGATTAACTTTGAAATTTATACCCACTGGCTTGTGTGTTTCATGCTTTGAGAGGAATGGTATGTGTCTAGGCTGTCTAAAGCTCACCACACATTCTTTGCATAAGATACTTGGTTTGGGGTTTGTTTTTGTTTTGTTTTTTCAAGACAGGGTTTCTCTGTGTAACAGTCCTAGTTGTCCTGGAACTCGCTCTGTAGACCAGCCTGGCCTTGAACTCACAGAGATCTACCTGCCTGCGTCTCCAGAGTGCTGGGATTAAAGGCGTGTGCAACCACTGCCCAGCTAAGATACTTGCTTTTTGTGTTAACACTAATTTTGAATTTCAGTAATACCTAATATTTCAGAAAGTGGCTTTAAAATCCCTGCAGCCTTCCTTTTGAGAGCAGACAATATAATTCAAACAACTTCTTAAAACAAAAGCTTATTTCTAGTCTGTCAAGTGAGTTTCTGGGCAAATAAGTGTCCCAAAGACCATGAAACCAATGTTTATTAAACAGTCTGTATAAATAGGGAAGGCAACTGTTTGCTCTGTTCTCAGACCTTAACATATGGCTTACAACATTATATACATTGTATATATACCAAAGTAATTTTCTTCTGCAGTGAGAAAAAAAATTAAAGAAAATTAGGGCATTCTTAGGAAAATTGAAGAAAAAAGAACCTGAGACTTTTCAGCACCTCATGAATAGTGCATTAATTGATATAACAATGCATCTTAAAAAAAAAAGCTTTTGAGTTTTTATTATTGTACTTTGTTGTTGTAGGATATTATTTTAAGGTGTGTTACTTTGTTTATGTTGCGTTTATTTAACTCTATGAAGGTGTGTTTGCCTGTCTAAAACACCTGATGATCTAATAAAGAACTAAGTGGCCAATAGCGAGGCAGGAGAAAGGATAGGTGGGGCTGGCAGGCAGAGAGAGTAGAAGGAGAAATCTGGGAGAAAAAGGAGTAGCCAGAGAAAGAGGAGGACCCCAGCGGCCAGCCCCCAGCTACACAGCAGGCCACGGAGTAAGAGTAAGATTTGCAAAAGTAAGAGAACAGGAAAAGCTCAGAGGCAAAAGGTAGATGGAATAACTTAAGTTAACAAAAGCTGGCAAGAAAGAAGCCAAGCAGTTCTAATTAAGAATAAGCTTCATGTGTGATTTATTTGGGATCTGGGTCACAGGGCCCCCAAAAGAGCAAAAACAAACAGCAACACTTTGTACCGTGCCAGGAATTGGGTATTCATTGGGATGAATTTGAAAATGAGAGGACCTTAGTTGAATTGGTAGTATCTCTATGGTAAGATCTCACTTCTTCAGTCCCTTAGAATACTGTCTGGTCTGAAAACACTCATCAGGGTCCCAGTCTCCTTCCTGTGAATGCTGCTGCAGGATTTTCTGAGTCACCTGATGGTTTTCCAAGAAGTCAGCTCTTTTCTTATTTATACTGGAAGTTTGAAATGAAAGCAAGGAAGTAAGATAAGCGAAAGTTTTCGATGAAAGGTTGGAGGAGACAAAGGAGAACCTGCTCAATTCGAACAAGCCAACAGTCTTTGTAAAGGATTTACAGTCTCAACCCTGAGGAGAGCGCAACGTTGTTCCCAGTATAGGCTTGGTTATTTGTTTATTTTAAGACAAGACCACACTTGGTAATATTCTGGGGCTGTTGCTATAAAGCGGTAGCTCTCAGAAGTGTGCTCAGAGAGTCCTAAGGAGCTGCTGACACTTCTGGGGACAGCTCTGACATTACACTGTTAGTGGAAGAGTTCTAAACTTGTGCTTTGTTTTCTCGTGAGTTGTATAGTACAGTTGTCTAGAGTCTACATGATACATATTATAACATCAGATTTAGTGCAGAACCAGATGGTACAGACCAAATGGGTGTGTTCCCGAAGGATGTGTGTTAAAACACCAGCCCCCAGGGCAGCTGTATTTGAGTTAAGGCCAGCAAGGAAGTGATTATGCCTAATGATGTTGAAGAGTAGGATCTGTTCAGTAGAATTAGTGTCCTCATAAGAAGGCCTCCTGAGAACACAATCTTCTCTAGATAAGCACACAGAAAGAACCATGTGAGCGTACAGCAAGGTGATGACCACCTACATAACAGGACAAGAGACCCTAGAATAAAACGTATCTAGCTGGCACCTTGATCTTACCATTCCCGATCTTCAGACTGAGAAATAAATTTCCCTTGAGTGAGCCACCCAGAAGTGTTTACTAGTTTGGCCTGGCTGCCCAAGCAGATTAAAACACCAAATGTGTCAGATTTGTAACATAAGGCTATGTGTGTCCAAGAGACATCACCAAGAACAAAGAAAGCTTTTCAGTACATGAAAGATATATTTTGTTCGTTTGTTTTGGAAAATATGTTTTGCTAAAGTTTGTTTACATTAACATACAGCCTTATTTTTAATGACTAATGCATAAAATTTACTTTTTAATTTATATAATAAGTCAATAGTTACAATCCATGTAAATAAAAATATACTTGAATCCTCAATAATTTTTAAGAATAAAGAAGTCTGTAGCCAGACTTATTGGTGGAGGCCTATAACTCCTGTAATTCCTGCTATTCAGGAGGCTGAGGCAGGAGGCTTCAGAGTTCAAGGCCACCCTGAACTACAAAATGAGTTCAATGTTAGCCTGAACCATTTAGTGAAAACCTTTCTCAAAACCTAAGAAGGGGCTGGCAGGATGGCTCAGCAGGTAAAGGCACTGGGCACAAACCTGAGTTGATCATCAGCCCCATGTGGTGGAAGGAAAGAACTAGCTCCTGCAGGTGGTCCTCTCACCTCCACATGCATGCTGTGCACATGTCCCGGCTCACGCATCCTGGTGGGAAGGTGGGGCAGAGGAAGAGAAAGCATGGGGGTGGGGCAAGAAGCTGCTGTTCACCTTTTCATCAACACCTGGGAAGCAGAGAGCAAGAAGAGGGGTAAGACTGTCCGACCTCAAAGCCACCCCCAACTGTGTACTTCCTCCAGCAATGGTCCACATTCCAAAGGTTCATAACCTCCCCAAACAGCATCACCTTCTGGGAACAAGTGTTCACATACATGAGCCTGTGGGGGACATTTCTCATTCAGACCACCATGGTAGCTCATCAAAACAGCAAGAAAATGTGAAGTCTGGAGGGTAGCATGTTAGGGGAGACACGGGGAAGTTGGAGGAGGGAAATGGGGGTATGTATGTGATCATATTTCATTGTATATGTGTATGAAATTCTCAGTTTAAATATAGGATGGATTATGACTTAAATCCTTGAGAGGGGGCTCATACCTTCTTTTGGGGCTGTGAAACGGAAAGGACATCAAGTATGCGGGCATCAAGTGTGGTGACTTGTTATGACAGCCCTTTAGAAGCTAGTACAGCCTTCCTGGACTTGTGGCTCTTCTCTCCAGCCTGTCTCCTCTTTCAGCATCCTGTTTTCAGGGAAGACTATTTTCTCATTAGATTTGACAGTCTCCTAGAAACCCCCAAGATGTCTCAGCTAGGTGTCAAAGATAAGAACATCTCATCTGGGCAGTTGTAGCACACGCCTTTAGTCCCAGCACTTGGGAGGCAGAGGCAGGCAGATCTCTGGCTTCAAGGCCATCCTTGTCTACAGAGTGAGTTCCAGGACAGCCAGAGCTACACCAAAAAAACAAAACAAAACAACGACAAAAGGATAAGAACATCTGATTAAGAAATGTGAAGATGAAGATAATTGACCTCAAATGAATATAGACATTTGAGTTTTAGGAAAAACTAGTTCCCCTTAAAGAGTGCTAATTGTTAAAATGGTTCTGAAATTTTTAAGGGGTTCAGTGCTTTGGTAAAGTGAGAGGAGAGAGCTAAAATCAGAGGTTTACTATTTAGCACCCTTTAGAGGAAAATTAAAATGATGTAATGAATATTAATCTCTAAGTCCTCTGACTATTTGTTGTCTATTACATACAGGTCCAAAAATTTATAGTTTCAATTCTACAAATGATTCCGGTGGCTCTGCAAGTTTGGACAAATCTATTTTGAAAGTGAGTAAGCAAGGCTTTGCTGCATTTCAGGAGGCATTCTCTTTAAAGAAAACCACAGAGACATGTAAGCAGTTCAGAGCACTTGCTGCTCCTGCAGAGGCCCCAGCTTGTTTTTAGCACTTATATTAAGCAGCCCACAACTGCCCCCGACTCCAGTGTCAGGGGGTCCAACACCTACTTCTGGCCTCTGCAGGCACCCACACGTACATGGCATACACACACACACACACACACACACACACACACACACACACACACAAAGTAACTAAATAAATCTCTTTTAAAGTTACATCCTCAAATAACAGGAAAATTATGGGATATTTAAATTTTTTATAAATAATATCCTGTCTCCTAGGTAGATGTAAGTCAGACACATGTTGAGAGCTCATGAGAAATGAATGAAAGTCTGGATAAAGCTTCCTTTGGCCCCACATGATGTCCTTCATAATTTACAAGTCAATTTCTTGGTAGTGATACTGGCATTTAATGTATCTTCTTAAAGCATTGTCATGCTGGATTACAACTTTATATTTTCTCAGACTAGTCTAAATTCCTGAAGTATGTTTTTGTGCTTACTAGATAACATTTAGTTAAGTAATAAAGGAAATCTGGGTTTTTTGTGGGTGAAAAACGTGTTTTTCAGTTAAAATATCTAAACAACAAGGTAAATGACTAGTAGCATTAGGTGGAAACAAACCAGGAGCCAGAGAATTCATACCCTATGATTGCTGACACATGAGTTTTCCTTTGACGTGCTAGGTCCTTTTTGGTGCAGTCGACAGTCTGTGAAGACGCTTGGGTTGCTTTACAAATAAGGTGGATTTCTAGATTCCGACCAGAAGGGTTCTAATTCAGTGAGGCGGGGCTTGGTAGTCTTCACCCTGACTATCCAAGAATGACCTAAGACATATGCCTGGGAGGCTTTATAAGAGGCTTTTCCACCTTGCCATATGTCAGTAGGAATACGATCATGTTGTAGGAATGTGGGCAAAGGCATGGTAATCCAAAAAATAAAAATATATCTTCTTTTAGCTAAAATTTTGAGTCTGATTGGAAGGAATATTAGAAAACTGTATGATTTGCTGATAATGTTTTGATAATTTAGTTTCTAATTACTGTAAACGTTCTTGACTTCAACAGGTAGTAATTAATAATAAACTAGAACAAAGAATTATTGGAGTGATCAATGAGCATAAAAAGCAAAATAATGACAAGGGAGTGATTTCCGGGAGACTTTCTGCCAAAAAATTACAGGTATTTCCTCCACCACCACCACTCCTACTTTTCGTTTGTTTATCTGATTTTCAAGACAGGGTTTCTCTGTGTAGCCCTGGCTGTCCTGGAACTCAGTAGACCAGGCTGGCCTTGAACTCACGGCGATCTGCCTGCCTCTGCCTCCTGGATGCTGGGATTAAAGGCGTGCGCCACCACCGCCTGGCTTACTTTTCTTTTCTTTGAGGCAGGATCCCACTGTACCCTAGGTTCGCAATACCTGGCTTACTGGGGCTACTTTTTTCCTCCTTCCAGAAGTAGGCATTGAATCCAGGATTTTGTGCATTTATTGGGGACAGTTTAGAGACAGCTCTAAATATAAAAGTGAATATTTTAAACTTCCATTGGAATTACATGTAGATGGTTCCTAACTGCAAGCACAGGAAAGAACTGTCTCGTTACAAGTGCACACACTGAAATGGTGGCATACACAGTAAGTTATATATACTTATATATATATACACACTCCCAAGCTACATCTTTGAGTACCTGTGTGTTCATTTCTGCCCTGCATTTTGCTTACATGCTCTGACATGATAATCCCACAAGGTAGATGCAATTGATCTTTTCAAATGAAAGACCGAGAGTTGGAAAGATGCCAGATTATGGCATAAAGTTACTGATTAGTAAGTATCAAAATAAGCTTGAAACCAGTTCTGCTCAACTTTTTAAATATCATACTGTAGAAGTACTTTATACAGAGAGATGTTTGTCAAACCACTAAAGAAGAAAGTCCTAAGCATTCACACATAGAAAAATGTGTACTTAAATTATGACATATCTATCCAACGGTATATAACTTAAAATTATTAAGAAAGGGTTCATTTCTACTAAGTATACATAAGTCAGACACACGTTGAAAGCTTGTGAGAAATTAAGGAAAGGCTGGGTAAGGAAGTTCTTAATGATCTGGACATGGTTCATATGCCTTTGATCCCAGCACTTGGGAGGAGAAGCAAGTGGCTTTTTGCATTCAAGGCTAGCCTAGTCTACAGAGCAAGTACCAGGTTAGCCAGGACTGTTGCACTGAGAAACCCTGTCTCAGAAAAACTAGAAAAAAACAAAACAAAACTGTAGTCCCCAATTTCTTATTATAATGAGCATATTTAGCTTTAAGTACCAGGTGGGCCTTCTCTACCTTCCCAGCCTCCCTCCCCTTCTCTTTCTCTCTTTTTTTTTTGGGGGGGGGGGATGGGGTGGGGGCTGCTAGGGATTGAGCCCAGAGTTTTTCACATGTTAAGAAAATACCCTCCCACTGAGCTACCTCCCAGCACTCCACAAAAAAATCTTTGAAATTACAGTGTATCCATTTCTGATTTAAAATTAATGAGAAAATGAAATTAGGAATTAAGAACAATGATCAAATTAGCAAATGTAACTTACATTTCTCTTTGATAGGATTTATACATGGCTTTACAAGCGTTTTCCTTTAAGACTAAGGATATTGAAGATGCTATGACCAATACACTCTTGCATGGAGGTGACCTTCATTCTGCCTTGGATTGGCTCTGCTTAAATCTTTCAGATGGTAAACAGTATTGTCATTAATTATTTCCTTTTCTAAAACAGGCTGTCTCTTGTTTGTTTGTTTGTTTGTTTGTTTTAGTTTTGGGGGGTGTTTGTTAAATATTATGACTGTCTATCCTTACATAAATAATAACTCAGCAGAAGGTTGTGGTTGTAACCTTTGTTAAGGACCTGAGGTACAGATAGCCTTTGTAATTGATAGAGTATACTGCCAAAAAACCAAAAAGTGAGGTAGGTTAAAATCTTTTTAAAGAAAATTTCAAAGCTTAACTAGTGAGGTAAAATAAATAGCAGCTAGAAGTGGGCTGGCTGTAGTCTGATGAGGGCACACACTTCTCATTTTGACATGTAAATCTGATTGCTCCCAGGATCTCTCTTAGGAGCTCAGGGTAGAATGGAATTAGATGCTTTAAATCTTGATGAAGTTTATGTGTATACTTAAGTATTTGTGTGTTTGGCATATAGTTTGCATATTTATCCTCAACACATTTTGTTTTAAGATGCACTTCCTGAAGGATTCAGTCAAGAATTTGAAGAGCAACAGCCTAAAAGTAGGCCAAAATTCCAGTCTCCACAGATGCAGGCTACTCTTTCACCCCC
Source organism: Peromyscus californicus insignis (assembly GCF_007827085.1). NCBI lineage: Eukaryota > Metazoa > Chordata > Mammalia > Rodentia > Cricetidae > Peromyscus > Peromyscus californicus. Next base: position 42,606,391 of record NW_026294480.1, read on the forward strand.
ACTGCAGATGAAAACCAGGAAACAGGAAGAAGACGCTAAGATTAAGGTAATTTATTCAAGAGTTGAATATTTAGGGGGATGGAGAGAGAGCTCAGTGGTTAAGAGTACTTGCTGCTCTTTTAGAGGATCTGAGTTTGGTTCCCAGCACCCATATCAGGTGGTTCACAGCTGCCTATAACTCCAGCTCCAGAGAATCTGATACACTCTTCTGTCATCCACAGGCACCAACACACATGTGATGTTCACTCACACACACATACACATTAAAACATTCTTTATATTTAAAAAAATAATTTAGGCTGCGGTTGGTTACACATAACCTCTAATTCTATCATTTGTAAGGCCGAAGTAGGAAGATCACTAGGATTAGACTAGCTTGGCTACATAGTGAAGACCCTGTCTCAACAAAGAGAGAGAGTGTCTTAGTTAGGGTTTCTATTGGGAAGAGACACATGCCATGTCTAATAAAGGAAAACATTTCATTGGGGCTGGCTTACAGGTTCAGCGGTTTAGTCTGTTACTGTTATGGTGGGAAGCATGGCAGCATGCAGTCAGACATGGTGCTGGAGAAGGAGCTGAGAGTTCTACATGTGGTCAGCAGGCAGCAGGAAGAGAGAGTAACACTGGGTCTGGCTTGAGCTTCTGAAACCTCAAAGCCCATCCCCAGTGACATACTTCTTCCAACAAAGCCACACCTATTCCAACAAGGCCACACCTAGTACCACTCCCTAATGACCAAGCATTCAAATATATGAGCGTATGGGGCCATTCCTTTTCAAACCACCAAGAGAGAAGAAAGAAAGAAAAGAATTAAACATTTAAAAAAAATTAGCATGAGTTCATAAAATCTCTGAGTTTGAGGCCAGCCTGGCCTACAGGGTGAGTTCCAGGACAACTAGGACTGCAAAGAGAAACCCTGTCTCGAAAAACCAAAAATAATTAAACAGGTTCCCAGGCTTTTCTGTCACTGCACATCTCACCTTTTATTGTTACAAGCTACCCCAAGAGGTAGTAGCTTAAATCAAGTTTCTTTTTTCATGCTTCCGTGGTCCGGGTCAGGGTCAGCTGAAAGTTCCTCTGTTCTAGAAGGAGTGTGCTGGGACATCCAAAATGGCTCCTTTACTCATGTGACTAATGCTTCTGCCAGAGACCAGCCACGCATCCCTTTCTCTACATAGTCTGTCCACATGATTGGTTTGGGTTTCCTCACCTGTGGTGGTTGCAGAGGGGTCGGACTTCTTACATGTCATCGGCTCCCAGGAACAAGTGAAATTGCCCTTGATAATTGTAAGGGATTGACTCCAGGACCTCCAAGGATACCAGAATCTTCAGGTATTAAAGGCACATATTTAAGATAGCACAGTATTAGTCATATCCCCTATGCATGTCCTCTCGTATGCTTCAAGTCATTTAGATTATTTATAATCCAGGAATAATGGGAATGCTACATATGTAGTTATAATGTGTTATTTGGAGATTAGTAACAAGAAAAAAGTCTCACTGTTAGTAATGATACAACTTTATCTTAAATATTCGGTATGTGAGTTGGTTGAGTCCACATGTATGGAAGTCCAACTGTATTTCAAAGTTAATGGCCTATATGTACACATTCTTATTAAGTCCCTGTTTTAATCATGCTTGATAATGTCGTATTGGTTGAAGCAAGTCATGTGGCCAAGCCCAAAGTCTCTTCATGGTGGCATGAATACTGGGACACTAGGAGGTATAGTTCACTAGGGCATTCTCTAAGTACTCTATATGTCATCAAACATCTGGGGAGGTATTATCCTTGTAAAACCACTGTTTCCGGCAACACCACTAGTTTTCAAGGGTGCTAGCTAATCCTTTTTAATTCTATAAAGTAATGCACTTAGAGGAGAAACAGAAAGGCTAACATGTTCTCCTAGTTTAATATTTGGTGGGAACTGGCTGTGCATCCGAGGCTGACCTAAAACTCAAAATCCTCCTGCCTCAGCCTCCCTGGTGCTGGCATTATAAGCAAGTGAGTAGTCATTCTTTGTCTTTTGTAAGTTTAGACTTCTTTTAAAATGTTTAGTTTGTTTGTCCTTTGCTGTATATAATAATAACATGACTTTTGCAATGTTTATATGTCTGCTGTTTTTGTAGATGAAGAACTTATAAAAGTGGAGCTTAATAGTTTTGGCATCTTTTTCTAACTCAATCTTTCAGAGATATGTTTTCTCTTTTTAGCCAAAAAAGGAAGAAAAAAATATGGAGGTAAATATGAAAGAGTGGATTTTGAGATATGCTGAGCAACAAGATGAAGAAGAAAAGAGTGAGAGTTCTAAGAGCTTAGACGATGAAGAAAAGTTTGACCCTGTGAGTAGAACTCTGAATCAGGCCTCTAGCATCCTGGGAATTACCAGGCACAGTACTGAACCCTATTTACTCGGTTTTTCTCACTTGGGAACTGGACAAGTAGCTCTCGCAAGTGATGGAAAAACTAAATAGAATCACATATGGGTAAAAGTTGGCACATAGTAACTAGTAAGTGCTAATTACATCTCTCCCATGTTTAGAGAGATAAACTTCACATGTTTTAACATGAGTGTTCTGTGTAAATAGTATGTTAAATTCTTTGAGTAATAGAAGGAAGGCAAAGCGTATTCCTGTATAAAGGAAGCCAGCAGTTGGGAAAGAAAAATAGGTATCTTAAGATCAAATAAAAGCACGAGACTGGGTGTGTTAGTTGGCTTTCCACCACTAACAGCAGCAGTGAGGGTCAATTTAAGATGGTGAAGTGTTTATCTGGCCCCCAGCTGTAGAGGTTTTAGTCCATGATCACTGGGCTGCATTATTTTGGGGCCTGTTGTAAGGCAGGTCATATAGTGACAACAGTGTTGGGGAAGAGCTGTTCACCTCGTGGTGAATAGGGAGCAGAAGAGACTGGAGTCTCAATATCTCCGTTAAGGGCACACTCCTGTTTATGTGATGTCCAACAGGCCCCATCTCCTACTGCGCTACCACCAGAGGCTAGCGACTAAGCCTTACCATCCGGGCCTTTAGGACACATGTAAGATCCAAAACATTAGCAGTGAAAAAGCCAAGTTATAGGAAGAAATTCATCAAAGAAGTGTCTGAAATTATATGAAGAACTTTTTAAAAGTAAATCCCTCACAAAAATAGTATGAGTGACCAATACATGTTAAAATAATTCAGTGTTACTAGTCATGAAAATAAAAAACTGTAATGAGATACCATGATATATTGGTATCAAATATGTAAAGTTCAGTAATACCAAGTCTAAGGGAGAATGTGGAGGGTAGTGGGGTTTGTCGACCCTCGGTCATGGAGTTAGACACACTGACTGTTGCTGCAATCTCAGGTAAGGAAAACACTATCCACCCTCTCCCTCTAAAGTCTCATCTTAGTCTGCTTAGGTTGCTGTGATAAACAACTTGGGGAGGAGAGGGCTTATTCTAGTTTATAGTCTGTCATGAAGAGAAGTCAAGGCAGGAACTGAAGCAGAAACCATGGAGGAACGCTGCTTACTGCATTACTCCTCATGGCTTGTTCAACCTGCCTTCTCATACAACTCAGGACCTGCCCATGGATGGCACTGCCCCCCCAGGAGTTGCTGATTTTCAGTCTGTGTTAGAATCCTGAAGGAGTTAGACTTAGTGCTGGCCACAGCAGCAGAGTACACAGATCTGCCCGTAGGAGTGAGAGTAAGCAGACGGAAAGGAAGGCTTCCTTCTTCAATGCCCTTTTATCTGGGCTGCCACCATAGGCCCATATTTAGGGTGGGTCTTCCTTCTTAATATCATCTGACTGAGAAAATCCCTCACAGGAGGGCCCAGCAGCTTGGGGTTAGTTGATTTCAGATGTTGTCAAATTGGCAACCAGGATTAGTCATCACACTGTGTAACTCAGCAACTCCATTTCTAGGTATATATTAAGACCTGAAGTCAGGGTCTGGGAAAACATGTCTGTACACCCTGTTTATAGTAATAGCTAGAATGTAGAAGCCATTTGATGTCAATCAAAGGGTAAGTCAGTAAGTAAAGAATGTGTGTACAGAATGGAAGGGAATTCCTGGCACACAGGGTAACCCTGATGGGTCTTGAGGACATTATGCTAGTAAGCTAAGCCAGTCACAAAAATCAAATGCTGTGCAATTCCACTTATGGGAGGTACCTAGACTAGTCAAAATCATAGAGATGGGGGGCGTGGAATACTCTTCTAGGGGTTGATGGAGAAAGAGGAATGGGATATTACTGCTTTCTGAGTGTAGTGTTCCACTTCTGCAGCATACAAAGTTAGCTGGGTTGTGGTTGAGGTGGCTGCCAATGACCTGAATGTGTTAACAGCACTGAAGGAAGAACAAAGTGGCAAGATGCATAAGTAGAGGGATGGTGGCCTCGGTGTCTTGTGGAGGAGAGTGAGAAGAATTCGGATGAATGGGGTGGATTTGCGGCAGTAGCTAGGCCTTGGGTTACTCCACTTCAGTGTGTCTACACACAGAATGGCCCCAGCGATTGGTAGTTGACTCCACTTCGGTGTGTCTACACACAGAATGGCCCCAGCGACTGGTAGTTGTGCTTACTGAGTTGTGTTTTCCTGTGGTGATAACCACTGTATCTCACAGCAGCACCCTCGAGTGCCTCATCTCCACGTGCTGTTGTGCTTATTTATCATCTGCTGTTGCTTACTAACCTAAGGAGAAAGGCAATCGTGGGGTTAAACTTGCTGCTCTTTAGCTTTTGCTTAGGAGTCATAGCCTTGTGTTTTCTGAGTTTTCTTCCACCCTTTTACGTTTCTTAATTGGTTTTATTTCTCTCTGAGAAGTTCAAGAAGGTGATTTGCTAGGTCTAAGGATCATAGGTTCTGACACAATGTAGTGGTCACAGATCAACTGTTCTTAGACTTTTTTATTTTCTCTTCATCATTTTACTTGGAAAAGAATCAAAGGTACTTGAACCTTTCAGCCAAACTTCTGGACGCAAAGGAGCAAGCAGCTGCCTTTAAACTAGAGAAAAACAAGCAAGGCCAAAAAGAGGCTCAAGAGAAAATAAGAAAGTTTCAAAGAGGTAAGAGTTACAAGTCCTTACTTGGAGAAGTGTAACTGTGTCTCTGTGTTTTGCTACCAGTTTAGACTTAAGATTGGTTACCTCTTCCTATAGCAAGCCAAATGATAACTACTGCTGATCTTGTGGACCTTACAGCCTGTTATAACCTCCCAAGTGTTAGAACATAAAGGAGCAACATTAGTTTAAAAAATGAACGACTATCTTGTAATCAGACTTTATTTGTGGACAGTAACCTATATATTTCATGTAATTTTCAGTTCACCAAATACTGTTTTTGTGTGTGTGTCTGGTATATGCATGTGTGTGCTAATGTGCTTGCCCACATGTGCAAGCCAAGTGCCAACGTCAGGCATCATCCTCTATTGCTCTCCACCTTATTTTGTTGTCCGTTTTTTTCTTTCCTGTGTGTGTGTGTGTGTGTGTGTAATAAAATACTATTTCCATTCACAAAATGTAAATGTGATCTTATGTGTACTTTTTCCTAATGAAGGTATTTTTTTACTCTACTACATTTACTAATTCTTTTTAGAATACATTATGAAAGTTAATATATTGCATTTGACTTCTAACATAGATTCCAAGTAGGAAACTAGTTTTAAAAGGAAAAGAAGACATACTGTTTTTAAACTATATTTGCAAAATACAAAGCATAAAAAGCAAATATATAAAACTAAACTTTTTTTTTCTTGGTAGAAATGGAAACTTTAGAAGACCATCCAGTATTCAACCCAGCCATAAAGATTTCACATCAACAAAACGAAAGGAAAAAGCCCCCTCTAGCCACAGAAGGTGAAGGTGCTTTAAACTTTAATTTATTTGAAAAATCTGCAGCTGCCACTGAAGAAGAGAAAGGTAAATTAGGGGAACATGACTGTTGCTTTGCATTTTGGCATACTACTTATATTGACAGTAAAATTATGTTTTCGTGGGTTTGTTTTGTTTTTTTAAGTAATAACAGTTATGATGAGCCATGGGTAGCATTTTGTCATTGCAGAGACACTGGCTAAGTCCCATCTCTCTCTAGTTCATCCTCCAAACTTGACAGCTAGATTTGAACTATCAACTTGACCCTGCCTAGAATCATGTGTGTGTATGTGTGTGTGTGTGGGGGGGGGGGGGGGGGGGCGCGGGGGCGGTTGTGCACATAGTGCCGAGGAGGCCAAAAGAGGATGCTGGATGCCCTAGAGCTGCAGTTACAAGCAATTGTGAGCTGCTTCACATGGGTGCTGGGAACCAGACTCAGGTCCTCTCGGTGTGCACCCTTAGCCATAGGAAGCTAACACTCCAGTCCCTGAAAAAGCAGTCTTATCTTTATCAGATTGGTCTTTGGGCATGTCTGTGAGTGGTTGTCTTCGTTGATAATTGACGTAGAAGGGCCTGGCCTACTGTGAGGGCACTGTTCTCTAGCAGGTGGCCCTTGGCTATGGAAGAAGGCTCACTAAACACGAGGCAGGAGGTGATCAGGGAGCAGCACTCGCCTGAGTCTCTGCTGTTTCCTTGGCCGTGAGTGAGTTCCTGCCCTGGCTTCTCTCAGTGACCAACTTGTGGCAGACCAGCCCCCACACTTACTTACCCCAGGAACTCTTGAGGAATGAGGGATAAGAGAGTTAGTTAGAAAGAGAGAGTAGAGCCGGGCGGTGGTGGCGCACGCCTTTAATCCCAGCACTCGGGAGGCAGAGGCAGGAGGATCTTTGTGAGTTTGAGGCCAGCCTGGTCTACAGAGCAAGATCCAGAAAAGGCGCAAAGCTACACAGAGAAACCGTCTCGAAAAACCAAAAAAAAAAAAAAAAAAAGAAAAGAAAGAAATAGAGAGTAGAGAGAAAACACACGATAGACTCCAATGGGCCTGGATCCTTATCCACCGGCCCAGAACTTTATTCCGAAGGTCTATTTATAACAATGCCAAAGCTCGGAGCAAAAGCCCTCCCCCTTGCTAGTTAGACCCTTACAAACACCTGGTACCCAAGCCCGTGGTCCAATCAACCTCCCATGCAGTCCTGCTGGGTACGGCCATTAGGAAACCACTGTGACCTGGGAACTGTAAGCAAATAACCCTTTCTTCCCCAAGGTTGTCTGTAGTCAGAGTGTTTTAGAACAACACAAGGCAAACTAGGACATGGCTTTTCTGAAAAATGTGAACGCCAGTTTATGTAAAGTCAAGTTCTCTGTTCAAACCTTTTGATTTGTTGCTTCTGGTTTTTAACCCAGGGTCTTGCACATGTAAGCAGGTGCTCTGTAATGGAGCTGTGCTCCTCCAGTGAGAAACTGTTAGTGACATCAGGAACAAGTCCCGAGCCTTTCATGGCATTTGAGAGCTTTTGCATTCTGATTCCCTTTATCTTTCCACTGTTTGCTAGTGTCCTAGCCACTTCATTCCTGACATTTGTTGTTTGACAGTTCCATTCCTTTATTCATCTCGCTACCCCAGTGCCTAGGCGCAAATCAAACAATACAATTTCTTTGACTCCCGAAGTCCTCCATGACCCAAGATGCGAGGAATCGTACATCTCTGTGTATTGCTGCACACACTAGTCATATTCTTTGCATGTTCATCAGATTATATTACAAATCATTCCTATATTAAATAATAGACATTTTAAAATTATTCACTTGTTCAGTAATATTTATTGAATCATTATTGTGCAAATAAAAGGAGTTATATGAACAAAATAACCCAACTTCTTCCCTTTTTATTGGTGCAACCTAAGTTTGGAATATGAGCACAGATAAATTGTCTATTTTTGAATTAAGATTTGTGCTTTCAAAGAATGTGGGCTTTTAATAATAGAGAGAGTAGGGCTAGAGAGATGGCTCAGCAGTTAAGAGCTAAGTTCAGTTCCCAGCACCCACTTTTGGTGGCTTGAAATGGCCTGTAATTCTGGCTCCAGGGACCTGACACCCTCTTCTGGACATCTGTACTCATGTGCACATACCCACACACAGACGCACACATGCAGACATAATTTAAAGTATAATAATAATAATAATAATAATAATAATAATAATAATAATAAAAGTATAATAATAATAATAATAGAGCAGAGAGGTCTAATTTGAACTGGGACCACCTTGCTGCTAATAATAGCTCTGAGACTAATCTAATAGTCTGACAGATAATCAGGTGTTAGCCTGGTAGCAAGTTGGTGGAAATTACCTCCAAAGAAGAGAGATAGTAAGTTAAAAATCTTAAGGTAAAAGTCAGTTTATAGTGTCACTATAAAATTTGACAGATTTTCTATGATAGAAATGTACTATATTTTTGTTATTTGATGTGGTAGTTAATAGCAAAACATGAATATTGAGCACTTAAGATGTGACTGGTATACCTGAGAATTTGAAATCATAATTGATTTCTAACCACAAAGCTGGTAGCTACTAGGCTGGGAATACATTGAACATTTAAAGAATTGCCTGAGGGCCAATGTAATCACAACATTAGGGAAGAGCAGCATACAATATATTGACAGGGGTGGACCACAGAAGTCCTTTAGGGCAGTTATCAAGAGTAAGTACTTCATGTTAGATGTACCAGGAAGCCACTGACAGTTGTGGTGTTGACAGCGGTGGCCATGGTAAGTAGAGAAATGAATGGTATGTGACATATTTTTTTCAGTAACTGCATGGAGGGTATCCTACCAAATATTGTCATTCAGTAAATATGAACATGCATAAGGTCCTCGAGGTCAGCCAGGTGTGGTGGTACACACCTCAGATCCCAACACTTCTTCCTGGGAAGAAGACAAGGAGGATCAGGAGTTCAAGATCATCCTTGGCTACAAAGCAAGTTTCGGCTCTTCCAGGGCCTTGTGAGACCCTGTCTCAAACCACCACCACCACCAACAGATTTGGGATGTTCTGTGGTTCAATCCATGAAGAGGATTGCATCACCGAGAGAAGAGCAACTTTTCTGTGTTCCTCCTTCGCCTGTTCTCAGAAATGCTGTTCCCACAAGGGAGAGCACGCTGATCACTCCACAGAGAATTTATATTGCTGTTACCATTTTTAAAGAACAAGTCTTTGCCTTCCATTTAAGGTAAAAAGAAAGAACCTCATGATGTAAGAAATTTTGACTACACTGCTCGAAGCTGGACTGGAAAATCTCCCAAACAGTTTCTAATCGATTGGGTCAGGAAGAATCTTCCCAAGAGTCCAAATCCTTCCTTTGAGAAAGTTCCAGTAGGTAGATACTGGAAATGTAGGTATGTTTTTCTGGTTAACTGAATGAACTTTTAGAAAAATGTGAATCTTTCTGTTTCTTGTAAATTATGTAAACATTTAGAAATGTCAGGCTTGGTGCTTCATGATTGTAATCCCAGCACTTAAGAGGCTCAGGCAGGAGTTCTAGGCCAGCCTGGACTACAGAGTGAGTTCAAATCTAGTCTGTCCTATAGAGTGAGACCTTATCTCAAAAACAAAACACAAGTAAGCATTTAAGAAACTCTTAATTCCTCATTTCCTGTACACATTCCTTATAAGTCATTATCTAATGCAGTGCCTTCCATGGAAATACTTACATAATTATAAGTTTAAGTTTGATGTTAATGAGTTTCTTTTTGATCTGACCTCACCAACTTTTAAGGTTTTACTATTGTTTTTCTGCTTCATTTTAGGGTAAGGGTTGTCAAGTCTGAAGATGATGTTCTGGTCGTGTGTCCTACCATCTTAACCGAGGACGGCATGCAAGCTCAGCACCTGGGAGCCACATTAGCCCTTTACCGGCTGGTGAAAGGGCAGGTGAGCCCCTTAGGCCTCGATGCTTTAGAAATGAAAGGATGGCCGTGCCACAGTCTGAAAGGCTCTAAAACCCAAATCCTTTTCAACAGTCATGGTGCCACAGTAGAAAATGCTTCACCAAGAAACGTTCTTTTGTGAATGAAATTATTATGACTCTCTGTGGAAGGCATATATAAAACAAACCGTTGGTGTTTAGACAAGGCCTAGCCCAAGTCTAGTCCATTGCCTATGTGCCAGTATCCCTAAGTCTAAAATCCAAAACTTGTAGTTCCAAGTATTTGGGATAAGAAATGCCCATCCTACAATAAAATTGTCCCATAAAACTTAATTTTTCAACTTAAAAATGTAGGCAACTGGTTCCATTTTTCATCTTTAGGTTTCTGTGTGCTTAGAGTTTAAAGAAAGATTACAGAACTACTGAAGGAAAACGCTCTTTGAGAGAATACAATGCTTGTCTCAAAAGTTAGAGTGCCAGCGTTTTCTTTTATAAAAAATGTGTTTCTCTGTCTTCATGGGAATTGTCTTAGTCAGTGTTCTAGTGCTATAAAGAGACACCATGACCACGGCAACTCTTATAAAAGAAAGCATTTGGGGACTGGAGAGATGGCTCAGCAGTTGAGAGCACTGGCTGCTCTTCCAGAGGACCTGGGTTCATTTCCCAGCACCCACATGGCAGCTCACAACTGTCTGTAACTCCAGTTCCAGGGGATCTGATACCCTCACACAGACGTGAATGCAGGCAAAACACCAATGCACATAAAACAATAAAAAATAAAAATTAACAAACAAACCATTCAGTTAGGGCCTTGCTTATAGTTTCAGTGGGTTAATCTATGATCATAATGGCAGGAAGCAGACAGGTGTTGCATCGAGTAGCTGAGAGCTGGCCATCCTGGCCTGCAGGCAGAGAGAGACACTGGGCCCGGTGGGAGCTTTTGAAACCCCAAAGCCTACTCGCAGTAGCATGCTTCCTCCAACAAGGCCACACCTCCTAATCCTTCCAAATGGCCCCCACTAACTGGAGACCAAGCATTCAATCATGGGTCTATGTGGCTATTCTCATTCAAACCACCACAGGAAATTAGCCACTAACTAAGTAGGAGTCCAGACAGTTGTCCTTTTCCAACTTCTGCCCAAGTTCATAATGTCTTCTTTCTTGCATTTTGCAAAGTAAAGTATCATAAGCTATATCTGCTTGATAAAAATGACTGTTGATGTCACAGAGATGGTGGAGGTTCTTTGGTGGCAGAGGAGTAGAATGAAGGTTCCATTTGGTGTTTGAGTTACAGCACTATACCACGGCCAGATCTCACCAGGAGCTTTGTGTTTCAGAATGCTCTGTGGTTCGTCTACATATTATATAGCACCCCTGCAGGAATATTTAATAAACGTTCATTCTGCAGTTTACCATGCTCTAAAAGTCAGCCCTTTACAGGTTCTCTGCAGAGACAGGAAGCAGAGCTCTTCACTTCCTCCCCCATAGACACATAGCCATGAAGTCGAGAAACAGGAGTGCAATGCTGCATCCTTTCTGAATTGATAGCCCGTGTGTGTGTGTGTGTGTGTGTGTGTGTGTGTGTGTGTGTCTTACACTGAGGACTTGAAAGTTTAGGGATCCCGTTACGTTTTTCGATACATCAGCTTGAAGTTCTCACTTCCGGCACTTGGACTCCTTGTCCTAAAAGTAAAGCATCGCTGTTGTTCTCCTTTTCAGTCTGTTCACCAGTTACTCCCCCCTACTTACCGAGACGTTTGGCTGGAGTGGAGTGATGAAGAAAAGAAAAAAGAAGAATTAAATAAAATGGAAACCAATAAGCCACGGGATCTTTTTATTGCCAAACTTTTGAGTAAGTTGAAGCAGCAGCAGCAGCAGCAACAACAGCAACAGCATTCTGAACATAAAAAAGAAAGCTCTGAAGACCCCGAGGAATCTTGGGAAAACTTAGTTTCTGATGAGGATCTTTCTGCACTGTCCTTGGAGTCAACAAATGCAGAAGACCTGGAGCCCGTGAGGAACCTCTTCAGGAAGCTGCAAAGCACACCCAAGTATCAGAGACTTCTGAAGGAGCGACAGCAGCTGCCTGTGTTCAAACACCGGGACTCGATTGTGGAAACTCTGAAGAGGCACCGGGTTGTAGTGGTGGCAGGAGAAACAGGGAGTGGCAAGAGCACTCAGGTCCCACATTTCCTGCTGGAAGATTTGCTTCTGAACGAGTGCGGAGCGAGGAAATGTAACATAGTTTGTACCCAGCCCCGAAGAATCTCCGCAGTGAGTTTAGCCACCAGGGTGTGTGATGAACTGGGCTGTGAAAATGGACCTGGAGGAAGGGTAAGGCCTGTTCTCTCCTCGCCACCTCTGTGAGTGGTGAGCTGACTCTGCTTTGTTTGGGAACCTGTACAGTAATCCTAGTTCTGGTCATTGACTATTCAATATGTTACATACTTAACATTCAAAGAGTAGGCACAATTCAGATTTGACTTCAGCACACCATGAATCTTTTCTGAGGAATGTATCCCTAAGTGGTGTCATTCTTTTCAGTGAATAGAAAAGGAAAGGAAAATAGAAAAAAATATTAGATGATTGAAAAAAGAACAGAGCAAATGATGGGGCTGAAGAGATGGCTCAGAAGGTAGAGGCGGCTATACACAGGCCTGATGACCTGATAGGATAGCAGAAGAGAACCAACAGTCATCCTCCTGTCTCCACATGTGCACCATAGTCTGCATGAGCCTACACTCATGTACACTAACTAGAACATAAAATTGTAAATTATCAAGACAAATCTTAGAGCTTCATACAATTGAAAACCATAGACATGCACTTTTTTGGCTTTTTGAGGCAAGATTTCATACTATAGCCCAAGCCAGCTTGAAACTCACTATGTAACCCGGGCTGGCCTTACACTCCCAGTGGTACTTCTGTCTCAGCCCCCTGAGTGCTAGGACTATAGGTGTGAGCCACCACTTCAGCTAGAGATAGACTCTTGGCAATAAACTGCTTAAGTGGATCTGCCTAACTGTTGCATGGAGTAGCAAGATGAGCATCTGCACTGCACTCTGCGGCTTGTTCGCCAGCTCGCTTGTGAACTCTGTGGCTGCTCTGTGTTCTCCCCGCAGAATTCTTTGTGTGGCTATCAGATCCGGATGGAATCTCGAGCTAGCGAATCTACTAGGCTACTATATTGTACAACAGGAGTTTTGCTAAGGAAACTTCAGGAGGATGGTCTTCTGACTGATGTGTCCCATGTCATTGTAGATGAGGTGAGTAGGTTTTATAATTGTGTCCAGATAAATTCTAAACATGTTTATATTAAAAAGATGCTGTTGGTGACACTAACTAACGTTTTCTTTGTGCTTACATCAGACACTGTCCAGCTAATGATTTGGTTCATCTAGCAGATGTCTTGTGTTAATGGATTTGCTCCATAAGTACTGTATCCTGTTTGCGGTATGCTTGATGCTGTTCAGAGGATCACACAGACATAAACACATGTTCATTGATCTTCCCAGCAATGCTCAGACACTTTCCTTTCTACCGGTGGGCTGCTGCTCAGCCACCACATTGACATGTCTCGTGATTAGCTCTCTAACTCTTACAGAGGACAGGAAATCATCACCGTGCAGTTTTTCTCTAACTATTCTTCTGGGATCAAATTTGAGTGCATGCTTGAATTATGCTCAAAGTTTAACGTTGCAACAATTTCAGACGTCTAACAACCTACTCAAGTAAACTAAATTTGCTAGTATTTTTTTTTTCAAGAAGAGATATATAGCAATTCTCTTTTCAGAAAGTATTATTAAATGTTTATAGCAAGGCAGAATAGCTGACACATGTGTATCTCAGCACTGGGTTGGCTGAGACACAAGTTCCTAGCTAACGTGGAGCAGTGTGCGACTGTCTTAACATGCAAAAAGAAAAAGAAAGAAAAGTCTGATATTAAGTTTTTTATAAATGTCTATTCATTTACTAAATTTAAAATGCAGTAGTAACAGTTTTGTCCTACTTTGGGTTTTTGAGACAGGGTCTTGCTGTGTAGCCCAGGCTACCTCCTTACATCTTAGCCTCCCAAGTGCTGAGATGACAGCATGGGACACCCCAGTTGCTCATCCAGTAATCTGTAATTAATAGACTACATATAGATCACTATATAGGTTACTTTCCTCTTCAGCTTGACGCCATCAGGCTCTTGATGTACAGAGTATCCTGGTGAGGGGCTGGAGTGATGGCTCAGCAGTTAAGAGAGCTGTGTTTGAGTGCCAGCACCTATATCTGTGGGCAACTGCACCCACATGGACATAACCCCAACACAGAGACATACGTGTAATTAAAGTAAAATCTGACACTAGAGATGCCTTGGAGATTGAGAGCATTTGGTGCGCTTCCAGAGGACCCAAGTTCAGTTCTTAGCACCCATATGCATGGCAGATCACATCTGAAACTCCTGTTCCAAGGAATCTGGCACCCTTTTCTGACCTCTACAGGCACCAGGCACACATTTGGTGCATATATACATATGTTCAAACAAAACTCTCATACACATAAAATACAAATAAATCTCTGAAAAGTAAAAATCTTCAATTTTTTTTTAAGAAGTGCCAATGAAATTCATCAGCTCTTAAGGATACGAGAGATTTGGGAAGTTTGTTGTTTCACTCTTCTGGCTATGTTAACAGGAATTGTGTGCTTTGCTAGAGTTTATAGTTGGTGTGACATCTAAGTAACTTTCATTGCTGGCTATGCTCAGAGCTCCATTTCCTGACCACCAGTAAGAGGTATCCTTAATGCTGTACATTTTTATTAACTCTAGTGTATGTTATCTTTTTTTACAATCTTGGTTGTGATTCATTTTCATGTTTCTGATGAAACATGATTTTCCAGATCATTGTAGTCCACTGGATCTCTTTCCTGACCGTCAGACATGAATCTCCAGGTGTCTTCTAGACCCTTTCAGTCTTGGGAACTTTGGGTTCAGTGTTTCTAAAACTCAGACTGTCCTTCTCTTGCCCTACTCCTCTTCTGACCAGTGAGTGACCCCTGCCTTACTAGTCAGCCACCAAAGTAAAAACACCCAGCGTCTTTCGTCCATGTCCCCTAAATTCAGCCACCTAGTTAAGTGTGTTCTGCCTTCACATCCAGTCACTTGCCTCCACGTTCAGTGGTCTTACTTCTTGTAGGGGTCACCAGTGTCTCTTTAATAACTACAGCAGCATCTCATGAATTAGACTTCCTGCTTCATTCCCTGCACCGTAGCCATAGTCCAGAGTAGCTCTTTTTCTGTGACATAGAGTCTGCACAGGCTGGCCTTGAGCTCACAGTGCTCTTGCCTCAGCTTCTAGGGTCCTATTCTTAAAGATGTGTGCCTCATGAACAGCCAGCTCCAGTTACCTTGTGCCTCTTTGTTTTTTGAATTATAAATAATACTTAGATCACATGATTCTGCTCTAAGATGACTTAAGCCCCAGACAGTGATTCCTTAATGGTGCTTATAAGATTTACATGGCGGGGCTGGTGAGATGGCTCAGAGGTTAAGAGCACTGACTGTTTTTCCAAAGGTCCTGAGTTCAATTCCCAGCAACCACATGGTGGCTGAAAACCATCTGTAATGAGATCTGGTTCCCTCTTTGGGCCTGCAGGGATACATGCAGGCAGAATACTGTATACATAATAAATAAATAAATCTTTAAAAAAAAAAAACGATTTACATGGCTATCACTAGGTACCTCTCTAGCTTTTTTTTTTTTTTATTTTTTTTATTTTTCAGAGCTGAGGACCGAACCCAGGGCTTTGCGCTTGCTAGGCAAGCATTCTACCACTGAGCTAAATCCCCAACCCCAACCTCTCTAGCTTTATCTCTTGCATATTTTCCATCCCAGGGCCCAAGTCCAGTATTTTAGTTCCTGAACTATGTTATGAGTCCTTTCGTCTCTCTGAGTTTTTTAATTTTTTTATGTGTGTTTTGGATGCATACATGTCTGTATACCATGTACATGCCTGTTGCCTGTAGAGGCCAGAAGAGGGCATCCGATCTCCTGGAACTAGAGTTATAAATGGGTGCTCAAGTGGAAGAGTAGCCAACACTCTTACCCACTGACCTCTCTCCCCCTCCCCTTATTTGTCTGTTTTGGGTACTCGGAATTGAACCCAGGGCTTTATACATTCATTGTAACTTGACCTAATTACTTTCTCTTCCCTTTCCATCCTGTTTTTCTCCTTCTGTGCCAGCACTCAAACTCAGCCGTTGGTTTTCAGCGTCATTGACAAGTTCTCTTACAGTATATACAGTACCTTCTGTCTTGATTGCTTTTTATCACTTAGCATATGCCACAGTGCAAGGTGTTTACTGTTTGTTAAGCTTTGTTAGTTGACTTTCCATTACCTCATTGGTTGTCTGTAGCTAGAGTTTTCCTGCCTGGCCCACAGTCAGGACAAATCTCTATCACCCGCCAGTCCCACAGCCACTCAGACCCAACCAAGTAAACACAGAGACTTATATTGCTTACAAACTGTATGGCCATGGCAGGCTTCTGCTAACTGTTCTTATATCTTAAATTAATCCATTTCCATAAATCTATACCTTGCCACGTGGCTCGTGGCTTACCGGCATCTTCACATGCTGCTTGTCATGGTGGCAGCTGGCAGTCTCTCCCTCAGCCTTCCGCTTCCCAGAATTCTCCTCTCTCCTTGTCCCGCCTACACTTCCTGCCTGGCCACTGGCCAATCAGTGTTTTATTTATACAGAGCGATATCCACAGCAGTTGGCACACAGCTCTGTGAACTTCTCATTATTTGTATGGATGAGTCAGTAGACCCAGAGATACTCATGTAACTTTCCCAAAGTCACACTATAAGCGGTCAAGCCAACAGATGAACCCAAGGCATTGATCCCCGGGCATGGAGGCGTAAGCACTGTTGTCTGCCCTCCAAGCAGATTATGGACATGACTACTATCTGGATGTTGCTTTTATATGCTTCTGTAGTCTGTTACAAATTAGGACAGAAATGTGTAAGAGTCCAGAAAGTTAGAGCACAGACTTACAGGAGGCAAATACTTGGTATATTCAGGCAGCCTACATTATCTATGCCCTATAGCGAGGTTACAGAGTCCGCTTTCCGTCACCCATGCTTTGTAGTAAACTTAGAGTCACTTGAATGTGTGTGTCAGAGAGCAGGATTCCTACCGCTCAACTCCTTTTCCTCCTTAGTAATAAGTCTTGTGTAATGGCCATAACGGACTTTTACCTGATTAGCAGAGTTAGGAGTCAGCTGACTTCTCAATGAAACTGGGAGGCAGCCTGATCCTGTCAGCCACAAATGGTGTGATTTCTAAAACTTCTCCTTGTGCACAGTTCTACTGTTGCCGTCAATTATATGCTGACCCTTTCCATTGACTCCAGCCTTAGAGAATAAATTGAGTTTTAACCTGAAGGTCAACCTTATTTAAAACATACCTTCATCACCCCACGTGTCTTCGTTGTATTCAGATATTAACTTTTAGTAGATTCAAGCATCAGGTTATTTATTCCCAGGCACTAGATGTGATTGGTTTTGTGTTGCCTTTCCATTAGGTCCATGAGAGAAGTGTGCAGTCAGACTTCCTGCTCGTTATCTTGAAGGAAATTTTGCAGAAGCGTTCTGACCTACACTTGATTCTGATGAGTGCCACTGTGGACAGTGACAAGTTCTCCACGTACTTCACACACTGTCCTATTCTCAGAATTTCAGGAAGAAGTTACCCTGTTGAGGTAAGTTTTCTTTGGGGTGTGTGTGTGTGTACCAGTTTCCCAGAACATTGGCCCTTTCTTGTGGTTGTTTGTTTTTCTCTTTTGGGGGGCCACCACCCAGCTCCCAAATAAATCACACAAGGAGGCTTATTTTTATTTATGAATGGTCGGCCTTAGCTTGGCTTAGTTTCTCACCAGCTTTCCTTAACTTAAATTATCCCAACTACCTTTTGCCTCTGGGCTTTTTCCGTTCTCTTACTTCTGTAAATCTTACTCTTACTCCATGGCTGGTTGTGTAGCTGTGTGGCCGGCCCCCGAAGTCCTCCTCCTCTCTGGCTCCTACTTCCTTTCACTCCTCCATCTCTCCTGCCTCACCATTGGCCGTTCAGCTCTTTATTAGACCATCAGGTGTTTTAGACAGGCATAGTAACACAGCTTCACAGAGTTAAACAAATGCAACATAAACAAAAGTAACACACCTTAAAATAATATTCTACAACACTTTCTTCTGAGCCCAGACCTAGTTCCTAGACCCCACAAGTCAGGGGAGGACCTGGGAGGACTCTAATAGTCAGGCAGCTGGTGCTTGCCTGAGGGTGGGAAGGATGGGAAAGCATGGTCAGTGTCCTGATGACAGACCTCAGGAACTGAAACTTACTTCCACATCAAGTCATGTTTATATGGAAGGTGGCGCCTGCCAGTAAGGCTCTCTGTTTTCAGCCACCCAGCGGTCTGAGGTTGTCTGTCTACTTTCCTGTCAGTGAGCCTTTAGACCCTCTGTGTCCATGAGCCTTTAGCAGCAGACCCTGTCTGTCAGTGAGCCTTTAGACCCTCTGTGTGTCTGTTATGTTCTTCAATCCCAATTATACCGACAGAAAGCTTTCCCTCATATCTTCACTTAATTTAGTGACATTTGAAAGATGAGGCTCTCTGTGTTCTCTTTAATGGTGTTTCCTGACATGACTTTCAGTCCACTCTGTATGCCTTATCTGCAGGTTTTTCATCTTGAAGACATAATAGAAGAAACGGGCTTTGTACTGGAGAAAGACTCTGAATATTGTCAGAAATTTCTGGAGGAGGAGGAAGAAATTACCATTAATGTTACAAGTAAAGCTGGGGGAATAAAGAAGTATCAGGTAAAAGAAAATACTCAGAAAGGTGCAGTGACTATCCAGAGTCCATCCTGCTGTGTGAATTTAAAGTCACGTGGCTAGCACTGTGAATTGGAGTGATGGTTGTGAGAATCAGTGAATTTTAAAGGCTATCTCTTTAATCTTGTTTCAGACTTTAGTCCTTCATCTGTGATATTTTGATTGTCTCTTATACCATTTGGGGGACACTGGATGTATGTAGACTCATGGACCACATAAGTGAAGCAACATTCAGAGCAGTCCGAGCAGTGATTCATGACTGGGGAGTCCATTTCTAGTGATGGTTTTCTACTGTGACTCAGGAGATGGAGCTATCCTGAATAGATCTTTGCTCTTGGTTTTCACAGCAGCTGTGTCTTAGCAGGAGCCAACATTAGATCTATAATAAAGCTGTTCAAGGCAAACAGTTTTTGCTAGGGAGTAAGAGGCGATTATGTGACTACAGAATTACTGCAGAAGCCCCAGGACTCCCTCTTTAGCCGTGGCACCAGATCCAGTCTCTCCACTACGTCTGTGCAACTTGATTTGTATCGAGTGCACGGATCCAGACTGGTGGAAACACAAAACTGGTCTGTGTTTAAACAGATAAGCCAAGAAAGCATAACCTAAGAGCTTTCTCTAAAACCCCCAAGATAAAAATTGAAAACTGAAGAAAGACGTCGAAGGGTATTTCAGACAAGATGATCAGAACTTGGTAGCCAAGGTAGACTGTAGAAAGAATGAAAAGGTGTAAACTACCTTTATTAAAGTTGTTACAGATTCTTTGGGCCTGGATGCTTTTTAACTGCCACAGAAAAAAAGCATGTATGAATGTGGTGTGTTTTTCTACAATTATTTCTATATGAGCATGGAAAGATAAATAGGTTTTTGCTGTTCATAAATTAAAGTATAGGAGAATGATGATATTTCATGACTTTCTTCAGTTTCTCCTCCTAAGTGGGGCGTGGTGAGAAAGACTTGCAGCCCCAGGTACTTGTCATGCTGGGCTGTGAGGACCCCTTGAGCCCACGAGTCCTGACTAGCCAGACCTCACAGCAAGCATCTATTTCAAACATGATCAGTTCACTGATTGTGTGCCTGCTGTGTTTTAGCTGAGTAAGAATGGCAGCAATAAGAACTTGCTTTCCACGGGTAAAGACAGCACCCTTTTTCCTTGTTTCTGTTAATAAAAAAAGAGTTCGGTTTTGGGTTTTGTGGCTTGTGGTGGTGTTTGTTTGCAGTTGTGGGAACTGAACCCAGGATAAGCAAATGCTCTCCCACTGAGCTACATCTACACCCCAAAAATACAGTTTTTTTCAGCTTTCTCTGGTTGGGTTTTGTTTTTTAGGAATACATCCCAGTTCAGACTGGAGCAAGTACTGAATTAAATCCATTTTACCTAAAGTACAGCAGCCGTACTCAGCATGCTCTTCTCTACATGAACCCCCATAAAATCAACCTCGACCTGATCTTGGAACTTCTTGTATATTTAGGTATCTTTCTATTTGTTTTGATAAAACACTTCTACATTTATTAATATTTTATATGCTGTTTCCTGTCTTATTTTGAATTTATCTTTTTTTAAATATCAGACAGAAGTCCCCAATTCAGAAATATTGAAGGAGCAGCATTGATATTTTTACCTGGCCTTGCTCATATTCAACAGTTGTATGATCTCCTATCAAATGACAGAAGATTTTATTCTGAGAGGTAACTACAAATCTTCATTATATTCTTTGTAATTTTAAAACAGAAGATCTGATACATTAAAACTCTTGATGAGAAATTCCAGGCTTTTCAACTTCAGTTAAAATAGTCCATGATAATGCTGGCTAGATGGCTCAGTGGGTAAGAGCACTGACTACTCTTCCAAAAGACCCAGTTTCGGTTCCCAGCACCCACTTGGCAGCTCACAACTGTCTGTAACTCCATTTCCATGAGTCTGACGCCGTTTTCTGGCCTCCCCAGATACTTCATACCCATTTTACACAGAGGTACATGCACATGAAACACCTAAACACTTCCTATTTTGTTTTGTTTTGAAACAGGGTTTCTCTGTGTAGCCCTGGCTGTCCTAGAACTCACTCTGTAGACCCAGCTGGCCTGGAACTCACAGAGATCCACTTGCCTCTGCCTCCCGAGTGCTGGGATTAAAGGCGTGCGCCAACACCACCCGGCTCACATTTTTTTTTTAATTTTACAATTGTCCATGGAGATTTTGTGTTTGTTCATTTTTATCTAGTGAAAATTTGTAGGTACTGTGTCTGCATTTGTTGTTTCTTTAATTTTAATCTGAGCCAAGAATCCTGTGGTTAATTATATATAGATAATAACTCCTGACCCACTGAGTTTTCCAAAAGCACCGAAGTTTCGCACCTTAGCAACCATATCTATTTAAATAGCTGTTTATTTGTTCTGCTGTACTTTATCACTCTTGTTGTGGTTATCATATTAATATCAAAACTTTAAAAAAACATTTAAGCCTCACATTTCACATATAAGCTTACTCATTCTTAATCAAACAATACAAAATCCAGAATCTGGAACACTTATGGTCCCCAGCATTTCAAAAGAGGGATATATATTCAACCTGTTATTTGCTCATATTAATTTTTTCCCTCTGGCAGGCGTATTGTGGGGTCTTATTAGACTGTTCTGTGAAATTCTGTTTATTTAAATTTTTTCATAATAAAATATTAAAAGTTGTTTTTCTATGTGCAAATAAATTTTGTTATTCTTTGCAGTGTCTTCTAAAGAGAACCTCTTGCTAAGAACTATGATTTTAACTTTCAGATATGAAGTCATAGCTCTGCATTCTGTTCTTTCAACTCAAGATCAAGCAGCAGCATTCAGACTTCCCCCTCCAGGAATCAGGAAGGTAAATTCAGAATGTGAATATGTATGGTCTGAGAAACTTGGTCCAGAAAATGAGTTAGTGCTGGACACATGACTAACTACAAGTGTTGTGCAGCTCAGCGTAATCAAAGGGAACCTAGTATTAAATGTCAAGCATTTGGGGCTGGAGAGTGGCTCAGTGGTTAAGAGTATATGGGCCCAGTTTGGTTCTGAGCACCACACTGGCAGCTCACAATTGCCTGTAACTCCAGCTCCAGGGGATCCTTTGAAGCCTCTAACCTCTTGGGCATCTTTACTCACATCATATGCACACAGATATACACATAGAAAAGAAATATCTTTTAAAAACTTTTTTAATTTAGACATTTGAATATTTACATTTGGGCTAATAAACAGGACTTTTGAGGAAAGTAGTAGTTGGAAAATGTGATATGTATATTGCTTTTTAAAAGGAAAAAGAAAAGACTACTTTTTCCTAAGAAAGCATTATAAACCAGACATGATGGCACACGCCTTTAATCCTATCACTCAGAGGCAGAGGCAGATGAATCTCTGAGTTTGAGGCTAGCCTGGTCTACATAGTGAGTTCCAGGACAGCCAGAACTATGTAGAGAGACCCTGCCTCAAAAAAATAAAGAAAGCATCATGAAAGAGATTGGATGTCAAGAGCTACTTAAGTCCTGGGAGGATTCTTATTCTAGACTATTGGTTCTTTCCGCCTCAATTAGTCATTCATTCTGTTCATTAATATGCTAATAGTCGAATCCAGAATGGTGCTCATTCCATGCAAGTGTTCTATCTACTACTGAGCTATATCCTCAGCCCCAGTTTTTCATTCCTGACTGTAGTTCACAGACCTTAGCTTATGGAAATAATTAGTGCCCTCTGGGCATAGTTCTGAATGGAGAGATTCTAGACAAAGAATTTCTCAGGTTTTGAATTTTCTCTCAGAAGAAATTATTTAAAAATATATAGTTATGCTAGTCGGTGGTGTAGCATGCTTTTAATCCCAGCACTCGGGAGGCAGAGCCAGGCGGATCTCTGTGAGTTCAAGGCCAGCCTGGTCTACAGAGCAAGATCCAGGACACACACCAAAACTACACAGAGAAATCCTGTCTTGAACCCCCCCAAAAAAAAAAAATATATATATATATATATGTGTGTGTGTGTGTGTGTGTATACATATATATATTTCATTGTGAGACAGTTTGGGAAGCGGGAACTGTCAGAACAAGCCTGACTGATGCACAAGACCTGAGTCCTCATCCCTAAACTGACCACCATTCAACTTCACCTTCTTTTTATTAATCTGGTGGTCTTCTGAGAACTCCAGAGATCCTGAGACTGCTCTGATCTGCTTCCCTGTAAGAAAGATTTTGTTTGAAGAGTTCACCTTAACAAAAAAATCTTAGCACTGCCAAAGTAGAATAATCACGCAGGTTCTAAGGACCTCATAAATCTGGGAGCAGTCAGTCAGTATTGGAAAACACAGTTAAAATAGAGCAGTGCATCTTGGACTTGACCTGGACTTTCCCCGAGGTTTTACCTCCAAGGATTCAACAAGAACATCAAAAGTGCACAAGGTTGTACTGTTCCACCGTCGCTGCTTAAGAATTTTAAAGCTAGACCTAAAATACCATGTTACTGCACCTCCTCATTTACAGCAGAGGTGTTGAAGTCCAGGGGTAAAGGGACTTGCCGAACCTGGGGACCAGAACAGCCACCTCACTCTTCTCAGTAATATTTCTTCTCCTAGTAACCGATTGTATAGGGTGGAATCGAATGGTCTTGATTCTCTGACCCTGTTCCCAGATCCACTGTCAGATTTAAGCTATTGACTAGAATGAGGGAGTGATGCTTTTGTTGTAATAGGAATCTCTGTCATGTGCTGGAGAGATGGTTAAGCAGTTAGGATCACACACTGGTATTGCAGAGGACCCAGGTTCACTTCCCAGAAGCCACATCAGGCGGCTCATAACCTGGAGCTCCAGCTCCAAGGGGGCAGTGTTGGCCTGCTCAAGCACTGGCACTCATGAGTGTGGGAATGTACTCAAGCACATAATTAAAAATGAAATGAAATGTTTTTTATCTAACAACCTCTTTAAGATGAGCTGATGAAACAGTATAGCAAATTAAAATTATGGAGCAAAACTCTAAATTTTTGTGACTATAATTGAAAGTGGCTTTCTTTTGGTCCCTCCCTCCCCTGCTCTTAAAAGTCACCTTTAAAGACTCTCAGCTCTGTCTAGAGAAATTTCAGGGTCAGTGTCAAAGTACTTTAGCTTCTTGTTTATTTGCAGATTGTTTTAGCAACAAATATTGCAGAGACGGGAATCACTATTCCTGATGTTGTGTTTGTCATTGATACTGGAAGAACAAAAGAAAATAAGTAAGTTTAACTTTCTCACAGTGGGAATTTGTAACGTTGAGTTTTTTGGAGAAATTGCAGAATCATGTTAGGGAAATCCAGATCCTAGAGGTTATAATTCTTCCCAAAGCAAAAAGCCTTTGTAAAAATGTAGGTAAATTTAAAATATCAGAGAATAAATTTCTGAATTTCATACCTTGGATTTTACCAAAAATAATGCCAGTGTACCACTACTTACAAGTGCTATCTGGACAGAATTTCACAGCATACATTTTTATATATATATATTTTGCTTATCAAATAAAGTGTTTAACATAGCATTATTTATGGGGTTGCGATAAAAGCATGGACTTTGAAGAATTGGACATAGATCTCCAATCTGAGCCAAACAGCCCTCCTAATCATCAGATCCTGTGTGCTAATGAAGAAAATGAGTTCACAATTGCAAATGCCGTATATCTCAACCCGAACATTACAGATGTCTTAACTGAACGAACCTCCACAAAATGGTACTACTCTCCGAGTAGTGTGTGCGTTAGCATGTGCTGCACAAACAGTGGAGACCACCGTTAGTTCATTGTAGTCTGTATACAGTCCCCAATATCAGAAAACTACAGCAGGGTTTGGAAAAGATGGCTATGTAATAGAAAATCAGTTCTAAAACAAGCTGTGTGTCTTTAGAGGAAACATGTCCTGGGTTTAGACTGTCTTGGGAGCAGTGCTTTAACTTTAATGTTGGCAGTTCACACCACCTTCCTGTGTGATTAGTAGGTATTAACTGAAATGAAGAGGTCCCTCGGTCAGATCAGTTTGAGGAAAGATGAATTGAGCAAATCATTTCTTTTGTAGCAAAGGTTTTCATTTGGCAGTATGGATAAGCATTTTGCTAAAATATTTAATCAAGAAATATGACTTAAAAAATGTTTGTCAGCCACACATGGTAGTGTACACCTTTAATCCCAAGTCTCTGGAATAAGAGGCAGGTGGATTTCTATGAGTTCGGGGCCACCTAGTCTACATAGTGATTTCCAGGACAACCAGAGCTACACAGAGAGACCCTGTGTCAAACCCCCCACCCCCTAAAAAAGAAATGTTTGTTCACAATAGTAATGAGTTTGATGGTGTTTCCAGCTTTCTCTGGTTTTGCTGGAAGTCAGTTATCCACATACTGTCTCCTAAAACATGTCTTTAGGTACCATGAAAGCAGTCAGATGAGTTCCTTGGTGGAGACCTTTGTCAGTAAAGCTAGTGCTCTGCAGCGACAGGGCAGAGCTGGGCGGGTCCGAGACGGCTTCTGTTTTCGGCTGTACACGAGAGAAAGGTAAGCCGGCCCTTGGGGGACATTCTCAGCACACGGATCAGTGCTGGCTGGCATTCCTCATGATCTGTACCTGTCCTTTAGATTTGAAGGTTTCCTGGACTATTCTGTACCTGAAATCTTGCGTGTGCCTCTGGAGGAACTATGTCTTCACGTTATGGTATGAGGTTTTGGTATGAGGTTTTCGTTCCTCACTCTTTATTATGACTTAAGTGTTCTTAACATTCATTTGCTTTATGTTTTTCAAGTATTGTATGTTTAATATCTGCACTGTGCTTTGATTTTGATGTAGAGTCTATATGGCAGTGGTTCTCAGCCTGTGGGTCGTGACCCCTTTAGGAATCGAATGACCCTTTTACTGGGGTCACCTAAGACTATTGGAAAACACAGATATTTACATTACAATTCAAAACAGTAGCAAAATTACAGTTGTGAAGTAGCAATGAAAACAGTTTTATGGTTGGGGGTGGAGGGGTCACCACAACATGAGGAACTGTATTAAAGGGTCTCAGCATTAGGAAGGGTGAGAACTACTACTCTAGGTATAAATAATTCAAACAGCCTCATAACCTAGTGCAGCAGTCTCATGGGGGCAGTATTGCCTGCCAAGGGACTTGTGGCATTGTCTGAAGGTGTTTTTGACTGTCCTAACTGAGCAGGGGCTATGCTGGTATGTAGTGTATAGAGATGAGGCTGCTGCTGAACATCTGGCTGTGCCCAGGACAGCTCTCCTAAACAAAGATTCACCTAACTCAAAATTTCAGACTGAGAGACCACTAGACTGAAAGTTACTCTTGATTCTGAGATTTCTAACAATAAAAATCAGTACTGAAGAACTAAACTCTACAGATTGGGAGATCCAACCCTCACGCTCAATGCCTAAGATAGATAGCCTTACCCATTTACCCTCTTTGCTCAAGGTTTTGATGAATTTGGACCTTATTTCCAGTGTTACCTCCTGGTGGCACTGATACCCTCTGGTCTCTTTCCCACTGCAGAAGTGTGATCTTGGCTCTCCTGAAGACTTCCTCTCCAAAGCCTTAGACCCTCCTCAGCTTCAAGTAATCAGCAATGCAATGAACTTACTCCGGAAAATTGGAGCCTGTGAACTAAGTGAACCCAGGCTGACTCCGCTGGGCCAGCACCTGGCTGCTTTGCCTGTCAATGTCAAAATTGGCAAGATGCTCATTTTTGGAGCCATATTTGGCTGTCTCGACCCAGTGGTAAGTAAAATACTGCCACTACTTCACTTCACCTGCCATTTGGTTGGGATATTATTATTATGAGTTGGAAACAAGTTTAAATGTTAATTTCTTTCTTTTTCTCCCCCGCCCCCACCTTTAAGACAGGGTTTTTCTGTGTAAGCTTGGCTGTCCTGGAACTCAATCTGTAGATCAAGCTGGCCTCGAAATCACAGAGATCCACTTGCCTCTGCCTCCTGAGTGATGAGATTAAAGGCAAATGCCACAACTACCTGCCTTAAACTTTACATTTTTTTATTTATTTTATTTTATTTTATGTGCATTGGTGTTTTGTCTGTGTGAGGATATTGGGTCCCTTGGAACAGACAGATAGTTGTGAGCTACCATGTGGGTGCTGGGAATTAAACCAGGGTCCTCTGAAGAGCAGCCAGTGCTCTTAACCACTGAGCCACTTAAACTTTAATTTCTTAACAAAATACAATGGGTTTGCTATCATTAAAACCTAGGTGGCCTGAATACCTGTTGAGAATTTTTAAATATATTTAACCTTTTATAATAATATACTTAAAAATCTATTTCTCCATTTACTTACATATAGAAAAATATTATAGCCGGTCATAACACTCAGGAGGCAGAGGCAGGCAGATCTCTATGAGTTCAAGGCCAGCCTGGTCTCTCAAAAATAAAATAAAATAAAAAAAATAAAAAGAAAGAAAAAGAAAAACACCGTT
Source organism: Peromyscus californicus insignis (assembly GCF_007827085.1). Classification (NCBI taxonomy): domain Eukaryota; kingdom Metazoa; phylum Chordata; class Mammalia; order Rodentia; family Cricetidae; genus Peromyscus; species Peromyscus californicus. Next base: position 42,633,503 of record NW_026294480.1, read on the forward strand.
ATGTGAGTGTTGCTACCGAGTAGCCAACCTGAAACATTTACTTAATTGAATAAGTAATAATTTGTAGGAAGTTGTTGACACCATAGACTTTAATAGAGTGGAAAACTTCCTTTATCTGAATTCCCTTTCTAAGCTAGTAATTCTTAGAATCTATTTTCTCTATTTCAGAAATAAGCCCTGTCTATCTGTCTGAATCTCTGGGCATGTGGTCTTATGGTGCCCTCTTTATCGAGTGGTGACTTTGAGCACAAGTCAAGGCTGTTCCAAACAGAGAAAATGGGGTTCCTTACTCTGGCCTCCTTTTCTCTAGTATTAGAAGTAAATATGAGACTAGAGAGTGGCTCAGAGACACAGAGCTTGCTGAGCTTTTATGAGGCGGTGGGTTCAGTTCCCAGTGCAATGATAACAGAGCAGGAACTGGGGATTTCTGGGAGGGAGTCAGGTGGTTCCTAGAACTTGCTAAGTTCAAAAAGCACCATTTGCTATTATAGTTTGTCTGAGAACTTGCAACAAGTAGATGATTGTATAGTCCCCCTTACACATTTTTAAAATAATGTGTCATGCTTGCTAGGTAGGTATTGAGCCTACCACTGTGCCATAACACCAGTCAAAACTTGGTTGTTGTCTTTCTTCATTAATAACCAACAGTGATTTATTCTCACATTATAGCAGCTGAAAAATCCAACATGTAGGCAGCACACAAATCAGCATTTGGTGAAGGCCCTCTTCCTTAGCCATGACATCTTTTAGCTGTGTCTCTAGATGGTGAAAGGGCCCCACCTTACACGTGAAAGGCATTGTAACCAATGAAAACTGGCAATGTAGAAGTCTAAGTCCTAAGCTATAGTTTTGAGATTGTCATTAACTAAATGGCAGACTACAATCCCTTGGACACGTTTTCAGTTTTCTCCCTGATTCTGATACTTCCTTAAATCACAGACATGGTCTAAGGATAAAGAATAGGTTTTCTGAGTTCCATGAAAGCAACTAAGCTAAAGTTATGAAATGGTAAGTTAGCAATGTTAAATGCATTGAAAATAGGAGATGGATAACTTGATTGTGACTGTTTTACGATTTATTTTTTAACAACCTCTTTAGTGATCAATTCTATTTATGGGCAGGCAACACTAGCAGCAGTTATGACGGAGAAGTCTCCTTTTACCACACCAATTGGTCGGAAGGATGAAGCAGACCTTGCAAAGTCATCTTTGGCTGTGGCTGATTCAGACCACCTCACCATCTACAATGCCTATCTAGGGTAAAGAAAGAACCTGGTTGCTATCAATAAGCCAGAGGTTGTAGATGCTCGACCTTTTTAAAAAATGTATCTTTGTCGTTAAAAGTATGCTTTCAACAGTTAAATTTGTTCTTCATGTTTTTAATCTGTCAAGATACATTTATATTAGAGACTCATTTAAGAAAAGCATGCTTAATGGGCCATGGTGGCCCACACCTTTAATCCCAGCACTCAGGAGGCAGAGGCAGGTGGATCTCTGAGTTCACAGAGTGAGTTCCAGGACAGCTAAAGAACCCTGTCTTGAAAAACCAAAAACAGAGAACAACAACATAGTTATTGTTATTATGTATGTTTATTTCTCAAATTTGAATCAAGTTAATAATTTCTGTCATACTTAAAAGTACTGCAATTGAATATCACATATAAATGTACCTGCTACAGTAGACAAGACCCCTTTTTCGTAACGGATCATGATTTTATTAAACCTTACTTGTGGTAAGCTCTGAAAAAGAGCTTGGAAGGAGCCGTGGTAGCCTTTTTCCATTGACACTTTTATCTAGGTGGAAGAAAGCGCAGCAAGAAGGAGGCTACCGTTCTGAAATCACATACTGCCAGAGGAATTTTCTCAATAGAACGTCACTGTTGACACTCGAGGTAATTCTTAATCCTGCTCTTAGAATCATGATGTGTTCAAGAAATGTTTTTTATAAAGAGACAGCATGGTTTCATAGAAATAACACTAGCTTGGGAATAGGATAGTTAACTTTTTAATTCTTTGGTTTTTTAAATAAATGACACAAAGGGTATTATCTGCAGTTCTTGCCGACTCTGGTACTCAGTTATTATTTTGCTTAATCATGGAAAATTTCGGAAATGTAAAAAGGTAAATGGAATAGGACCATGAACTCCAGTTCTCCCATTTTCCTCACATCCATTAGTTAGCAACATGTGGCCAGTATTGTTGTGTTTATAGTCCCCTTACTTTACTGTCTGCTCTGGAGACTACGTTTTAGGTAAGTACAGATACTAGATTATTAGAACTCATTTTTTTCTTTTACATCACACCTTTAAAACAGACGAACAAACCATAATATCAAATTACAGTATTTAAATATCCCTAGTCATCTCATAATTTTGTCATAGCTATTCAAATCATGATCCACACAAGATTTACTCATTACATTTGGTTGATATGTCCCCTAAGTTTCTTAATCTATAGTTAATCAACTTTTTCCCCTATTTGTGATTTTTAAGAAATCAGTTAAATTGTCCTGTAGGGTTTCTTGAATTCTGGAAGTAGCCACTTCTGAGCTGGCTGAGATTCAGTATGTGGACATCCCAGTTAGCTGGCCCACAGGTGGCTATCTTCAAATTACTCCTTTCTCCTTTTCTGTCTTTAACTGTCCCCAGCCTCCAGATGGCCTCCCACACCCTTCCTTCTCCTAGCCTCTTCTTCACACCCTGACCTTCAGGGGTCCGGATCTCTGCCAGCTCTGTGTTTACAGCAGCTGCCTTTCCTCCCCGGGAGTCAGGCTAAGCTCTAGACCAAACCTAAAGGACATCCCAGGGTAAATGCCCCCTGTGGCTCCCTTAGACTGTGCTTGGGAAAGCCCCGCCCTTGCTGGATGGTCTGCTGATTGGCACTCTTAAAGGAGCAAAGTATTTTTTAAGTGATGAAGTTGCCATCAGTAAACTTTTGTCCAAATTCTTTAGGAAGAAATTTCTAGAGACAAATAAAGAAGGTGCTTGTTATTGACTATCAAGATTCCCCTGTAATTCTTCCTAATGTTATCCCCCCTGACTAAAAACAAATCAAAATAAATTTTTAAAGGAGGGTTGTATTTAAGTCAATGTGAGTGCAAATGTGGTCAGACCCATGTTCGTCGCTCTCAGAGACTTATATTTTATGACATCAAAGTCCATCAAAGAACAGCTGACTTCTAGTCCTTCACCTCCAAGAATCTTGCTCCCCACCCAAGCTTCTGGCCGTAGTCAATCAAATGGTGCTTTGGCATCCTATTTTTGTAGGAAACAGTACTATGCACTTCACAGTTGTTTGGCAACTTCTCTACTCTAATCAATTGTGATTATGTCTCATCTATCATAAATCCAGGATGTGAAGCAGGAGCTAATAAAGTTGGTTAAGGCGGCAGGATTTTCAGCTCCTACAGCCTCTGCCAGCCGGGAAGGAAAACAAGCCTGGCAGACGCTCTCCTTTCAAGATATTGCCCTTCTTAAAGCTGTGCTGACTGCTGGACTGTATGACAGTGTGGGGAAGATCATGTATACAAAGTCTGTGGACGTTACGGAAAGACTGGCTTGCATGGTGGAGACAGCCCAAGGCAAAGCCCAAGTCCACCCGTCCTCAGTAAACCGGGATTTACAGACTCACGGCTGGCTCTTGTACCAGGAGAAGGTAAAGTACTCACTCTCCAACCCCGGTGTGCAGTTCCGGAACTCCCTCACCGCAAGGTCACATGGCCTGGTGGGGTCTGTCTGCTCAAGTAGAACTAGTATTTTGTTCACATTTGAAATCCAGATGCAGTTTATCAAGGAAAAAAACAACCAACCAAACAAAAAACCCAAAATACTTCTCTCTCAGTAAATAAGCGAAAGACAGTCAGATCTCTCCCCTGGCTCTCACCCTTTCTACAGACATGTATAACAGGTGGACGTTGTTTAATAATCTGTCTGTTCCCAGAGTGTGTCAGTAAAAGTGGTTGTCTCAGAAAGGAAAAGATGTTGGGTAGAGGAATATGGTCGTGTATATATATATATATATGATTTTTCTATTGAATTTGTAAAGAAAATACATACATGAAAAACAGCTGAATGAATCCCTAAATCTCCCGACGATGAAGTTGTCCCCTCTTGTCTTTTGTAGGTGAGGTATGCCAGAGTCTATCTGAGAGAAACCACCCTCATCACCCCTTTTCCAGTTTTGCTTTTTGGAGGCGACATAGAAGTCCAGCACCGAGAGCGGCTGCTTTCTGTCGACGGCTGGATCTACTTTCAGGTATGCCGTCCAGGCGCCTGCCTTACTCAGCACGTGAAAACGGTCCCGTTCCAGTCTCACTGAGGAAGATTTTAAAGTTGTCATTCAAGTTTGCGGAATCGCTTCCTGTGTGGTTTACAGTAGAAAACTTCATCTTCTCTTAAATGTGGTTTTAAATCTGTTAGCTCTGAAAATCATGTTCCTATCACCGAACATATTTATTGATAATCATTATAATTGCCGCCTGCAAGGTATATTGGCACCTGTTTTATATGGATTCTCCCAGAAGATGGCTTCAGTTTGCGACAGTGAGGACACAGGGAGAGGTTAGCCTTCCTAGAGTCCGTGGGTTGGTTGGTAGTTGATTCCCCAAACTCGGGCTTATTCTACTACAATTTGGCCTTTCCATACAAAAACCAAACAGAGTCACAGTTTTTAACACATGGAAAGTTCTTCTCTGGATAAAGTAAGCCAACCTATGCTTATTTGTGGAGGTAAGCTTTCCCCCCCTCTGTAGCCCCATTAATATTGACAGGTGTAAAGCAACTCTCACACATCCTGTTAATTATAGCTGTGTGTCTAGAGCCAAAGGAGCGAATTGTGCATTTAAAAAAAATAGTTGGTTCATGCACAGAAGTTGGAGTGGAAGAGATGCTCTAAAAATTGATTGTACCGATACTGGTTTAAAAAAAAACCTACAAATTTACCAAAAATCATTGAAATTAAGTACTTAAAATGAGTAATTTCTTAGGATTTATAAATTATACCTCAATACAGCTGTTATAGATTTTTCCTCTGAGCAGGTGTGGTAGCTTACACCTTCAATTCCAGCACTCAGGAGGCAGAGAGGCAGAGGCAGGAAGATCTCTGAGTTGAAGACCAGGCTGGTCTACATAATGAACTCTGGCCAGCCAGGGATTCATAGTAAGACCCTGTTTCAAACCGTTCTCCACTACCCTCATCATTCCCAAACATCTTAGTTTTAGAGTCTTACATAAACAGAAACAAAGAATTCTTGGAATAAGTTGCTTTAGTGTGGCAGGAGATAGCAGACCAGACCAACAAGAGGCCTGTGCAGCTGAGCTCCCAGGGCAGCCTGGGTAATTTGTGCATGCTTTCCTCCTTGTGTTTTATGGTAAATCCTGGGGTGCATATGCTTAGATTGACTTACCTAAACACATGCTAATGACTCTGGCTAACTTTGTCCAATGTGACATCTCTCAACAGGCCCCAGTAAAGATAGCTGTTATTTTTAAGCAGCTGAGAATTCTCATTGATTCTGTTTTAAGAAAAAAACTTGAAAATCCAAAGATGTCCCTTGAAAGTAAGTATTTTATTGTGATACAAGTAAAAGAAGGCATACATTTGTACATAGTATACATTTAGAAGATAATATATTTGTGTATAGATAGATGATAGATAATAAATACATGATAATATATTTTTAAAACTTTAAAAATCTGAGAGATTGATTCTAGAAATTGTGATTTAACACTGGAATACCCTGTAGCACACACACTGAAGCCATAATTTTGGTGTAATTATTAACAAAATTTTATTTCAATAAAATCTACTTATGCTAAATTCTGTTCATCTCATATAGCTTATTCTCTTAAAATCTGTACTCCTGGTCTCCTTAACTTTACTTCTAAACTGTCCATTTCACAGAGAAAAATAAATTTTGCTATTCATTGGCTTATCATATCTGTTTTCTCTGCCAATGCATTTCTCACACATACACAGTCAGGAGTTGGTATAAGTAAATGCATTAACCTTTAACAGAAGCCTGAAATAAACACTTGGTTTGTAGGTGGCATGGTGCAGTACTCCCCTAACTTGGGAGTATATCCCCAAATATCCATCGTCTCCTCTTAACAACTGTAAAAGTAATATAAGGCGCAGTGCCCTGTCCCGGGCATACTGATGCCTCTGCAGAGACTTGTGATGGGTTTTATTTCTGTTGACACTTCTCCTCTCCTACCATTGGCCTTTTTAAATGCAGTTATTGGAATAAACCCTAGGATGTCCCAGACTTGGGATTAAGTTGGTTGCATCCTCGGGCTTTGATTTAACATGCTCTTTATAACTGTGGTTTCTGTAAGCCAGTGGTCTTCTCTCCATTAGAGTCAAGTTTTAGAACTAGTATTTCTAGTTGGTACACTAGTCTTCCCATGGCATTGCATCGTAAGCACTGAAGTTTGGCCTTTCTGCTTTAACAGTGCTAAGATTTATCTCTGTGTTCAGTGCTTATTGGGAAGGAGGGTGATACACTAGGGACTTTCCTTTGTGGCTTCACCGTGAAGCAAAGCTGTGACAGTGACTCACACTCTTGAAGAAGTTACCCCTGTGCTTTCCTGTGTCCTCTCCTCTTCTGCACATGAATGGTCCTTTAGATACACATTGATCCACTTCCAACAAGTAGCCTCCCTCCTCTCCCTCCACTTGTACTTCATCCTTCCTTTCTTCCTTTCTTTCCTACAACTCTAGCTCCGAGCACCTGAGAGGCAGACCATGGGCCCAGGTCAAAAGTCTCATGACAGCCACTGTGACCAGGAACCCTGGGACCTCATATAAATGTAAAGTGTCAGTCTTGCCACCCTGCAGCAACAGCCTTCTATGAGGGCCGGCCATGAGAGTCACAGGAAGTCACAATTCCAGGGCTGTGTAAACAAGAGTGGTGTTAATAAACCCACCTTAGCAAATGATGTCACCTCTCTGTTTGTCAGTAGATAGCTTCTCACTTCCCCATTGACACCTCGCTGGGAGCACTTCCCTCTTAGGATTTTTGTTTCCTTGGTCCAAGCCTGGAGAGATTAAAATGATTGCCATCCTTGCCTGTTTGGTGAAAATCCTGTCACACTGCAAAACAGGGAGACTCAATAAAACCTTCCGTGTATTTCAGCTCAGTGGAAAAAAAAAATGAGGAACTTCTTGAAGGAGTTTCTAAAGAACTAGTTGGTGATAGAAATAACAGGCTGGGCTTGGTGGTGCACATCTGTAATCCCAGCACTGGGGAAGTTGAGGCAGGGGGATCAAGAGTTCCAAAATAGCAAGACCTTGTCTCAAAAAGAAAAAAAAAACACAGATATCTCATTATTTGGGGCCTTTGCTTATACGTACTCAAATATTAATTTCTTTTTTACAAAATGTTAACTTTTTAAAGTAGGCATACGATAACCTTAATAATCATTAACATAACCCTTGAAGAGCAACAATTTTGACTTTTCCGGACATCTCTGTTATCATAGTGTACATTCCTAGTGTTAGTTTGCAGTCTAATTTAAGGCAGGCTTGTAACGAAGTGCTCCTCTTGTTTACACATATGTGCATTGGAAAATTCGCCAGTGTTACACTTTTTTCATACGTATTTTGGTTTATTTTTCCATTCTCCTAGATGACAAGATTCTGCAGATCATTACGGAATTGATAAAAACAGAGAATAATTGATGCTGAGATCCATGGTTAACTGCTTTTAAAGTGAAGACAAAGATACAGGCCTGAAATGATGTGAAGATCGACCATCCATGAAGTATTTCGTTACCTGAAATGTTGGTACTAGCCATTCACTTGAAGATGATGGGGAAAAAAGCACATACTTTCAACATGGACTTTTCTAGCTCCTTTGTAATGATGATGATGTTTGGTGTATTTGCCATGACATTTACAATAAATTCTTTGGTATCATTCATGTTTTGTGCATCTTTGTGTCACAGGCCAAGGCCAGTGTCTACTATCTGAAATTTAACTGCTTTGATTTCCTGCATAACCATCCCATCCAATAGCAGTCCTTGACATTTGGAGAATCAATTTTTGTCCTATTTCTTAGTTAGGGTTTCTGTTGCTATGAGAAAACACCATAACCAAAAGCAACTTGGGGAGAAAAGGGTTTATTTGACTTACACTTCCACAGCACAGCCCATCACAAAAGGAAGTCAGAACAGGAACTCAAACAGGGCAGGAACCTGGAGGCAGGAGCTGATGCAGAAGTCATGGAGGGGTGCTGCTTACTGGCTTGTTCCTCAGGGCTTACTCAGCTTTCTTTCTTACCCACTGAGTCATCTCTCCAGCCCTCTCACTGATCTTTGAAACTCTATTTTCATTACTTGGAGGGATTTTCTCATTTCCCAACAAATTTCAAGTACATTTATTTTTAGATTAAATGTAGAAATCTTATACAAAAATAAATAAATGATTTGTCACAGACTGGCCCACTGGGAGTACCACGACCATAGGAGAACCAGGGCTTGGGTAGTGAGGAAGGCAAGGATTCGGCGAATGACAGACAACACACTCAGAAGTGGTTTGAATCAACAATGACTATGCTAGGAACCTACCACGATGACTTGAGTATTACGATAGGTGTTTAGTTTTAACATTCACTGGTGAATGAGTAAAGGACGCTGCCCTTTTCACCTTTTGTGTAGAGGGAAGTGAACGTAACACTTAGTAGCCATCTCTAATTTTAGGTGGATCGTGGCGAAGGACCAAGGAATTAAGAGCAAAGAGTCGAATGTGACTATAGTTTGGAGTCTCTAGCTAGTCCCACTAAGCAAAATGCAACTGTCATCTTAGAGAGGTAGGCAACTCTGGACACATGGAAGCAAAGGAACCCAGTCCTGCATGTAGTGTTGAGCTTGGGTCTCCTAAGCCTGTGTTCTACATATTACTAACACTATAATTGCCAGTTGGCTCTGTGGATTAGAAACTGATATTATGATATAAAACCTAGGCAAGCACTGTGCCTGGACCTCGGAGCATTTGTAGATGGCTCACTTGTGCTGTGATGATTGATCTTGTCACCTTGATGAGATTTAGAATCCCCATTGAGCATGTCTGGGGAGGGTTTCTAGGTTGCGTTAGTTGAGGTGGAAAGACCCACCCTGAAGGTAGGCAGCCCCATTCCATGAGCTGGGGACCTAGACTGAAGAACGGGAGAAAGGGAGCTAAACAGCGTCCTTCACCTCTCTCTGCTTCCTGACTGGATAGATGCTTCTGCCACCATGCCATCCCAACATGATGAACTCGACCCTTCAACTCTACCTCTAAATAGAGTCTCTGCTTAAACTGCTTTAGTCGGGTATCTTGTTGCCCCCTTGGGAAAAGTAAGTCACGTGCGTTCCTGCAAGTGGATACAGAAGCAGGAGAGTAATGATCTTCCTACACAGATGCAGTGAGACTATGGAGGGAAGCAATTCCTCAGTCTCCAAAGACACCAGGAAGCACTGTTCCTGGATGATCGACTTCAACATCCAGGCACGCTATACGAGAAGACGACGCAGCCCCGCCATCAAATCCATGTAGCTAATATACTTAGAGGCTGGATCCTATCACATCCTGAGGGGTCTCCCTGGAGCCTCTTCTCATCTTCTCAAAAGCTTATACACCAGACGGAGGTAGCGCACACCTTAATCCTAGCACTTGGGAGGTAGAGCCAGGTGGATCTCTGTGAGTTCGAGGCTACCCTGGTCTACAGAGCGAGATCCAGGACAGGCACCAAAACTATGCAGAGAAACCCTGTCTCAAAAAACAAAAACAAAACACAAAAAGCTTATGATGAGGCTGCCCTATTTTGGTCTGTACCCTGTGATTTGATTTGATTTTGCTATCAGTGTCCCCAGGTCTCCTCTGTGTTCAGGACAATGGTATGTCTTCTACACCACTGTAAAAGCTAAAGTGGTATATAAAACATTATAAAAGCACAAAAGGACAGCCACAGCAGCAAGGTCCAGTTGCATCCTAGCAGCAGCAGCTTTAAAGGCTTCCTTGAATACTTTGTCGTAGACACGCTTCTTCCGGTGAACGGTGAACAGACAAGCTGTACTCTCCAGCAGGCTGTGAGTCATGCCTCAAGAACAAAGACACCGCCACCCCAGAGTCCGAGGCCAACTGTTCTCTGAACCTTTCTCTTCGTCAGCCAGGCAGCCCAATAGACAAAACTGCACTCCTCAGCAAAAGTAAACTTACCTGTCTATACAACTGGTGCTCTCAGGGTCAAGGGCAGACTGTGCCCACCCTTCTTCATGTAGCTTCATGCTTCCTCTGGCCTCAAAGCCTTGTTTCCTTTCATATCACTCCTGATTCTCAATTAGTTTTTACCTCTTGGAACACACTGGGGGTAGGGAATCCTGCCTGTCTTGTACACCACAGACTCTGCAAGGTGGACCCCAAGAAAAGACACCCAGCTCTGGGGGCTCTTCAGCCTTGGGGGAGTCTGTCCCCTCCACATGGCTCTCCTCTCGTGGCGTTGGTTCAAGGGTGGGCCGGGGCTTTCATTTGACTCTCCTTCAGCATTTAAGAGTGGAGAATGACACAGAGGACGGACACCACACTGGAATCCTGGACTCGGCTTTGAGTCCTTCGTATTGCATTTAGTAGCTGTGGAAAGTTAACTTTTGAATCTGCCTGATCTTGTTCTCGAACCTAAGAAGAGCCTGAGCCTAACTCATCTGAAGGAGGCGACAATTCCAGGCTGCAATGAGGTGCATCCTAATAAGCTGAAGGGCACAGCAAACGCTGACAATAGCTGTTCCATCTGTCTCCACTGCCTCTCTAGCCCAGTCGGTTGCTCCCTCCCGATTCCTCTTCTGGCCACAGTGACCTTCCTTTCTTGCTCCTCCATTCACCAGGCCTACTCAGGCCTCAGGACCTCTGCACTGTGCAATTTCTCTGACAGATACTGTTCCTGCAGTTGTCCACCTGGTCACTCCCGTTACAAGTCCTTGCTCAGATGCTACCTTTGCTCTGCTGCTGCTGACCATTAATACTGCAGCCCAACCCATGGCATCTCCAATGCCACAGTCCTTGTATCTTGTCTGTCTTTGTATAACCATCCTACACCAGCTTCATGAAGGCTGGATAGTGCCAAAACCCTAAATGCCAAAGTCAAAGCAAAGCCAGTCTCACACCCAAAGCTGCTATTCCATTGTCATTATTTGCTGGGATTTGCATTTGTCTCCTCCCAACCTCCCAGTGTGGTTATTTTCAGTGATGGCGCTTTCAAAGGCAATTAAAGAGCCAAGAGAGCTCCTCTCTCCCAAAGGGGATCAGGCCCTCTTACAGAAGGTCTTAAAGTGTGTGTGTGTGTGTGTGTGTGTGTGCGCGCGCGCGCACGTGCGCTCTCGCGTGCACACTCAAGTGTTTACATTCATGAATGGAGTTCAGAAGAGGATCCTCCATCCCCTGGAACCTGACTTACAGGTTGTTGTGAGCTGTCAGACATGGGCGCTGGAAACTGAACTCAGGTCCTTTAAAGAACAATGTGTTGGTTTAAATGAGATTGCCCCCTATAAGTCTCATGTATATGAATCCCCAGTTGGTGGCTATTTGGGGAAGATTAGTACAAGTTGTGGCCTTGTTCCTGGAGAAATATGTCCAGGGAATATAGGGGGAAGGCTTTGATGTTTCAAAACACTCCTGCCGTGTGTGTGTGTGTGTGTGTGTGTGTGTGTGTGTGTGTGTGTGTGTGTGTGTGTAAAGGGATTAGTTAGAATGGTTTACAGGCTGTGGTCTAAGTAGTCCAACAATGACTGTCCCCTGCTGGAAAGGCCAAGGATCTGGTGGTGGTTTGGTTCACAAGACTGAATGCCTCAGCCGTCCCACTCTGGTGCTGGAGTTCCAGGAAGGTCCTAGAGAGCTGCCCGTTCTGTGATGGAATCCTGAAGAAGTAGGTCAGACACCAGTGAAGGAAGAGGGCTCAGGAACAGGACAGATGAACTTACCAGAGCGAGCAAGCAGGCAAACATGAAAGATGCCTCCTTCCAGCCTTCAATGTGGGTTGCCACCAGAAGACGTGGACCAGATTTAGGGTGGGTCTTCCATCTCAAATAATCCAAGAAAAATCCTCCCAGGTGTGCTCAGCTGTTTGGGTTTTGATTAATTCCAGATGTAGTCAAGTTGACAACCAAGATTAGCTATCACAAGAAGGTACCAGAAGAAAAAACACATATCCCAAACTGAAAAACAAAAAAAAAACAAAAAAAAAACACAAACTTATTTTCCTCAGCCATTGTTGGTGGCAAAAAGACATATATGTTATACCTTAGCTAGACTCTCAAATAATTGTGGCAGGCCCAGGTCCTGTTGAACACTTCATGAGCAGATGACCTCTGATGTAATCCCCGTGACAGTCTCAAGGGCTACTCTTACCACTGCCACACCCTGTTTATCAACAGCTAAGGAAACTGAAAAACAAGAAGGCTGTGTGATTTGCCCAAGGGTCACAGTTGGTGGCTGCAGGTGGGCTTGGAACCCAAGCACCTTAACTTGGAAGTAAATGCTTAGAGCCATTGTTGGGTACTGCCTGTGCCCGACAGATTGCCACAGGTGGGCGGGAGAGAGAACGCATCTATGCACAAGGGAAGCGGTACACTTGAGCGTGTGGACTGAACCCTTCATGACCTGGGGATTGGCAAGACACCAGGAAGGTGGCTATGAGAAGAGAGCCATTTCCCCAGGTGGACATTGAGCCACAGAAGTCAAACATCTGATTTAGAAAATGGCCTGGAAAAAAAAAAAAAAAAATCCCTGCCCTTTGTTTAGCAAATACCAGCAAAACTTGTCTGACTTCTAGTACTTTACATACCACTCCGTTTTGGAGCTTAAGCATGGTAAAAGATTCAGAAGTAAATAGAATTTTCATTGACATCAACCTGAGTTTAAAGGTTTACTAAGGGCCCCACAAAGTTGTCTAAGATGGGTGGCAACTCACTGGTTTTGTTTGCCAAAAGAAGGTACCAATGTAAATGCCGTGTTCCTGCATTTCCCCACCCTTGAGCTGGGGTAAGAGGAAAGTGGAGCTTTGTCTTAAGCTGAAGTTCCAAACTGGGCAAAAATAAATCCCCAAATCATTGGCTCTTTCCTATTAATAAAATATTTCCTTGTATGTTTTATAAACTGTACCTGCGAACAACCAGGTCCAATCATGGGTAAGCTGCTTTCATTGTAAAAAGCCTGGGTTTAATTAGGTTTTACATTATTAAAGTTGTTTTTCATGTAGCTTCTTTAAAATGCATTGGGCCAGGCTGGAGAGATGGCTCAGAGGTTAAGAGCGTTGACTTCCCTTCCAGAGGTCCTGAATTCAATTCCCAGCACCCACATGGTAGCTCATAACCATATATAAGATCTAATGCCCTCTTCTGGTATGCAGGCAACATGCAGACAGAACACTGCATACCTAATAAGTAAATAAATCTTTGAAAAAAATGCATTGGGTCCCAGTTCCAGAGAGGTTAACAAACAAGTTATAGACCTTTCACAGGGCAAATGAAAAGCCCTGGAGTTGGACCAAATCATTCATACCACAAATACTGAGGAGAGTGTGACACCAATTTCTCAGCAACAGTCCAGGGTAGAAATTTTCAGAAGGTAGATCAATAGACCATAGTGTGTGTAGGGATGCCAGCTTACAAGTCCCATCTACAACTGCATCCAGAAAGACTGAGGCAGACTGAGGCACAGAATCTCCTGGTCATTGTTGATGGTACTATTCACCCTCATTCATTGATGACACAGAAATTCTCTTCCCCCACCCAACTTCATTCTTTTTTTAAAGATTTATTTATTCATGTATTTTATGTATATGAGTGTTCTGTCTTCATGTACACCAGAAGAAGGAATCTGATCCCAATACAGATGGTTGTGAGCCACTCTATGGTTGCTGGGAATTGAACTCAGGACCTCTGGAAGAGTAGTCAAGTGCTCTTAACCACTGAGCCATCTCTCCAGCCCCCAACCTTATTCTTGAGGCCCCAGCTTCAAATACCTGTTCATCTTCCCCATGTGGGTTCTTGACAGACATCTTCAGAATAACAGGCTCACACAAAATCCTCATCTTCATACAAGCTTCCACTTTGAGTCTTCGCCATCTCAGTGAACGACAATACCATCCTTTCAGCTTCTTGGGCTGGGAAACTTGGGATGAGCCTTTGCTCACACCCTACAGTTTTACGAAAATCCTGTTGGCACATAGTCAAAATATACCTGTACTCTATCCGCTTCTGGCAACCTCTCCAAACCCTGTCCTGGTCCTAGACTCCATCTGCTCTCACCTGGATTCTTTCAGCAGCCTCTTCAGTGGAGTCCATGTCTCTCTGTGTCTTCTCTACCACCTGTATGTATATATGTATTCTCAGTCTGGTTTGAACTTGAACAATGCTATACATAGGAGTATGATGTGAGTCGTATATATAATTTAAAACTTATTTTTATTGTATGTACATGGTGTGGGGGGGGGCTATGAATGGTGAAGGACAATTCTGTGTAGCAGGCTCTCTCCTTCTATCTTATGTGGGTTCTAGGCTCTGAACCCAGCACTGTACCCACCGAGCCATCTCACGGACCTCCATCTATGTAATTTTAAGGTTTCTGGAAATCCTGTTAATAAAAGAAAATATACAAAATTAATTGTGACAGCATATTTTATTATGTATACAGTAGTCTGCCTGCATGTGTCCCTGCAGGCCAGAAGAGGCACCAGATCTCATCACAGATGGTTGTGAGCCACCATGTGGTTGCTGGGAATTGAACTCAGGACCTCTGGAAGAGCAGTCAATGCTCTTAACCACTGAGCCATCTCTCCAGCCCTGACAGTATATTTTGTTTTCAAAACCCAGGCGCCTCTTGTCAGAACCTCTGTGTGTGTACCTTTTGCTTCTACCACCTGTTACTCTACTCCAGACAAGCTCCTGCCTCCTGGCCTTCGCTTCTGCTGCCTCTACCCGAAATGCTCTTTCCCCATAACACAGATGCTCCATCCCCCAGCTCTTTCAGGTGTGCGCTCCAATGTCACTTGTCAGCGCGGATTTTTGTGACAACTTAAGATTCCCCTGTTCTACATGCTCTCCTGTTCCTCTTTCTCACTCCTTTCTTCTTCTCAGTTTATCTCACCATCTAAAATATTAAATATATGTCTAAATATTATTTGACCATTTCATTTGGTCTACTCCTCCAAATTGAACACTTTAAGAGTAGGAACGTTAGTCTACTTTATTTGAAGATATATTCCTTGGATTTAGAAAAATGGGCCTATTAGATGACTTAGCGGGCCAAGGTTTTTTGCCCCAAGCTGGTGACCTGAGTTCAGCCCTTAGGACCCACATGGACGAAGGGAAGAGGTAATCCCCCAAGTTGTTCTCTGACCTCCAAACATGCACCACTATACTTGAGCACCACCGCCTAGGAAAGAGATGTTATAAAATTTATCTTTACAAAGGTGGCTGATACTAGTAGAGGGTAAGTATTTGATGAGTGAGTAAATAATTTAGTAAGAGTAAACATTGCTTTTAACAATGAGCACAAGCTACCATTCAGAGAGGGGACAAGGCGGTAAGACTACTGTGCTGATGCAGAGATGGCTGCTTTGCTTTGCTCCTGTCTGCAGAAGGAAGCACCAGGAACCCCAAGTACCGGAGAAGGGGGCCTCTTCCCGGAAGCAGCAGGTGGAAGTCCTATAATAAATTCCAGTGCTCAGCTTTTCTTGTTTTGGTTCGAGACAGGGTTTCTCAGAGTAACAACAGCCCTGGCTGTCCTGAAACTTGCTCTGTAGACCAGGCTGGCCTTGAACTCACAGAGGTCTGCCTGCCTCTGTATCACCCTCATTAAGTTCAAAACATGCCGGAATCAAAGGCGTGAGCCACCACACCCACCCAGCTCTAGCCCTCAGCTTTGAAGCGACTGTTAGATGGAGTGCTTTACATCCAAGTTCAATCAGTTGGAATCAAGGTTTCTGTTGGCACTAAAGGTTGAAACAGATAGCAAAGCCTCCCCTGTGTGGAAAGACTTCATAGCTGGTGGGGTGCTTTAAGCCAGAAAACCTCCTTTGGGGTGTCTTTTCTGTCAGATTCCGTGAAGCACAGCAGAGCTATGTGCTATGTCAATATTCAGTCAGATCTTGATTGAGGATTTTTTTTTTAACTAAACAACAATTGAAAACAAAAGGCTACTTGTTACTCTTGTGTGTGCCTTTTTTTTTTTTTTTTTTAAATAGTGTGTCCTTTAATACTTGGGTCCTGGTTGAGTTCGAGCTAAAAGACTTGGCTGGAAACTTGCAACGTTCTTTTTGACCTTACCCAGACTCCTGGAGGTTTCACTGTTTTAATCACCTCCTGCTCACTTGCCTGGGTGTGGAGGCCAGACTCTGAATTCTCGGTGTCTCCAAGCCTCTAACACTGAAACCCCTTTAATCTATTTCCTAAATATAGTTGAAATCTCTGATCTCTACCCTCATTCTCCACGAATCCTTTCTTGTATGAACTACTAAGCCTAACTTGCCCCTTCCTCTCATTTTACTTTTTCAGTTCTGGAGATTGAACCCAGGGCATCACACATTCTAGGCAAGTTCTGGACCACTGAGCAACAGCTACAGCCTCCAAGTGATCCTTAAACAAGTGACATGTCCCCTCCTCGGTGGCTTTGGGTAACATCTAAGTCCTTAATGTAGACACAAAGCACTTCACACACTTGAAGTAACTGAAGCATGCATCAAGAATGGAGGCTCAATTTTGCTACCTATGACCTCGATCTTTACTGCTCATGTATGCCTCAGTTTTCTCATCTATAAAAATGGGTACAATAGAAGCTATCTGGTGGAGATGTTGTAAACATCGAATAAGTAGAATATGCACAGAGAAGAACAGAACCTGGCACATACGTTTTATGTAACTATTAGCAATACCCTCCCCCGGCTTCTTCTTACCCCCTCACTCTGCAATGGCCATTCTGCATTAGGCAGGCTGTTACACACATCTGTAGGAGATGCCCCAGGATTTTGCTTCCAGCTCCTCCTACAGCCTTTTTTACACAGAATATTCTTGCCCAAATGCTTCTCTTTTCTTCTGTCCACCCACCTTCCCTACCTTGGTTTAACGATCAATGTTTGGCTACCCTTTCCCAGAACAGCGAGGCCGATCTTGCTACGAAGTTGCATGGCACCCAGGTAAGTCCTCCAAGTATCAGGATGCCCCAATGGATTTGAATAGCCTGTTGTTACAGTATAATGCTCCATATAGTATTTAAATTTCAGATAAACATTTTTTTCTTATGATTATGTCGCATACAATATTCGGGACATACTTATAAAAATGCATTTGTTGGGTTGGGGATTTAGCTCAGTGGTCGAGCGCTTGCCTACCAAGCGCAAGGCGCTGGGTTCGGTCCTCAGCTCTGAAAAAAAAAAAAAAAAAGGTTAAAAAAATGCATTTGTTGTTTATCTGACATTTGAATTTAAGTGGATATCGTAAGGTTTCCCCCACACACACTCCGGCAACTTTAAAACCAGCAAATCCTCTATTACCACCCTTATCACATTCAATACGTATGACAAATGGCTCTTTACCCCAACAGAACATCAGCTTTATTAGGCCCTGTTCAGCCTCCCTGTATTAGACACAGCAACAAGCATTCCACAAACACTGAATGGATCCCCCTTGTTGAAACTCAGGCAACATCTGTTGAGATCCACCCTAAGTACAGACAAAACCCCTGGAAAACAAAGTATTTTCAGCACGGGGGTGGGGGGAAATTTACCTCCAGTGTAATACATAACATTGTTGACTCCTAGGATCAGCTTCAAAATCATCCCACCATTTTACATTCAAAAAGGACATTCGAGTTCTTACATCGATTTCACTTGACCCTCGAGGCAAGTAATAATATTATCCTTTTACAGACGAGGACGGAGAGACCGAGTAACGCCTTGCTGAACATGACCGTTAAATAGGAACATTTGGCCCTTACAAGTTTCCTCTGTGCTCTTTCCAGCTGGACCAGCAGGCAGAATCCGAGTTCCTGGATCCTACCCCCTCACTCTTCTTGGAAGAAGCCTGATAATGAGACCTTCCTTTCTGTGGATTCTGTTGATCTTCCCATAAGGTTAGCTACCACCAACCTGAGAGGAACCAGAAAGCCAGGCACTTGCAAGTTGAAAACCCTTCTCAGGTGAGTCTCAGCCTACCCCCGTGGTGTCACAGGTGCTGCGGTTTAACGGGGAGAGCAAAAGCTCCTTCAGGATTATACAGACTAGAAACAGCGGCGAGAATCGGAATCCAGGCTTTTTCTCTCTCACCGGCTTCTCTGCCGGGTTTCTAGGGGCAGAATTTGCACGTAGACTATAAAAACGTTTCGGCTCTCTTTGTTATTAAGTGAGGATGGCCAAGTGTGCAGATTTCATGGCACCTAACGACCTCATCCACTGGAGTGCTTCTGTGAGGTCCTGGCTGAGCTTTATCTAGGTGTCTTGCATCTGGGAAATGATTACAAGGTCAGTCAGTTAGAAGCCTCTTGTTCCCCAGGGTCCCTTCTCCTAAAGTGTTACAGTCTCTCCTGAGGATTCAAGGTAAAGAAGGACTCCAGCCGGGGTCAAGACCTGAGTCTGGAGTAAACCAGTTAGGCCTGGAGAAGGAGTCGCATTCTTTCTCTCCTGCCTGTGCGCCCCGCCCCCAGCTCTGCATTCCTGTTTCCCCTCCACCCTCCCCAGGGCGCACGGCACAGCCAGGAAAGGCAGAGTTAGGAGCTAATGACCTAAAGCAGAACACACTGTGAGCAATTCGACAGAAATGCCACCTGTGACATTACGTTCTTAAACGGCTACAGCCTCGGTTTTTTTTTGGCTTGGGATGAAAAGTGAGGAACAGAATATCCAGAGGGCAGTAGGCTTGCTGTGCGACGATCCTTTGAGGTAGTTTTCCACGGTGTTGGATCACAAATACCTGGCTGGCTGAACGGGCTCCCACGTACATACTTAGCGGATGCGAATAATATCTCAGATCTCTGCTCCCCGAGACCAGCGGAATGAAATGCAATAGACTCAAATGAATTCATAGTCCTTTTATATGGATCTCTGAAGAAAACTGTACTGACAGAATCTAGCCCGATTCTTGGTCGGGAGCTCAGATGCAGACCCACCTGGGTCGGCGAGTGTCGTCGGCATAGAAGATGATCACACCAGTCCAGACAATCTAACCAAGAACAAGAAGCTGTCCTGTCCCTTCCTTGTCCCCTGGGTGCAGCCTTTCCCTCCCCCCCCCCCCCCCAGGAGGCGGCTGAACCGCTCAACTTGGCCCAAGGCTCACCCAGGTGAGCCGTGGTCTTCAAGGGCTTCCACTCAGCGCGCGCAGCTGGCGCCAGGACCCGGGCTGCGGTTGCCAGGGTGACGCGAGACGCGCGCGGAGCCCGCAGCTGAAGGCGGGTGCGAGGCGCGAGTTTGCAACGCCTCCTCCCCCCCCCCCGCCCCCCGCCCCTGCGCCATCGCCGGAGCCACGCGTTGCCCGCACGCGAGGGGAGTGGCCCTGCCTCCGGGAAAGCGCGGCTCGGGGGGCCGCTCGGGGCTCAGCCAGTGAGAGGCCGGGGGAGTGGTGGAGGGAAGGCTCAGGCCGGGTACTTAGAGCAGCGCTAGCAGCCGGACCCGATCTTCCTCGCTTCCCTCGCGCCGACGCTCAAGGCCCGCCGCAGCCGGGCGTTGTGGGCGCCAAGAGCGGCTACCCCGTTGTATCATGGTGACCCCTTGTCCTGCCAGCCCGGCCAGCCCCGCTGCGGGAGCCGGGAGGCGGGACAGCCATCAGAACCTCCGCGCCCCGGTGAAGAAGAGCAGACGCCCGCGCCTCCGGAGGAAGGAGCCGCTGCGGCCGCTGAACGCGTCGTCGCTCCCGGGAGACTCCGGCGTCTGTGACCTTTTCGAGTCCCCCAGCTCTAGCTCGGACGGCGCGGACAGCCCAGCGGCGTCTACGGCGCGGGACTGCAGCTCCCTCCTCAGCCCTGCCCCGCCCTTGACCGCGCTAGATCTCCAGACCTTCCGAGACTACGGCCAGAGCTGCTATGATTTCCGCAAGGCGCAGGAGAGCCTTTTCCATCCGCGGGAGTCTCTGGCGCGACAGCCCCAAGTGAGGCCGTTGGCAGAGCCAGACCCGGGCCATCGCGCTTCTGCCTCTCTCTTCTTTGCTGCTGTCTGCCCTTCGCAGCGCCCTAGTCGTTGCAGCCCATTATCTGCCATCATTAGGAACAAAAGGGATCTTCGAGGATTGGGCCACTGACCTCACTCTTTAGATGGAGAAAAGTGGGCGGGGGGGATACCTGAAGTCTGTACGTTAGTTCCGGGGGCTACAGGAATTTATTAGAATGCAGAGGAGTCCAACAGTTTCTAAGTTAGAGCCGGAGCTCCTAAATTTGTTTGCACATCTGCAAAGGGACCTTTCCCCACCCCTGATGCACGCCGTTCAGTACCGAGCGCGAGCCCAGGCGTTCCAGGGCTCCTGGACTCAGCCAGGTCTGCACTCCCATGTGTTTCCCATTTTTCGGTGCATTTAGCCTTTTCTCTCTACCTCCGTTCGGGAAAGCTCCCCGGATTATCTTGGTCCCCTGCTGCAGCACGCTTCCCCTCTCCCTCCCGGCAGGTGACAGCCGAATCCCGCTGTAAGCTGCTCAGCTGGCTCCTGCCGGTCCACCGCCAGTTCGGCCTCTCATTCGAGTCTCTGTGCCTGACGGTGAACACTCTGGACCGTTTCCTTCTCACCACCCCGGTAGCTGCGGACTGCTTCCAGTTGCTGGGGGTCACCTGCCTGCTCATCGCTTGCAAGCAGGTACCTCCACCAGGCGCAGGGTGGGATGTGTTTGGAGCCAGCCTCTCCTCCAATGTGCATAGTTCAGCGTTGGGTGGCTGGACTCATCTAGGCAGATGCTCGCAGATCTTTACAGATCACAGCCTTAACTTCGTATAGTTTCACAGAGTGAACAATCCCTACAGACCTCAAAGAGATAGGCTGTAGCCAGCCTCCCACCCAAAGCTGTGTAGCACTTTTAAGTCTCTGGGAAGCATGTTTTTAAAATCTGTGTGTGTGTGTCTCTTTCACACACACACACACACACACTGTCTATCTCTCACACTCTCTATCTCACTGTCTCTGTCTCTGTCTCTGTGTCTGTCTCTCTCTCTCTCTCTCTCTCTCTCTCTCTCTCTCTCTCTCTCTCTCTCACACACACACACACACACACACACGCAATCACACACTTTTTAAAAGTTAGGCTGTCGATAGAGAAGCTGTACCGAAAGCAGCCGTGCGTGGTTTAAGGGTGGAATCGTGGAAAGGTGCGAGGCTGGCTGGAAGGATATAGAGCTCAAGTCCCAGTTTCTCCCTGATTTAAGGCTGGGCGGGCTTGGGGCCCAGGAAACCTCCAGGCCGGGAACTAGAGTGTCCTCTGTTGCAGGTAGAGGTGCACCCACCTCGCGTGAAACAGCTCCTGGCCCTGTGCGGTGGCGCTTTCTCTCGGCAGCAGCTCTGCAACCTTGAGTGCATCGTGTTACACAAGCTGCACTTCAGCCTAGGCGCGCCCACCATCAACTTCTTCCTGGAGCACTTCACTCACGCTCGCGTGGAGGCGGGACATGCTGACGTCACCCGGGCCTTGGAGGCTCAAACCCTGGCTCGGGGCGTGGCGGAGCTGAGCCTGGCCGATTATGCTTTCACCAACTACACACCTTCCCTGCTGGCCATCTGCTGCCTGGCGCTGGCCGATCGCATGCTACAGCTCCCCCACCCGTTGGATCTTCGCCTGGGAGAGCACCCAGAGGCCGCGCTGCAAGACTGCCTGGGCAAGCTGCAGATGCTGGTGTCCATCAACAGTACCTCCCTGCCTCACATACTGCCTCCCCATATCTGGGAGAAGTGCAGGCTGCCCCAGAGTTGGAAATAAAAAGCACACCCTTGGGTTTCTTTTATTCCCCTGGCCCTGGCTCTGTGCCTTCAGGAGAGTGTGCAGTATTAATCCAAAGAGAAGCTCAGGACCCCTGCTTGTAAATAGTGTACAATAGTGGGATCTACTTATTTTTCAGTACACAAGGGCAGGGTGACAGTCCTGGCTTGTCTAAATGCTGTTGTCCAGTCTGCCCTTCACAAGTGATTGATGGTCAGTCAAGATGGTTGCCAATTTCAGAGTCTCTCCTTGCTCCTGACGTTTTTGTACTCTGTAGTTAGCAGCTCTGTGAACACAAGCCAGCAAGATTTTATATGCCACTGTTCCAGTAATCAGACAAGTCAAGGTTGCTTGTCTGTATCTTAACCCCCTCCAGTCTGGAGGCCGTGTCCCCTCCCCCACGACAGTGGCCCAAGGAGTGTGAGACAGAAGTCATTGTAGTCTGTGTTGATCAGAAGGGCAGTGCCTGCCACTCGCTGATATGGATCTGGGAAGCTTGGGGTACCCAGGTAGGCATTACCAGCGAGAGCCAAAGCAAGAGACATCCCTGGTGCACCCCAAGAGATGTTGGAAAGGAAAGTTTTTGCATCCTCTTATAGCTGTTGCAACCTGGGCCATTTCCCCTGCAGTCACATGCATGATTCAGTTCAAGCTGCTGCACAAGCTCAGGGTAGCAACGGCGCGACAGTAATAAAGAATATATTGACTATTTGCAACGTATCCTGCATGTGTTTAACATTTATTTCACCCCTCGACAATGCTATTGAAGCAGTCTTCTCCCACTTTGCAGACATTAGGACACAGGCAATGTAATGCATGAGTCTTAACGCTTAGCCACACTGCTAAGCTGCTACTGTTTATGTTAATGGATTCTTCTAAAGCCCTCTTTCTGTGGTAGACACCTCATTCTCCTTTAGTGCTCCTGGACTCAGCACTCTGTCTTGTCTTTGCTCTTAGCCTTGCTACAGGACTCACTTTACAGATGGGAGACTCGGTTGGGAAGGTTGGGAAGCGGGACGCTTCCTGGGCTGCTGTTGTGGTCGCCATCTTCAGACTCTGTCGTTAATCAGCTGTAGGCCCTGCCCCTCAGCTCCACCCCCTGCAGCCAAGTCTCCAACTCCAGTGGACCTCCGGGTTAAGTTTAAATGAGATTGTTTCTGTGGTGGGGGTGGGGAGAATAGTGGTTAATGGGTAGCTGTGGAGCCAATTTGCTAGGAGAACTTACGCCCACTTCTCGTCTCTAAAAACGGAATAATGGCCCCCATCTTAGGGCTACAGCATGGCTATGCCGAGATGATCACATACCCCCATTCCTAATTCAGAGAACCCTCAAGAATTGACAGTGGTAACCTGCACAGTGACGGGAGGAGAGATGTTTTGCAGGAAAACGAAAACTTAAATTAGGGCGAACACATGGTTCGTTGTTTTTTTTTTTTTTCTTTTTTCTCTCAAAGTTCTTTTGCATGAAAAATTTTAAGTTGTGGGTAAGAAATCCCAGTTTGTGCCTCTGCATGTAGAGTAAGTCGGAATGTATGCTTAAAAAAAAAATGCAACCCAAAAACTTTAGGGCCTTTGCCTTCCTCCACCACAGCCCTCTGGGAGCCGGGTCCCTTGCCTACATTGGGTCCCTCAGGCCCCTCCTCTCTGGCTATGCTGAGATGCTAAGCTGGTAGGGCTCTCTCCTTGGGAACAGCTGCTGTGTGATGATACAAGAAGAGGATGAGGACCCAGTCACCTGTCTAACTCAACCACCTGGGGCCCTCAGCTGAGGTGACAAGGGGACCCTTGAGATCTGGCCCTCATGAAAAGAAGCGGCCCTTTGGGGGTTGTTAGCTTCACTAGTGTCTAAGAGTCCAATCCCCTCTGACATTCCCGTACCTGTCTCCTAAATTTTCCACAGCTAGGGAACAGGACCAGGAACAGGCGATGGGAAGCTGGAAGTTTAGTTGGAAAGGCTGCTTTAAAAAAAGAAAAAAAACCCCTAATTTGTCCAAGCACTAGCCACTGCACATACATAAAGCTGACGCCTCTTCCCAACTCTGCTGGGGGATGAGGGTGTTGGTTTTTCTTAAAGGCATGTCTGGTCTGGTGGGGTCTAATCCCCATCCTTGTGCGTTCTCACCCTGAAGCCAGTGCTTCCTCCCCACCCCCCACAACCCCACCGGCTCAGATCCAGGAAATAGAGGTTTTAAAGTTTACTCACCATTATCCACCACTGTTAGGAATAGCTTGGTTCTTAATTCAGCTAATGGGTGCAAATAAAAGATCCTTCACTTGTGTTAATTAGGTGTAAGGCAAGAGCAAGCTGTCCGTAGAAAGGTACTCAGACTCCTATTTCTGACGCTTGTTTACCTTGAACTGATCTGGGTGGTCCAGAATGAAGTCCCCTCACCCAAAGATGCTCCCTTCTGAGAGATGTCTCTTTCTAGTGGACTCAAATTCTGGAAGATGCTTCTTCCAGGGAGAGGCCTGACTTGAAGAGATCTGTGGAACTGCAGCTGTAAAGGCGACAGCCAAATGCTAGGACAGTCAGCTGAAGCCACCTGGGTTTTAGGGGATTTGGAGATGCCCACAATAGGGGTTTTCAGAAACTGGAGTAAATGTCATTCCCCATCCCACTCCTCCCGCCCCCGCGGCAGCCTTTTAGCTCAGACTGGCCTATGAGCCAGTGTGTAGCCCAAGCTAGTCTCAAACTCACGGCAATCCTCCTGCCTCAGCATTGTCACTTTTCTTGATCCTTAAAAAAATATGCTTAGGCACCATTTCCGGGGAAGTTGCAAGGCTCGAGTACAGAGCGGAGCTCTTGACAGTAGGCAAGAATGAGAGGCCAAATGAAAGCCCTATGCCAAAATCCAGAATGCTGTTCAGGTTTGAGGGCAGTTTCTGTAATCTGGAGGCTGGCCTGGGAAGGTCCTCTATTGGCTCTCTATTCCCCCTCTAGAACCTGCTGAGAAAATTTCGGAGTCCTGCTTTGGCGATTGTCACTCCACTTTTATTGTGTGCCTTGTGTCTGGGGTGGTAAGAACAATCTAAGAATCGTTAACTTTCACATCCCTGCTGTTCATAAATTGGAAGGCTAGGGACGGGAGTTGTCCGCCCTCCCTCCCTCCCCTCATCCCCCCCCCATCCCCCACCTTCGCCTGGCACAGCCAGGATGCCGCGGCGCCAAAGGGCGCTCGCGGGCCGGGCCCCGCGCTCGCAGCTCCCGGGGGAAGCCGGGGTTGCCAGGTTGGTTAACGCCTCCGCCCGCGCGCAGATTGTCCCGGGCAGAAGGCGCCACCTCTGGCGCTCAGGCGCGAGCCGCCCCTCCCGCACAGCCCTTCTCCTCGAGGCCCTCCCTCCGCTCCTTCCACGCGCCGTCGCCCATCTCAGGCACCAACAGGTGCAGCAGCGCTGGGTGTGGGTCGCCATCCCAGGATGCAGGCGTGCGAGGGCAGCGCGGCCGGACGCCGGGCCTTCGACAGCATCTGCCCCAACAGGATGCTGGACCTGTCGCGGCGGCCCCTCGGCAAGCCCGGGAAGCCGGAGAGGAAGGTGGGGATGCTCGCTACGGTCTTGGCTCTGGCAGAGCCTGCTAGCCCTGCGCCCCAAACGCGGACCTGAGTTCTCCGTTTCTGTGCCCGGCTAGTTCGTTCCTTCGTGGAAGTCCTTCTCGGGATGCAGCGGCGACAGCCCAGGGTCGGTGTTCGAGGATCCCCCTGACGCAGAGCCGGCTGCACTGCCAGGTGAGCCCCGAGGCACCTGCGCGACCCCTAGATTATCCATGCCAGGTGGGTGCGGCGCAGGCGGTCTGCAGCCCCTCTGCCCCGGGCTCCGAAGTTTTGGTTGAGGGTCCTGGCGGCGACCTGGCAGAGAGGCTTAGGGTACGCTGGATGCTTGTCTCCCGATCTCCCCGCGCAGCCCTCACCACCATAGACCTGCAGGACCTCGCAGACTGCACCTCGCTACTCGGCTCCGAAGCGTCTCCTAGTGGTGATTCCTCCGCCTCGCAGGTACTCTTTCCCTTGCTTGGAGCTTGGCCACCTACAGAACCAACTGCGAACTTGGTGGGTTTATTGCCTCAAAGGTCTCAAGATGGACTGGGAGCAGAGGCACATTCGGCATATCGAGGGAAGCCAAGCATCCCAGATCCCAATTTTCTCCTTCCTCCTAGTATGTTATTAAGTTCTCATTTTCGGAGCCGGTGTGGCCAACTTTTACTGCAGGGTCCCTTTGTCATTCATCTGAACAAGGCAGTTCGGAGCTGGTAGGGTGAGGAACCACGTGATTGGGGCACACGCGCAGAGAATAACTGTTTTGTTTGCCACCCACTTCTGACCCCTCAGGAACCATTTCTATTTCGTGGGTACCAACGGAGTATCGAAGTCACTGGGGGAGAGGACAAGGGACTCTGTAAACAAGCTGGAGGAAAACGTTCTGTCTGCAGAGATGGACGTTCGGCAGCTGGCCGCTTTAAAAGTTTTATTCTGTTCCTCCCAACATGCTAGTCCTTTGTCATCTTGGAGGAGAGAAACTTTTCCCCGTTTTCCTCTAAACCTTCCTACTTCATCCCATTCTCTCCTCCTGCCATCGCTGACACATCCCAGCCAGAGAATGGAGCCTCCTCAGCTCCAGGACCTCAGAGGCCTGGGTCTTGATTCTTCTTTGGTGGCACATGAAGTGTCCGGAAGGACAGGTGGTCTTATCCAGATGAAACCCACAGGAAGAGGACTACATCCAATTTCCTAACAGCAGATGCTGGGACCACAGGTCCATGGGAACAGGCCCGTTACAGAACTCTGCAAAATTCATAACCACCATGAAGAAGCTAAGCAACATTCCTAAGGACACCTTTACTAGCCACTTACAACCTTAGGGTAGGGGTGGTGCCCAGAAGCAGTATCTTAAGGCAAGGTTAAGTGACCTTAAGGGAGTGACCACTACTCTGCAGAGGCTGCTTAATTCTTTTTAGATCTAATGCTCAAATAAAGAAGACAAGCCTAGGGCTCTGTCACCTGACCCAGAGTCCTCAACGTCCAACAGCTACCGAGGACATCTCTCCTTTTTTCCATGAGGGAATCTGGTACTTTGAAAACAGGGCCAGAAAAAAAGGTTAGAGTCAGAGTAAGTTTTGAGTCCCCAAAATATATGACTTGGAAAGAGGGGCTTTAGGAAGAAGAAAATGATTAATACAAAGATAAGAATCAATAGTGGAATCAGTAGACATTTCTGGTGGGCATCTGGGATGGATCCCTTCATACCATGGTCCTAGAGATTCCTTTCTAACACTGGCCTCCAAGCAAGCCAGGGATTCCTAAAAAGACAGACAATGAAACAGCCAGGAGAGAGGAATGATACAGGCATCGGGCAGTTCATCTTCTGCAGGATTCTCTCTCAAGAGGAAGAAGCATCCTGTGGACCTTGCCTACTTTCCATACTGGGGGGAGGATTAACTAAGAGATTACATAAATAGAAAAATGTCATCGACTTGAAATGTCCATCCCTTAAGAGACTAGGAAGATGCCTGGACCCCCACCTTTTTTCCATTTCCTTCTCTCTCAGGCACCTGGGAACACTGGCCAGGCAACATGAAGGTGTATTCCACCACAGGTGAAAAGCCAACTCCAACTTTTAGAGAAACTGAAAAAAAATAAAAAATAAAATAAAATAAATAAAAACCCAAAACCCCAAACAGCAACCTAACAACACACACACACACACACACACACACACACACACACACACACACACACACACCATAGCTGCTACAGCCCCTGGAACAGATACCTTTCCATAGTATCCCTGGCCCCATTGGTCACAGCCCACGTTTCCCTTTCCTTTATGGGTGAAGTGGTTAGCACTTTAAGCCTAGGCTTTGAAAGCCTTGGTGCCTGTCCTGGTGTTAATGCTAAGTTCTCTGCTCTTAGAGAGGTAAGGGTGTGTGTTGGGGTGGTTGTGGGGTGGGGTTTAAGTTGGAGCTGCAGTTCTATGGGTGCACAAAGAATATGGAAAGGAGTCAGCATGGCTGCGAGACGACCGACCTGTGAGGGAGCTCAGATGAGTTGTCCAAAACCCAGGTGGGCTGGCAGGGGATGGACAGCTGTGCCTGTGGTATTTGAGACTTGGAGGAGCAGCGCTCACTCTTGCCAGCCCAAGAGAAACCTACCGTTCGATGGGTGAGATGAAGCTTAAAATTTCTGCTTGTGAACCAGAGTGCATACAGACTAGCCTTAGGAGCTTCGAGGATGTCTGTCTGTCTAGAATTGTTCTCTGGCTCACACCGTTGGTTTATTTTAGAACCACTCCTTGCAAACCGAAGAAGATTTCAACCTGCAGGATTTCAGAGACACGGTGGATGATCTCATTGCAGGCAAGTTCCGTCTCCTTGCAGTTAAGTAACAGAAGGGCTGTCACCTACCAAAACCAGATTGTGTAGTAGTGAAGGTGATCAGTCCAGCCATCTGTCATTGGCCAGTCCCTCTTTCGCCAAGGGGTCAGACTCTCCCTAATAGAGGGTATCCTTTCTCTACAATGGGGAAATTATGTCACTTGATCTTTAGACTATGCGTTTCTCAGTGTGGGTTCTGGGAACGAGGTCCCTATACTGTGGTGTGGTGTGTCAGAAGTTAAATGACAAAAGTCTATGGAGGGACAAAACCTTTTATGCCTTCTGGGCCCCAGGAGGCGTGACTGATTTCTTTCAGATTAGCTCAGCAGGTGCGTATGAACAAAACAGCGAGAAAGATCAGGGATCATAGACTTTGCCTTATAAAACTCATACAAACCCAATGTCTGGGTGGCATTTTGCCCCCGTGGCTAGTTGGGCATGATCTGGAGGCAGCCAATCCAGCTCCTGCTTTCTCCCAGATTCATCCTCTTTGATGTCGCCTCCCCTGACCGACGGTGACTTTCCCTTTTCCCCTGGCGATGTCTCATCTTTCGGGTCCTGCCTCTCCCCATCGCTGGACCCACCTGCCTTAGGGTCTCCGCCACTGCCCCCACCGCCTTGCGCTCCAGACCTGCCGCCACCGCCAACCGAGCAGTACTGGAAGGAGGTGGCCGACCAGAACCAGAGAGCACTGGGGACTGCTCTCATAGAGAATAACCAAGTAAGGACACCGGTGGCTAGGAATCTTGGGGGTGAGGACAGGGCCTGGTAGAGAGCACAAGTTGGGAGCTGTGAAGGTTGGGGGTGCGCTTGTGTGGGCCCGGTGGTTCTAATAGCCGATACTGTTCCAGTGGCCCAAACTGGTTCAGAACTCGCTAAATCGAAATGATCACACCCCACCGGACTTTCTTTTCTCTTATTTTCAGTTTCCTTTTCTTCCTCACCCTCCCCCCTTTTTTTTTTAGAGACAGGGTCTGCTGTAGCCCAGGCTGGCCTCTAACTCCCTATGTAGCAGCACTCCTGACCCCCCAGACATGCTGACATTTCTGGTTTATGGGGTACTGGGGACCTAATCCAGGGCTTCATGCATAAATACTCCTCCAACAGAGCTACACTCCCAACCCAGAGCTACACTCCCAACCCCCTTTCTTTTCCTTGAACTCACCATGTAGCACACACAGGCTTGCCGAGAATTCTGGTTGTTCTGCCCAGATTAGGACCCCCAAAGAGACCACTGTAGACCAAAGATGTCCAGAATGCAATAGCAAGGTTCACTTCTCGGCGCAATACTTTCTTGGGGAGGTTAGCTTTTGAAGGCAAAAACCACAAAATTCTTCAGAGAGGAGGGGGTTAGTACGGGTCCATCCTTGATTGGTCCAGTCTTCCTGAGCTTGGACTTTATCTTATTTTAGTTTGTCTGTTTGCTCTGTCGGGAGTTTTACAGCCCATCTCCAAAATCTGGTCATGTTATCTCGGGGGGGGGGGGGGGGGGGGAGGGGGCGTCCCGTGGTTAGTCACCACCAGACAGTCTGACTTTGTACTTTTGAAACTTCTGACTTCACCCTGTCTGGGAATGGGGAACTGACTCAGTTCTGGCTATTTTAAGATATCCCTTCCCTCAGCTCTCCGGGCCTTAGGGGGAAGTGGGGAGGGGTGGTCTCTCACTGGTCCTCCTGCCTCAGTTTCCCCTAGTGCTGGGATTACAAGTGTGCATCACTGCTCTGGGTCCCATCAGATTGGTAATCGTACTAACAGCATTTGTGGAAAATTTTCTAAGTGCTGGACTCTGTGCTTATCAGTTTACTTTCTTCTCTCACTTGATTCAACACAGAAGGTAGACAATCTCACTAGCCCCATTTTATAGATATATAAACCGAGACAGGGTGGTTGAACTTCAGGGGGAGAACCTAGATGGGCCTGTGGTCCAAATCAGTACTTTTGACTACCACTCAACAACACATTTAAGTTTAACTGAGATACCGTTTGTCCTACTACTTCATTAAATTAAAAAAAAAAAAAGTCAAATCGTTGGCTACTGTCGGGCGAACAAAGGTCCTGATGAGATGTCAAGGTCTGAGTTTAGACCCACCAGCACTGCGGCCTCTCTCTGATGGTAGATCTCCAACTACAGCTGCACGTGACGCTGACGCAGAAGCAGGAAGAGATCGCCTCGCTCAGGGAGAGGAACGTGCAGCTGAAAGAACTGGCCAGCCGGACCCGGCACCTGGCCTCAGTGCTGGACGTGAGTGGACAGGCGCGCGGGACATCGTCGGAACTGTAGCGCTGCGCCTGTGTTGGGGCCCCTGGGTGTCCCTGGTGTAGCCCCGGGCTCTTCCTATCCGCGCGGCTCTAGGCGAGTCCTCCTGGCTCCAGGCGAGTCCTCCCGGCTCCAGGGCTCTCCATCTTTTACAGAAGCTGATGATCACTCAGTCCCCAGCAGAGCCCTTCCAGATCAAGGCGACGACGAAGAGGAGCCTGGAGGAGCTGTTCTGTGCGGCGGGGCAAGCAGGACAGGGTTGCTCGGAAGTGGACGCCATCCTCAGGGACATCTCCCAGCGCTGCGATGAAGCCCTGCAGAACCGTGACCCCAAGCGGCCCAGGCTGCAGCAAGAGCCCGGCAGCAAGAACGGCAGCTCCAGGAACCTGCACGGGGCCTTCCGAGGGCTGCACACGGACTGCAGCGCCAGCTCAGTGAACCTGAGCCATAGTGAGCTCGAGGAGGGCGGCTCCTTCAGCACGCCCATCCGCAGCCACAGCACCATCCGAACTCTGGCCTTCCCCCAGGGCAAAGCCTTCACCATCCGGACAGTCACCGGTGGTTACAAATTCCGCTGGGTCCCCAGCTGAGCAGGGATGTGGTTTCCCCAAAACACTGCCCTGTGTCCAGACAGAATCGCCGGCCAGCCAGTGGGAATAACTAGAACTGTTTTCCACATCTGGTTTCCAGAATTCTCTGCAAGTGAATGCCGATACCTGTGCACTGAAATGTTCTGCTCTGAAGCACTGTATGTACCTCACCTTTTCGCGGTGAAATTGTGTGTGTATACATGTGCACACATGCTACACACACATCATAGTCCAATTTAAAAGTATTTGTTTTCTAGCGCTTTGATTTTTTTATTTGTTTGAGACAGGTGTCCCATAGCCGAGGCTGACCTCAGACTTGCCATGATGGCTTTGAACTCCAGGTCTTTCTGCTTCCACCTCCTGAGTGCTGGGATTACAGGTGTTCACCACCACACTTAGCTGGTTTTAGGTGTGTTTTTAAGTCATGGGATACTCCAGATTTGTAAGAAGGGGGAATAGTGCAAAGAAATTTTTTTTCCCCCACTAAAGAAGCCTTCTTGGAATCATCCAATCGCCAGTTATGTAAGGATTGATTCTAGGCCCGGAAACCTGGTATCCAGATGAGTGTTCAACACATCTGACTCAATTTTCCTCAGTCTTTGGAGTATACCTAACTGCGTCACTACCGAAAAATTTTATTTCAGTTGAAAAAAAAGAAAGAACAGGCAAAGCTACACAATTAGGTAAACGCTGGCGCAGGACACGTGCTAAACATACTTGTTTAAATAATCATTCCCTGTAATTTGGTAAGATTCGTGACAGCAGGGCTTAGGTTGGCTCAGCAGTTAAGAGTGCTTGCTGTCCTTGCAGAGGGCTGGAGTTCAGTTCCCAGCATCCATTTCGATGGCTCACAACTAACTACTTGGGAGCTCCAGTCCCATGGGGGTTGACATCCTCTTCTGGCTTTTGTGGGTACCTGCAAACTCCGAGGAGACACACACACACACACACACACACACACACACACACACACACACACACACACGAGAGAGAGAGAGAGACAGAGAGAGAGAGACAGAGAGAGAGACAGAGAGACAGAGACAGACAGACAGACAAAATTCTTTTTGAAAGATTTAAATGATAGTTTAAATAGCAATGTCTCCACGCATTCAGCTTCATCAGTGCAAATAAAACAGCCCCAGCCAAACCACACTTAGTTCAGAAGAAAGGCCGGTTGTTTTAAGCAAATGATCTACACTACACAAGCTGGGCCCCTCATAGTGCTTTGCATTATGAGGCTGGATCTTCTAAGCAAAATCCAGTGAACTTGGCTTTGATTCCTGTCTCCTGTTGTCTGTAGTTCCTTCCCCCCCACACTCTGTTCTGAAATGACATGAATGGCATATGTCATGTGTGATTCGTCTCAACCCCCCAGCTCTCACTCTGAGCGTGTCCCCTGCTCCCTGGGCTCCACTTGGGCAGGCCTCCAGTCACATTGCACCACAGGGCACAGCTGCCTCTTCAGGCCGAGTGGACATATCGGGTAGCAGGTGGGTTGGTTAAGGTGGCAAGACCCGCTCCTCTAGTTTCTCGTGTGTCCTGTTATCTGTATTTAAATAGCCATTTAGAAACAAACAAACAAACAAAAATGATAAAATACACCATGCTTCCTCATATTTTGTCTAACAAATGGACTGAAAGAGCAAGTTGTTCAGATTTTTTCCCTCCATAGGCTCAAATATACAGTCACCACAGGTCAGGATCATAAAAAACTAAACAAACAACAATGCCAAAAAATGAAATAAACAAACAAAACTTTTTAAACCATCATGATAAACAATGGCCCTCCTACTCTTTGATTCTCCTACTGAATTATCTTCAGTGGCTACAAACTGTAAAATATATTTGTAGGTTTCTTTTGCATCTTGTGCCTAGATCTAAAATAACCACAGTGCTAATGCCTTTCATTTTTACAGTTCTATAATCACCATGCTAGTGACCAGCAGTGCTAACTCTGACTGTTTTCAAATACATTTTATTATTTTTAGAAATTCATACATGTACACAGTGTATTTTGATCATAATCGCCCCTGTTCCTCCCCTAACTCCCTCCAGATCCACCCCCGTTCCCCATCCCGTCTTAACTTCCCGTTTTCTTCCTCTTCTATATAACACACCAAGTCCAGTTATCCTTCATCCTTGAGGGAAACAGTTCTCTTCTGAACTAATGGTACAAAAGACCAGCTTTGCATTAGTTCATAGAAGAGTCTAAAGGCCAGACTCTTCCCTCTAACATATTTACTGAAATTGATGGGAATCTCTTTGCCTCAGAGTCTAAGAAAACAGTCAAAGAGCAGCAAATATAATTGCTTTTCCAGGAAGAGATAAATGTACAGCAAACATTTATTTAAATGCTGTGAGGAAAACGGAGAAGCGTGAGGAGAGGGTCTTAGCTTGGGCTGCATACAGACAGGCTGGGAGCATAAGCAACAGATGTTTATTTCTCACAGTTGGGGCCTGAAAGTCTGAGATCAAGGTGGTAGCTCCTTAAGTTCTGAGATCAAGGTGGTAGCTCCTTAGGTTCCTCTTCTTGGTTTGAGGATCACTATTTGCTTGCTGGACAATCATGTGACAAGATCTCATTATTTAGCCCTAGATGGGCTGGAACTCCCGGTGTAGACCTGGCTGACCTGAACTCACACAGCTCCACCTGACTCTGCCTCCTACCCAGTTGAGCACTGATATTAAAGGCATATACCGCCATTCCCAGTTATAGTGAAATTTTAATAATAATAATAATAATAAAATAATTATTAATTCCCTGTGCTATAGCAGTCCCTTTCAGAAAGTTCTTCCTGTGCCCATATAGATCCTGAAATGCTTCCTCTACATTTTTCTCCAGCAGCTTCAAATTTCCAGGTTTCACATTAAGGTCTTTTATTCATTTTGAATTTTTGTACAGGGTGAGAGATATGGATCTAGTTTAGTTCTTCTGTATGTGGACATTTCCCAGCATCATTTGTTGGAAGTTTTTTTTCCCGATTTATGTTGTTGACAGCTTTCTTGAACGTTAGCTAGCTGTAGCTGTGCTAAGTTTTATATTTCTGGATCTTTTATTCTATGACATTGATAAGCATGTCTGTTTTTATGCCTGTTTTTTGTTGCTATGGCTTTGTAGGATAATTTAATATCAGGCACTTGATATCAGGTATCGAGACACCTTTAAAATTTCTCTTTCTGCTTAGGATTGCTTTACATTTCTTCAAACGACTTCTCCCACCCCCCCACTCCCCTTTTCTCACCGTTTGATCTCTGCATCTCACAAAAGAGAGTAGTGGCAGCCGGGCGGTGGTGGCACACGCCTTTAATCCCAGCACTCAGGAGGCAAAGGCAGGCGGATCTCTGTGAGTTCGAGGCCAGTCTGATCTACAGAGTGAGTTCCAGGACAGCCAGAGCTGTTACACAGAGAAACCCTGTCTTGAAAACCAAAACAATAACAACAAAGAGTACAAGCTCCTGAAAGTTCTTTTCCCACTGCTTTGGCAAAACCCCCCTGAGGCTGGCAACTTGAAACGTTTAGTTCACATCTTGGGAGGTCTATGAGCATAATGCCAGCATCTGCTGGCTCCAGGGAAGAAATTCTGCCTCCACACAGGGTGGAGGCATCACAATGGGGGTGGGAAGGGGGCACTCTCAGGTAAGTAGCAATCTAAAGATCAAGGAGGGGCTGGCTAGTCTGGTTCTTTTAGACAGTCTCTCTCACAGAAACTAACTGGGGTCCCCACAAGAACCAATTTAAGCCCTTCTAATGCCCCCATGGACCAGTTACCTTGAACTAAGCAGTGACTTCTTAGAGGTCCTGCTACTTCCACACTGTCACATTGGGGTTCAGTGCTCTGACATGTGCACTTTGGGGGACAACCTTAGGTGAACAGCTCTACTGTGAAGTGCTCAAAGACATTTGCAACAGCTCCTGGGCATGCAGGCAATTGTGGGGAAGGAATCACAGTAATAGAGAAGTCTAGTTCTTTCTTTCCACCAGACCCACTCACTTCAGATTCCTAAGCCTAGGCTGAGGTCTCAGGGGGCATCTTGGTCCTGATGCTGGTCAAAATTTTACCTTGGGAGAGATGGACTGAACTGAGAAGGGTCTTTCACACACACCTCAGTGTCTTGGAAGTATGGACAAGCTTATAATTGTATTCCTATGATGGTCCTAATGCTCAGTTGGAAAATGTGTGACTATTGGCCTTCTAGTTACCAGTTTGTTTACATCTCATGTCTCAGCAAGCCATCTTCATCTAGAATCTCCTATATCTATCGGAACTGAATATGGCTTTACTTATTTACTTATTGGGGGCCTTTTATTATCTATTGTTGTTTATACTCTATTGATACATTTGTACAATTAATATGAAATAATTTCTGATGAAAACTTACCCAATAGAACAGTCAATGGTAATGTTAAATGCAAGGAAATCAGTATGATTAGACAGGGCAGTAGTCTGCTTTGAGGCAATCATTCTTTTGGTATTTATTTATTTATTTACTTATTTATTTGAGACAAGGTTTCTTTGTGTAACAGTTCTGGCTGTCCTAGAACTTAATCTATAGGCCAGGCTGGCCTTGAATTCAGAGATCCGATTGCCTCTGCCTTCTGAATGCTGGGATTAAAGGCGTGCACCACCACTGCCCAGCTGAGTCAATCATTCTTTTTTTTTTTTTTTTTTTTTTTTGGTTTTTCGAGACAGGGTTTCTCTGTGTAGCTTTGCGCCTTTCCTGGAACTCACTTGGTAGTCCAGGCTGGCCTCGAACTCACAGAGATCCGCCTGGCTCTGCCTCCCGAGTGCTGGGATTAAAGGCGTGCGCCACCACCGCCCGGCCTCAAATTTGTATAGTTAACAACAATTTCCAGTATTTACTTTTAGTTGCTTAACCAGAAGCTAGGTAAATCAGATATGACAATTAATTGTGATTATTTGTGTACCTAGAAAAATGAATAGATTTCCTCAGGATTTATATGAACAGCCAAGTAAGAATTAGAAGCTGCACTTAGTTATAGGATGTGGAAATTTCAATTATTTCCAGGACATTCCATGGTTGAAAGTAAATACAAATGACTACCAAGTTCTGTGAGAGATAATAATAGCTTTAAATACTTTTGTAAAATAACACCTAATTCTGCAGGCCTCAGGATTTGTACTGCTTTTATTTCTTCAAAAGACAGATTGCTACTGCCAAAGACACTCTGAGATTGCTTTCCAAACTCATGCTAGCTCCTTCTTTTCTGGAGCAGACTTGATTGCACAGGGATCGGTGTGTTTGGTCTGGGTTGCTCTCTACTCCTTCCTCTTCCAGCCATCCCCACGAAAATCACCTATGTCCCCACCAATAGCTGGCTGAGATGGGTGACTGCTTTTATCATATACATTGAGGCATCATTCACATGTTACACATTTCACCTTTTAGAGTAAGTATACTATTCAATGTTTTCAGTATGCTCAGCATTTTGAAATCATCCTTACTATCTAACTTTAGAGTATTGTTCTCCCCCAAAGCAGCCACTCCTTCATTCCAATCTCTTGGCTCTGAGAAACCACAAGTCGATTTTCTGCCTCTATAGATTTGTCCATTTTTAATATGTAATAGAGATTATATTATACATGTATGTACTTCTGTGGCTGACTTCCTTCAAGGACCATGATATTTTCAAGCTCTATCCCTGTTGTAACATGCACAAGTACTTCACTTCTTATTAGTGTGTGTGGTGTAAGTGTGTGTCTCTTCCCATGTTTGTGGGTACGTGTGAGTGTGCAGGTGTGTGTGTAGACCCAGTGTTGATGTAAGGTTTCTTTCTCAGTAGCTCTCCCCTTTATACACTGAGGCAGAGTCTCTCGCTTGAACGCAGAGTTTATCAAGTCTAGTCTAGCTGGCCAGCTTGCTCCAGAGATCCCGTCTTTGTCTCCTGATTGATGGTTTACAGGGCTTTATGCCTGCCTGGCATTTTCATAGGCGTGGAGGATCTGTACACTTGTGAGGTTATCCACAGAGCCATCTGTCCAGATCTATTTCTTCTTTCATCACACCTAAAAATATTTTTATGATGAAATGTTTTAGATTCTTGTTGAATGCTTTTTTCGCCATGAGATAATGTGCATTTTTGTCTTTTGTGTTATTGTTTCCTTACCAGGTCCCAGGGATTCTTGATGCAAGCCAAGCCCATCGGAAACTCTATTTTTCTTTTTTTTTCTTTCTTTCTTTTTTCTTTTTCTTTTTATTTTTTTTTTAGAAAACTCCACTTAGGACTGAGGGGATGGGAGATTTGTAGCAATTTTGATGAGTCTAAGATCCACAACTTTGAAACGTAAAATTTTGGAGATAAGCACCATTTAGAAAGGGGACTGTGGTGGAGTATCCCAGGAAGTGGCCATCAGTGCACTGAGCCCTGAAGCTTAGAAGAACTATATGTGCCTGAGAGAAGGAAGAGAAACCTCCCATGTATATGCACAGCTGATTTGTGGGGTGTGGAATGACGTAGGACAGGGCACGGGCAGTTAATTCCTTTCCCTTGTGCAAAACATAGGGGCTCTTTTAGGGGCTGAGTGGCCAACTGTTGGTGCTTGGCTGAAATAATGTTTTCTAACTGAATTGAAAGCCCGCCGGGGGGAGCGGCGGGGACAATCAATAGTAGCTCCTGTTCATTCCACAATGGTAGCCCGTGCTGTATAAAGTCTCCTAAATACAAGGAAATATTCAAGGGTCAGAGACATCATGATATTAATCACACCATTTGTCTAGCTTAAAGCAAATTCCCTTTTCTTTTTTGGGAGGGTGTGTGTGTGTGTGTGTGTGTGTGTGTGTGTGTGTGTGTGTGAGAGAGAGAGAGAGAGAGAGAGAGAGAGAGAGATATTTATGGTGATATTTTATTTGTACTGAAATGTGATTTTATTTGTATGTTAATAAATAAAGTTGCCTGGGGGTCAGAGCTAATAGCAAGCCATAGCAGAAGTCTGGCAGTGATAGCACATGCCCTTAATCCCAATCACATGACAGGCAGATCTCTGTGTGTTCAAGGACACCACCAGCACAGAGACACACGCCTTTAATCTCAGTACCAACCATAGAAGATCTGGAGGTCTGTATAGATGGGCAGTGACGACGAGGCCATGTGGTTGGGTTTACAACCAGTGAGAAGGCAGAACAGAAAGTCTATAAGAAGACAGATACACAGGAAGTAGCACTCTTCCTGAGGAGGACAGCAGTGGCAGTGAAGGGTAAGGTTTTTAGCTCTTAGCTATTGCTCTGACCTCTTGGGCTTTTAACTCTGCAATCAGCTCTGTGTTTCTTATTTAACCAGATGGTTACATCTACAGAGATTAAAAAGTATGTAATTTTTAATAGTTATCTTGGATTCACAGAAAAATTGAGTGGAAGGTTCAGACAAAGCAGCGCCATGTGTCTTTTGACTCCACACATACACAGCCTCTTCCACTGTCTATATCCCCACCAGAGGGACACATTTACTGTGGTTGACAAATCACTGTTAGCATCCCAAGTTTGTAGTTTCCTTTGGGGTTCTCTTTCAGCACTGTGTATGGGGTTGGCTAAATGAACTCTGCTATCTATCTACTAGTGGTTTCAGAGCCCTGAAAAAGCTTTTGTAGCCATT
Organism: Peromyscus californicus insignis; assembly: GCF_007827085.1. Taxonomy (NCBI): domain Eukaryota; kingdom Metazoa; phylum Chordata; class Mammalia; order Rodentia; family Cricetidae; genus Peromyscus; species Peromyscus californicus. The sequence continues at coordinate 42,672,237 of NW_026294480.1, forward strand.
TACTTGCTCCTTCCCCTCAATCTTTGGTGATCTCTGTTTATTTCACTGTCTTCATAGTTGTACATATTCCATAATTTCATAAAATTGAAATCATACAGTGTTGCTGGATCCTAACGGCTCCCTCAGGGGAAGGGGTAAGAAAGTGCAGCATCAATGGCACAGACACTGGGAGTCAGTTGGAGGCAAACAACAAACTCATTTATTTAATAATGAGGAAGGCCTTATATACCCTCCTCCCAGCACCCAGTCTGTGTTGAAATCTGGTGGCGTTGTATGGTCGTCCATCATTGGCTGGAACCATCAGGAACCCTGACAGCTCCTTGTTGCTAGGCCATCAGGCAGACTCCAGGTTGGGTCATAAGGAAGTATGTTATATGCATGCCTTGGCAACTGGTCTGAGCCAATTTCCTCAACCCTATGGGCCTGTCCTACTATAATACAGTATAGTCTCATGAAGTCAGTTTCTTTCATTTAGTAATATGCATTTATGTCTCTTTCATGACTTTTCATGGATTTTATAGCTTATTTAATGCTGGATAACATCTCATTATTTTCATGTACCACAGTTTAATCACTCACCTACTGACAGACATGTTGGCAGCTTTTAAATGTTGGCAATTATGAATCCAGCCACGAACGATTTGTGTGGAATTTTTTTATGGATGTGTGGTGAGTTGAATGAGAATGACCCTCACAGACTCACACATTTACTACTTGGTCTCCAGTTGGTGGAACTGTTTGGGAGGGATTAGGAGATATGGCCTTCTTAGAAGAGGTTCATCACTGGGGGCAGGCTTTGAGTTTTTAAAAGCTCTCATCATGGCTAGTTAGTTCTCTCTAGCTTCTACTTGGTGATTAAGATGTAAGCTGTCAGGTACAGCTCCAGCACCATGACTGCCTGCCTGCCTGCTGCTATGCTTTCTGCCTTGGTGATCACAGACTCTAACCCTCTACAACTGTGAACCTCAAATTAAATGCTTTCTTTTCTCATTTGCCTTGGTCATGGTATTTTGTCACAGTGACTGAAAAAAAATACTAAGAGGATATGTCTTTTAGCTGACTCTAAATTGAGCCGATTTGACAGTGAAATTTAACCATTGTGGCAATCCATGAACAAAAAGAAATATAACCAGAAAGTTGATTGGAGAACAAGAGAAGACCAGCATTACACAAAGCAAATGTAAACTACAAATCCAGCCCCAGCTACAGGATGGACAGATGTGACCTCTTAGGTTTAGGCTCTTTTGTTTCTAAGCTGAAAGCAGACACGTTGGCATTTAAGTTCAGAAAGTTTTGCTAATACTTATGCTTGCAAGTAAAGACTCCATAGCAAGTGTCTTCACCATAATGTGTGTCCCAGGATTGGAGAGCTCTGCCGAGTGTGGGGAGAAGAGGGTAAGTGAAGTCATGTGTCAACCTTACTTTTATGGGACTTTTTATTTCTCATATGCCCAGGCTGGCCTCAAACGACCTTGAACCCGTCTCCACATTCACCACTATAGCCAAGTCATGAAATACTGGCTATCTGACTCAGGACCTCATGTGTGCTAGGGAAGCACTCTCCTAGCTGAGCTACCAAGCTCAGTCCTAAGTCATTTTCTGATAAAGGTTCATATACAGTCCAGGCTGGCCTGGAACTCACTATGTAGCCAGGGATGACCCTCCTTCTCTTGAGTGCTGGTATTATAGTTGTGGGCCATCACATCTAGTTTATCGAAGTTTTAAATGAATTCAAAGTTATTCCATGAATAATGAAAGTAACTACATCAAAGAAAAATGTTTATACAGTTAAGGAAAGAAACTTTCTTGAACATTTAAAAAGCTCCATCTACAATAGAAGATCAACCTTTGTGTCTGAGCTTAGTGTAGAAGATTCCTCACTTTGGAAGTATTTGGGGCTTAGACTGGCTGGTTTTGTGTGTCAACTTGTCATAAGCTAGAGTCATCAGAGAGGAAGGAGCCTTAGTTGAGGAAATGCTTTCATAAGATCCAGCTGTAAGGCATTTTCTCAATTAGTGGTCAATAGGGGTGGGCCCAGTCCGTTGTGGGTGGTGCCATCCTTGGACCAGTGATCCTAGGTTCTATAAGACAGCAGGCTGAGCAAGCCATTATTAGCAACCAGCAAGGCACACCCTTTCATGGTCTCTGCATCAGCTCCCGCCTCCAGGATCCTGCCCTGTTTGCGTTCTTATCCTGACTTTCTTCAGTGATAAACAACAATGTGGAAGTGTAAGCCAAATAAACCTTTTCCTCCTGGACTTGCTTTTTGCTCACGGTGTTTCATTGCAGCAATAGCAACCCTGACTTAAGACAGGGCTCATAAGCCCTGATCTGTAGCTGAAGAGGTATTGACAGTTGATTGACAGTTGATGGCAGACAGAGGAGGTAGAGTCAGTTTTCTTTAAGGGTGGCCCGGGTAAGTCTGCCATGTTCCACATCTCTAAGTACACGGGTAGCACAAATGGACTTGCTGGGATATTTAAGAAAAAGAGAGGACATGAGTGGGAAAAGTGGGGCAAGGGACGGATCTGGGAGGAATGAGGGGAAGAGTGAGGAGTGAGTGCAATCAAAATACATTGTAATACATTCTCAATTATATACACACACCTGTGAACTTCTCAAAGCATTATCTTCTAAACAAGAGTTTTTGTGAAAGTATGAAAAGTCTTAATGGTTTTATACTGGACAGAAGCTTTTCACAGCCGGGTTAAAAATGGAAGTACTAAAATAAATTAGAGTAAAAGCTTAAGGCCACGAGCATGACTGTACCACACTGTTAGTGTGTGAAAACGTAAACTGCTTTTCAATTATATAGACAGTAGCACCCTCATTCTATTAAATGTTTCATATTTATAGTGATGGTTTAATCAGGTCAACTTAGAGAATATACTGTATGCTAAATGACTCACAGGTAATTTTCAGTTAAACAGGTAACTGATGGTTTGTTAAGAGAGCTAACGGTCTCTGACGTTTAGTTTGTATTAATTTGGGGATGTGTGTGGTATTAGGGAAGGAACCCAAGACTTTGGAGCATGCTGGACAAGCACTCTACTGGTAAACCCACCCGATCTGCTACCCCTGGCAAGAGCACAAAAAGACATTCCAAGAACAGCTCTGTGTTTTGAAGAAACTGAGGTGACAAGACCCTTGTCCTGATTTCTTGGAGTGTTCTCATAAGCACTCAGAATTCTCCTCACATGACTCCATTCCTTGACTGTGTTCCAACATTTATGTACTTTGTGTGTGTGTGTGTGTGTGTGTGTGTGTGTGTGTGTGTGTGTGTGTGTGTAGGCCAGAGGACAATGTACAGCAGTTACTTTTCTTCTATCGTTGTGAGTCCCAGGGATCCAACTCAGATTGCTAGCTTGGTGACAAACGCCATTACCCACTAAGCCATCTTGCCAGCTTTCTGAGATGTTTGATCATGGACTTTATTCTAATGTGAGCTCTCAAATGAAACTGTTTTAAGTCAACTCGTATTGTGCTCTACTAGTACTGTGCTCTACTAGTTCTGTGCTCTCCTAGTACTAATTCACGGAGTCTTTCAACCTGTAAAAGGCCTTTATGTGTGGAAACAGCCAGGAAATTAGAGGAACATTTTCAGATTTAGAAATGGCATTTGGGAAAGAACTCGGGCAAAATCATTTGCTTAGGAGAGCTGACATCAAGGTGGAGAAGGGCATTAGGTGCTTTTCTTATCTCTATGAACAAGTACCGGACAAGATGCAGCTTAAGGAAAGAAGGGCTTGTTTTAGTTCACAGTTTGAACCAAAACTAACTATCGTGGCATTGTGGTAGGTGGCTCCATGGTGAGAGCATGATTTGGGATTCCTCACTAGTCACATTTCAGCAGAACAGACTGAAGTGGCGGGGGGGGGGGGGGGGGGGGAGGGGGGAGAAAAGAGTTGAAGTGAGAAAAAGGACGGAAGGGAAGAGGGGGGGAAAGGAAGAGGAGGGAAGGAAAGGGGGGAAGGGAAGAGGAGAGAAGGGAAGGGAAGAGGGGAGAAGGGAAGAGGGGGGAAGGGAAGGGAGAGGAGGGAAGAGGGGGGAAGGGAAGGGAAAGAAGGGAAGAGGAGGGAAGGGGAGAGGAGAGAAGGGGAGAGGAGGGAAGGGGAGAGGAGGGGAGGGAAGAGGAGAGGCTCCTAGGGCTAGAAGCAGTGCTGGACTTCTATGAACCTTAAACAACCTACTTCCTCATCAAGGATCCACCTCCCGCCAGGCAGTGGTGGAGCACTCTTTCAGACCAGGCTGGCCTCGAGCTCAGAGATCTGCCTGCCTTTCCCTCCCCAGTGCTGGGGTTAAAGGCGTGTGCCTGGCTTCAAGAAGCGGCCTTAAGGGAGGAAATGTCATTTTGGCGCACATTTGGAGGGTGTAGAAAAGGCACAGAAGCAGGTGGCCCAAAGGTGCTGGGGACTTCCTGTGGCTGAGCCTCCTCACCTCCTCACATCTCAGAGGAACAGGAGAGGAACAGTTCAGGAGTCTGATAGAAAGCGGGGTTGGGCTGTAATCTGCAAGGCATGGTCTCTCTCAAGGCTCCATGGCCTTCTGAAACAGCAGCAGCAAACTGGGGACTAAATATTCAAACACAGCCAGGTGGTAGTGTCGTAGTGTCGCACTCCTATGATCCCTCTCTCTCTCTCTCTCTCTCTCTCTCTCTCTCTTTCTTTCTTTCAGGATGTACTTATTTATTTATTATGTATACAGTGTTCTGCCTGTGTGTACACCTGCAGGCCAGAAGAGGGCACCAAATCTCACTATAGATGGTTATGAGCCACCATGTGGTTGCTGGGAATTGAACTCAGTACATCTGGAAGAGCAGTCAGTGCACTTAACCTCTGAGCCATCTCTTCAGCAACACCCCCCCACACACACACACACACTTCCATTCTTATCTTACTGATCCCCAACTGGTGCAATGTAATGAGCAGCTGCCTTACGTTTACACTGTCGTACAATTGCCCACGGCCATGTCTTCCCCACGGTTGTTGCTAGAGTTTTCCTGCCTGGCCCACAGTCAGGACAAATCTCTCTCACCTGCCAGTCCCACAGCCGTCAGACCCGACCAAGTAAACACAGAGACTTATATTGGTTACAAACTGTATGGCCGTGGCAGGCTTCTTGCTAACTGTTCTTACTGCTTAAATTAATCCATTTCTATTAATCTATACCTTGCCACATGGTTCATGGCTTACCGGCATCTTCACGTGCTGTTTCTCATCATGGCGGCTGGCAGTGTCTCTCCGACTCAGCCTTCCACTTCCCAGCTTTATTCTCCTCCTTGTCCCGCCTATACTTCCTGCCTAGCCAATGACCAATCAGTGATTTATTTATTGACCAATCAGCAACACATTTGACATACAGACCATCCCACAGCACTTCCCCTTTTCTTTTCTTAAAAAGGAAGGTTTTAACCTTTACACATCTCCAAAGTCAGCTTGGTATATTTGGGAATTTGGGCGTAGCTTCTCTTACTACTTCCTGCTGGAGGGGGGCGCTGTATCTTCTGGGGAAACAAAGAAAATTTTAGGATCATGGAGTAGTCCGTGAGGCTGTATCATCTGAGCCAGTTGCCTTGAAACGGTTCTGGATGTTGGATCATCTGGGCCATGGTGTCATCGGAGACCTTTCAGGTGGTCTTGGCTGGTCAAACCTGATGTGTCTTAATCTGGAACAAATCCATAGCCTCTTGCTTTCTGTGGAAACAAAAGAGACTCTTTTCCAAAGCAACATATCCTTACATCCAAATTTTGAAGTCAAAGTATCTTTAAAATATACATACTGGTTTAACTCAGCTTCCTTTACAATCAAATATCTCTCTGTAGTTAAGAATCCCAAAGACAACACAATCCAGACTCTCTGTGTAATAGTCATCTCTACGTGGCTTATTTTTTATATTAATTTTACTATCTCTTTAAAGACTTTATTTTTTAAAACCATGTATTTGTTTCTATACTGTATATATCACCTTTTTTTTTCTTTTAAGCCTACGTATATTTTACACACATTTTAAACTATTACATCTGAATCTGTCTTATTGTGAATCTATTGCTTTAAACTGCAGCAGCTGTGGCTGCTGGCTCCGCCCACCTCAGCTTCCCAACATGGCGTGGTACTTTACCACCAGCTCTGGGAGCTATCGTGGGTCTATGCTTTTATCCAAGCAGCGTGTAGCCCAAAAACCTCTTTTTTTTTTTTGTTTTGTACTAGCAAAGGCTAAATCCACCACACAGCTTAATGTGCCACTTGCAGAGGACTCATTCCCGCCATACTGCAGGTCGAGCATACACGCTAGGAACCCGCCAGTAGCTCAAACCGGCAGGCTGCCGCTAGCTTGAAAGAGACAACTAGGAACTGTTTTTAGCTCCGTTTTAGAATCTTTTCTCAGGTTTTAGGTGGAAACTCTTGCCACCACGTTGGACGCCATTTGTTGCTAGAGTTTTCCTGCCTGGCCCACAGTCAGGACAAATCTCTCTCACCTGCCAGTCCCACAGCCGTCAGACCCGACCAAGTAAACACAGAGCACCCCCCCACACACACACACACACACTTCCATTCTTATCTTACTGATCCCCAACTGGTGCAATGTAATGAGCAGCTGCCTTACGTTTACACTGTCGTACAATTGCCCACGGCCATGTCTTCCCCACGGTAGTTGTCTCTATCTCCCCAAACTTGAGCTTCATTAAAAACAAAACAAAATAAGCAATCCCCTGCTTCCTTCCCACCCCAACCCCTAGTTGTACTTTTAAAAGAAAGTACAAGAAAAATTATCACCAGCATTCACTAAAAACTCTCAGGATAGTTATGAGGCCCTCTGAAGGTCAGCTGGATATTAATCCTAGGTAGCCACCTGCGAGCTGTGGAATTTGGGCATATTATTAAATCTGCCTGATTGGGCAATGCAGGTGTTATGAGGCCCAGTCTCACTTCCAGGCCTTACGCATATCACTTTTGAGGCACTCATACATTTGCTCATTTGAGTACACAAGTGCTGGGTGGAGTTCTCATTCCTTCTCGGCGAGTGGATAGGTTTTAGCATCTTTCCTCTGTGAATTCCGAGTGTTTATCTCTGTTTAATTCTTACTTTCACGTATTATCTGCTAAAGCGTCAGAAAATAGAACTGGGAAGTGTGGAAGCATTCCAATTCCTTTCTTCTGGTAAGTGAACAGATGTATTTATCACGAATTGAGCACCACACAATTGGATATATGTACCAAAACACCCATGGAGTCTCAGAGATTATGCTTCAGTTACAGAATATGTATATATGTATATATATAAAACGTGGAGTCTAAGGGCTGAACGGTAAAGCACTCACTGTGCAATCACGGGGACCCAAGTTCAGATCCTCAGTTCATCTAAAACCAGGCATAGTGGCATGCATGTGTAACCAGTGGGTGGAGACAGAGGGATTCTGGAGAATGCTGCCCAGCTGGCCTAGCCAAAACGATGAGCTCCAGGTTCAGGGGAAAACCCTGTCTCAGATATATGATGGGGAATGATTGATTAAGACACCTAATGTCAATCTCTCACTTCCAGATGCACACTCATGGGCATATGCACACACACACACACACACACACACACACACACACACACAGCAACCAGATAAAGAAATTTCCATGTTAAAAGCAAAATCATAAAAATCAAAGGAGTTTTTGGCAATCAAGAACCAGCCAAATTCCTGACCATGAATAAAGAGAAAGTGTGTATGCTGTGTTCAGATGTGTGAGAGCACACATGTGCACATGTGTGGGCCTGTAGTGGAGTCTTGAAGCTGATGTTGGGAAGCCTTCCTTGATTTTCATCCCTCTTGTTAGTTGAGGCAGGTCTCTTATTGAACCCAGACCTTAGCAGATGGTAGGAACAGTCAAGCTAAGTCTCGATAGCAGCTTGTCCAATGAACCCAGTTTGAGTGCTGGAATTATGGGTCGCTGCCATGTCTACTTGGCATTTGCATGGGCTCTGGGAATCAGAACCCCAGTCCTTCTGCTTGTTTGTCAACAAATGCTTCGGCTGCCCCAGCACAACTCATTTAACCCGTACTATGTGGTTGAGTATTTTAACAAATATGTACTGAATCATTAACGTTTTCTGCAGCTATTTTTTTTTTTTTGCAAAAGGGAAGAAAATGCTAGGAAATAAAAATAAGATATTTCTTCTAAAATTTGACCATTTGCGCCACCTTTAAAACGGTGATGTAGTTTTCAGTTATGTAATCTAAGATAAATATTGAAAGCTGAGGATTTAAAAGAGGACAGTAAACAAAGAATTGAGAAATTGGAATGGAAACTATTTAGCTTGAAGGGAGAGCTTAAAAATGGCTTTATATATATAAAAAACCTGACTATCCCCGAGGCTTTGTGTCTCATTTTGTCACTCTCACAGTCTGTGGGTGTTAGAGGTGTGACACTAAACATCTTCTCTTCCCTCCTTGTCTCAATGCTCCCAAAGGAAAATGGATCTTTTCCAGTGCTGGGAATCAGTCCCAGGGCCTTGCCAAGTGCGAGATCCCCAGCCTAGGACACTCTTGTCGATCTGTAGTGGGTGCTATTTGAATAGGGGTGTGTGTGTGTGTGTGTGTGTGTGTGTGTGTGTGTGTGTGTGTTTATTTTAACCGGAGTGTGTGGCATCTGATAGGACGAGAGGGCAGAGGTGGTGTCTCCGGCCACTGTTTTATCTTTATAAACATCTGAAGGAATGGACAGGTGTGCCACTGCAGACTTCTCTAGCGTGCTGCTACTGTTTCCTATTCCCATGAAGAGGAATTTGAGGGCTGCCCTCCCCTGTTCTCCTCTAGTAAATCAGATCCTTGTGGATAATATTACCAGAAAGTCAACACGATTGTGTTGCAATTATAACCCACTTGCTAACTTGTACTGCATGGAAAATGTTAACCCGGGGCTTCTGTGTTTATTCAGGTATGTGCTTACTGGAGCAGTCAAATTGGCAGTGTTTCCTTTAAGTGTGATGATCTTGTGGAGCAGCTGAGGGGCGAGTTCTCAGTACTACAATGTAGATAAAGCTTTAAGAATCTCTGCCGGGCAGTGGTGGTGCACACCTTTAATCCCAGTACTCAAGAGGCAGAGCCAGGCGGATCTCTGTGTGTTCGAGGCCAGCCTGGTCTACAGAGTGATATCCAAGACAGGCACCAAAACAACACAGAGAAACCCTGTCTGGAAAAACCAAAGGAAAAAAAAAAAAAAAAGAAAAAAAAAAAAAAAAAAGAACCTCTACTGGGAAGCTAAGAGCACCAGTATCCACAACACACTGGATACATGTATTCAAATTACATTGTCTCAAACTGAGGTCTGCTGTACAAGTGAGGCTTCTCTAACGGTGTAAACATTTTTTTTTCTCCTTTGAGGCAGGCTCTCTCAAGTTATCTAGGCTGGCCTTAAACTCTTTATGTAGCTTGGCTGGCTATCCTCCTGCCTCTGACTCCTAAGGGCTGGGATTACTGGTGTGAGTCGGGATAATTTTAGCTTCTTGAGCAGTGAGATAATTACAAGCATTTCGGTTGCTTGAATCATATCTTTCCACGGCTGATGACGAAGCATCTCAGTTCCCTTACACCTTGCCCAGTTCGGTCTGAGTCCAGGGGCCGGTGGTGATAAAAACAACGTCTATTTTCCCTTTTATTACTTTCCTCCCTCCTTCCCTGCCGCTCTTCATCGCTACAGCAGGCAACAAAATAAAGGCTCCTTTAAAACTCTCCAGTTAATAACCAAAAGCTTATCTTCTTTTTTTTTTTTTTTTTTTTTTTTTTTTTTGGTTTTTCGAGACAGGGTTTCTCTGTGTAGCTTTGCACCTTTTCCTGGAACTCACTTGGTAGCCCAGGCTGGCCTCGAACTCACAGAGATACGCCTGGCTCTGCCTCCCGAGTGCTGGGATTAAAGGCGTGCGCCACCACCACCCGGCAAGTTTATCTTCTTATCTACTATCCTAAAAAGAAAGTTTATGCCATTATTTTTCTAGAAAAATCAAGTACTGAAGTAAATTGGAGCCATGATACACACACACACACACACACACACACACACACACGCACGCAACTTTAAAAACATTCCATCACTGATGCAGTCAGGGTCAGATTCTAATCTGAGGCCATAAATTACTTAAGAGTGCTTAGCAAGCCAGGCGGTGGTGGCGCACGCCTTTAATCCCAGCACTCGGGAGGCAGAGCCAGGCGGATCTCTGTGAGTTCGAGGCCAGCCTGGACTACCAAGTGAGTTCCAGGAAAGGCGCAAAGCTACACAGAGAAACCCTGTCTCGAAAAACAAAACAAAACAAAACAAAACAAAAAAAAAAAAGAGTGCTTAGCAGGTGGCGGTGCATGCCTTTAATACCAGTACTTGGGAGACAGAGGCAGGTGAGTCAGAGGCCAGTTTGATCTACAGAGTCAGGTCCAGGACAGCTAGAGCTACCCAGAGAAACCCTGTCTGGACACAAAATAAAACAAAACAAAAGTGCTTCTTACAGTGTTTGACAATAGCATCTGATTAAATTTTAAATTTTAGATTTTGTTTTTGTTTTTCGAGACAGAATTTCTCTGTGTGTATTCCTGGCTGTCTTGGAACTCACTCTGTAGACCAGGCTGGACTCAAGCTCACAGAGATTCACCTGCCTCTGCCTCATGAGTGCTGTGAGTAAAGGCATGCACCTCCACCATCCGGCAAGTTTTAGATTCTTTAAGGGAAATGATGATGTATTAGTAAAACTCTCACTCAGAAGTTAATGATGGGCGGGGGAGGGTTTGATCCCCAGCACCCAACAACAGCAACAAGAAGCCAATGGGCTTATTACAAACAATTCGTTTGGTTTCCAAAAGGAAAGGAAAAGAATGAAAAGGAGGGGAAAAGCAATTACAATGATTAAAAGCGGCCGGGCGGTGGTGGCGCATGCCTTTAATCCCAGCACTCGGGAGGCAGAGCCAGGCGGATCTCTGTGAGTTCGAGGCCAGCCTGGTCTCCAAAGCGAGTTCCAGGAAAGGCACAAAGCTACACAGAGAAACCCTGTCTCGAAAAACCAAAAAAAAAAAAAAAAAAAAGAAAAAGAAAAAAAAATGATTAAAAGCACCAGAGTACCTTAGATGTATACATTTCACTTTAGGAACCTGTTAAGAGTCCGAGAAATCCCGAATAAGCTATTGAATGGGGCTAACTGCTTCCTGAGCTCACAGCACCACCTTCAGGGAAGCCGTGTGCTCTGTGTCTCCACCGCACATGCAGCCTGGGATCAAGTATCTGAGGAGCAGGTGGAAGGACAGTGTTTGTTTGCACTGCCATGACAGGGTCTGCTGTCTGTCACCCTGGCTGTCTTCACTGCAGAAGACCAGTCTCTGAGGCTTCAGTTTTAAAAGAATGATATTGAAGAAAAATCTGACTGCAAATGAAAATACATACAATCCCAAATGTGTTTTGAAACACCACACTCAGAAAATCACACGTAAATAATGGGATCTCCGTATGGCCAAGTGATCTGACAGTCTTCCTCCATTGTTTATCCTTTTAACCAGGCTCCATAAGGCTCTTTCCTATCGTTTCAGACCAATAACAGAACTAAGAAGTTACTCACTTCTTGTAGTGTCTGAACCCAAGGATGAACAACTGAGGAATGAGAATGGGCTAGATTAAATGACCAGAAGAGGAGAAAGGAGGAGCCCCATTACCATAAGGGCTGCACAGTCCTGTGGTGCCCTGGCCTCTACCTAGATGCTTGACATGCAGATGGCGTGATCTGAGATGTGCTACAGGTATAGCGGGAATAAGAGTTTGAGGATCTGGGGGTTGGGGATTTAGCTCAGTGGTAGAGCGCTTGCCTAGCAAGCACAAGACCCTGGGTTTGGTCCTCAACTCCCCCCAAAAAAGAGTTTGAGGATCTGAAATATCTCAATAATTTTATATTGATCACATGTAGGTATGATATATTAGGATGAACATATATACTTAATTTTACCTATTTTAATTTTCTTACTACAAAGTTTAAAATTGGACTTACATGCCTCACATTTTCTCTTGTCCCCAAACCATATTTCATATTAAAAGGATAAAAAGACCAGGTTTTAATCTTTGAAAATGTCTTAATTTTCCATATAAGGTGATAAAGAAATTAAAACAAAAATCAAGGAGAAATGTTTTCTCAAGTATGACTTACTTCATTAATAATAAAAAAGTAAGTGAAATATTTTTCATCAGAAATTATAGAGTATTATAGGTCAATTTTGTTCTTTTTAGAAAATATTTTATTGTGTATGATGTGTGTATATTTTGTGTGTATGCTTTGTATGTATGATGTGTTTGTGTGTATGATGTATGTGTGTGAATGATGTGTGTGTGTTTGATGTGTTTATGATGTATATGTGAGTATGTTTGACATGTGTGTATGATGTGTATGTATGTATGATGTGTATATGTGTGTGTGTGAGTGTGTGTGATTTGGGTGTGCATGTACGTGTGAGAGCTGGAACACACCCCGTGGAGGTCAGAAGAGAAACGTTAGGAATTGGTTCCTTCCTTCCCCTGTGGCTCTGGGAACCACACTCTGGTGTTCCTCTTTGCACGGCCGAGTGCTTTCAACCCACGGGGCCGTCTCACCAGGCTAATTTTGTTCTCTGAATATGCTAATTACAATGATAAGAGATACAACTGAATAAAAATAATTGTAGTAAGTACTTCAGCCATTGACTAACTTCATCTTTTTGTTTTGCTTTCTGAGTCAGGGTTTCTCTGTGTAACAGCTCTGGCTGAACTGGATCTCGCTCTGTAGACCAGGCTGACCTCGAACTCACAGAGATCTGACTGCCTCTGCCTCCCGAGTGCTGGGATTAAAGGTGTATACCACCATCGTGTATGACTTTTAATACACTTATTGGGCTTTTTGATTCTGATGTTATATTTTAATTGATTATATTTTTAATGAGTGAGACCAAATACTTTAAATTTTTAGAAATAAATCTAATTTTGCTCACTTCGTAGCTGTAAGTGAAACTCAAGCTACGTCTTGTGTTTGTATTACAGAAAATAAGTTTAAAGCTAGCCAATCAGAAGCCATCAACTAATTTGTATGAGTGATACCTTCCCTTAACAGGATAGATCAAATAATCCAGCTGTGCCGTTAGAAACAATAAGACATTTTCTTTGCTTTACTACTGTGTTCTCAGTTGAGAATGGTGGTACTTGCTTGTAATCCCAGCACTTGGGAGGCAGAGGCAGGAGGATCCCTGTACATTTGGACCAGCCTGGTCTACATAATGAGTTCCAGGCTAGCCAGGGCTGTATAGTGAGACCCTGTCTCAAAAACCAAAAAACCAGAAAAACGGCAATGAAAACCACAGGACACCCAAACTCCCCAAGCTCTGTGTCATCCTTCTAAGAGCCTTCTCTGTGTAAAGTGGCAATTAACGAGGCAGTTCCACGGAGTTTATCTGATAGTCAAAAGAGGTTTATTTTGGGGCGACTTACAACCGGCAAAGGGATCGGTTACAGGATCCAGGAGAGGTGAGGCGCAGTCCAAGGCGGTTCTCGGGAGAACTCTGACTTGGTCTGCAATCCAGCATCCAGGATCACGAAGTAGCCAAGAGAATGAGCACATACGCATCTCCCCATCTCCCGTCTTAAGGGGTCCCGACTCGGCCACGCCCCGGGTGGGGGGCAGGTACCTAGCAGTTACCTGCTGCCTTCTAGGGGCGGTGTTTCAGGGGTGAAGAACAGACAACTACCCCTATATCTGTGTCCTTCCGAAGTGGTTCAGGGTAACCCAACACAAATACCTTATTGCTATGACAAGAAGGAAGAACACCATTTTGGTCAGCTCTGGAAACTGCCTCCATTATTGTAAACCCACCTGTGGGCATTCCCAATAGTTACTTAAGTTTTAAAAATTAAAAATCGCACCATTTCCCCCTCTCCTTCCCACTCTTCAATCCCTCCCATGGAACCTCAGCTTGTTTTCCTCTTGAAATTATGAACTCTTTTGGCTATCAGTACATATATAAATGCTTAAATATATATAAATACAACCTACTCATTCTGTTTAGTGTTACTTGTACATACGATTTAGGGGCTGACCATTTGGATATACACTTAGGGCCCTCACCCCCAAGGAAGTCTGGGTCTCCTGCTCTCAGGATTCCTCGGTTGCCTGGGGTTCTTTTATGTTAGTTTGTCTGGGGGTTGGGCCCGTGAGATCTCCCCTCTTACGTCAGTGTGTCTATTAGTGTGCCCTAGTTCAGCTCTTGTTGTGGTATCATGGGTGAAGCTTCTCTGTCATTTCCTCAATACATAATCTTAGGGTATTTCCTGTTCCTCTGGCTCTTCGAATCTTTCCTCCCTCCCTTCAACAATGTTTCCTAAACCTTAGGTGCAGTTGTCTTGTAGACATATTATCAGTTGGGGCTGGGTACCCCATGTCTACTTGTTCTCTGCATTTTAACTAGCTGTGGTCTTCTATGGGAATCTTCATCTATTGCAAAAAAAGCAGGTTCTTTGATGAGGTGTGAGAGCTACACACATGTGTGGGCATAAAGATAAATATTTAGAACACAGGAATTATGCTGATTTAGTAAAGTGCTGGCAGTAGGTTCTCCTCCAAGGTCCATTATTGGTTGTAGTATTAAGGCAACTCCAAGTAGTTAAAAGAGAGGTTTATTTTGTGGGGTAACTTACAAGTAAAGGGATAGGTAGGTTGCAGGGTCTGGGAAAGGTGTAGCGCAGTCCATCGGTGTTCCCTGGAGAACTCTGCTCAGTCTACCTCCAGAGTCCAGGATCCAGGATCTAGGAACCAAGAGAGCTGGCACATCCAGATCTCAGGTCTTAAGGGCTCCTGTCTCGGCCCCACTTTGTAATCGTGGCAGTTATGGAAGCCTCAATGGGGGTAGTACTTCCAGGTCAAAGCTGAAACAGAGCTACCCACTGCAGTCCATGACCTACCTCACTAGCCCAGGATAGCTGGCTAGGTTTCCAGTACCAACCGTAAGCATCTTCCTTCCCAGTTATAGAGCTGTTGGTTACCGCTAGGATATGAGTGCCACTATTGCCCTCTTAGGATTATCACACCAGGCTAGCCGTCCTTGTGGTTCATGGGCATTACGGTTGCATTCCCAATAGTTGTGTAGGCTTGCTTCCTCCCTCCCTTCCTTTCTTTTTGGTTTGTTGTTGTTGTTGCTGCTGCTGCTGTTTTGTTTTTTAGAGACAGGGTTTCTCTGTGTAGCCCTGGCTGTCCTGGAACTCACTTTGTGGACCAGGCTGGCCTCGAACTCAGAGATCTGCCTGCCTCTGCCTCCTGAGTGTTGGGATTAAAAGCATGCACCTGGCATGCTTTCTTAAGAGATTAAATTTGGAGAAAATTGGGAAAAAAGAGGAAGGGCAAGAATAAATAAGATTAAAATGTCAGGAGGTAATGGTAGCTTCTTTTGTAGCTCAGAAAAGATGAAGGCTAGTGTTCAACTCTTATTTTAGCACCTGAGATTCATATCAGGCTCCTTGGTTATTCCTCTTCCCATGTACCCCTCTGACACACAGTCTCCCAGTTTCAGAACTAGGTGGGCCACTTAATTTCGTGAGATAAGAGAAGTGGCCTGCGCTCAGACAGGAACAGGAAAAGCTAGGGCTGGAACTGCCCTGAACTCCCTAATACGGCACCAAGCTACCAAGTCAGAAGTGAGATATTAAAGCTGTTAATTGTGCGGATGACCAAGTGTGTTGTGATAATCTAGCAAATACACTACAATAGGATGTGGAGACGAGACAGGCAGGTGAGGGGAGACAATCATCATCACTTCAGTGTGACGGCTAACTTTAGCTGTCAGCTCGACAGTCCAGAACCCCCTGGGAAGAGGGTCTCTGTGAGGGATGGTTTACAGTGGTCTGTGATAGATTGTCTTAGTTTACATGGGATGACACCGTTCTCCATGCAGAGCGTCCTGGACTGTGTAAAAGAAGAGCCATTAGTGGAGCACAAGAAGTCAAGCAAGCCAGCATACATGCATGCATTTCTCTCTGCTCTTGAGCGTGGGTGTGATGTCACCGGCCGTTTGAAGTACCTGCCTTGACTTTGCCAAAATGATGAACTGTAACCTGGGATTATAAGCTAAAACAGACCCCTTTTCCTCTAAATTGCTTTTTGTCAGGACATTTTATCACAGCAACGGAGATGAAACTAGGTTAAGGAATGAATGAAATATATGTGATAATCTCTGAAATGTGTTCCATTTAAGCTGGACATCACACCCGGACACATTTCCAACTTGAAGGAAAATCACAACACGGTGAAAGGCAGGTCTCTGTCCAGGACAGTGCTGGAAGCTGACTGCTCACTACAGTCTGCAAACAGGGGGTTTCCAGAAGTGAGTGCATATGCCCAGGGCTACCTAAAGACTCTCATTCTGACCTGCTGCTTCTAGATGCTGTTGATGCACCTGAAAAGGATGAGCAAGGCATCTGATAATGAGCAGCAAACTGCAACAAAACACGTCGATGGCATTTGAAATTCTAACACATGTTGGGGGGATGATATGGTCAAAACTATTTTTTTAATGAGACTTTAGGGTTGTCTGTATGTAATAGCTAAAGTCATTTTTTAAAAAGATTTATTTATTTATTTATTTATTTATTATGTATACAGAAGAGGGTGCCAGATCTCATTACAGATGGTTGTGAGCCACCATGTGGTTGCTGGGAATTGAACTCAGGACCTCTGGAAGAGCAGTCGGTGCTCTTAACCTCTGAGCCATGTCTCCAGCCCACCATTTTTTTTTTTAACCTCTATTGGTTTTATAAGAGGGGACTGACTATATCATGGTGTGCTGATTAAATTTTCTCCCATAATTTGGGCATTGGTGGGCCAAAAGGACAGAATCATAAAGAAAACTGTGTCTTTAAACCACAGAGGGAACTCATCTCATCCAAGGCTCTTCGTACATAGCTCTGTGTGTGTCTTGAAGCTTCCTAGTGTAGTTATGGAAACAGGCCACAGTGATAAGCAGTGTTTAGCGAAGGTAGTACAGGCATTTTCCTAGCATCCTTCTTCTTTGACCCCTCTACAGTATTTGTTAGTGTTTAATGTTGAAATGCAACATGTGTGTAGAGTACAGGACACTGCACAAGCAGAACTACTGACTTCTGGAACCCACTCCCGCAGCTCTCCCCTTTCCCACATACCTTACTGGATGGATATGCTAACGTTACCTATCTTCTGGGCCATTTCTCAGAACTGACTTGCAGCAAGCCATCTTTGGGGTTTCTTCCTTTTCTTCTTTCAAACAGACTTTCATGTAGTCCAGGCTGACCTTGAATTTGCTGCTATGTAGTTGAGGGTGACCTTGAGCCAACATCCTCTTGCTTCTAAGGTCAAGGTGTTTGCATTACAGGTTTGCATCGTCATGTTCAATTTCAGCAAGCCGTCTTGGACAAAGAACAACTTTGCTTCTCCTTGCTTGTGAAAGCAGAGGTGTCTCCAGGCTAAGCATCTCCCTCTTGTACTGCAACCCACAGTGAGTACAGGCATCTATTTGGAGCCCCTGCTCTGCCTCATCCCTGTGGGATTTGGGGGGCAAGGTGAGTTAGTGGACATGTGAAGCTCATGGCATTTGCTGTTTTTATCTCTGACCCATGAGCCTTGTGTCTTCTGCTAGCATACATGAAACAGAATTAGGCTAACTAATTAGGCTACAAATGGAATAATATCAAATCTCAGAACCTGGAATTTGTATTTAAAGTGTCAGTAGTCCCTGGAAAACTTAGAAAAAGAATGTAAGAGTGTATAGTCATAGTATAGGTAAGAAAAGCCAAGTATGGCTTTTTAAATTAGTCAACTTTTTACATGAATCTAAACAAGCTAAAATTGCCCCTCAATGCTTTATCCCCAGACTGAAAATAAGCCTGAGTTTCTGGCTTCAGGCTCCAGATTGCCTCTTAGAAATACTCTGCTCCCCTACATGTCAAGCTCTGAAAATTAACCTCTTACATGTTCTTGGTTAGTATTCCAGAGGGTCTTCATTTTCATGATCAAAACATGTTAGAGGGTGATTGACTGTTATCCCAGACAAAGCTTCCGAGAAATGTCATATCGTGTCGCCAGTCTATTTGGTCATTTGTGGACTGTGACTGAACAGAAGTAGGAAGCACATTAACACTCCCTCCGTCTACTCACTCTTATCAGTAACTGGACTTGAGTGACAGACCTGTCAATCAATGCCAGAGCAGGAGTGTCTGCCTTGTTCTTTTCATCATGATTCCATTACATGTCTCCAGAACCATTCTCAACTCGTAGTGGCTATGGGGCACTAACAAAAACCAGGCTTGGATATGATGGGCAAACCAGAGCCCATTTGCAGCTGGAGATGTGTCACTATCCAAAGTGGAGCCCCTTATTTTTCCTAGCAAGTCTCCTTAGACTTCAGCTTAAGACACCAGTCAGAAGACTGCTTGGTGAGCAGAGATCTGGAGTATATTTAAATGCATGTGGGCTCCCCTATTATCCACAGCCAGGTGGGTTCCTCTGACTTAGTATATTTCTACTTAAAGAATTGGGCTGGAAGTTTTCATTTTACTCATATATTGGCTACCTACACATCTTCTGTACTTTGGTGCTGAATATAAGAATGAATATTTTGCACAAGTGTTACTTAAGCCAGGCTGTGATGGTGCATGCCTTTAATCCCAGCACTCAGGCATCAGAGGCAGGTGAAGTTCTTGAGTTCAAGGTCAGCCTGGTCTACAGAATGAGTCCCAGGACAGCCTGAGCTATGCAGAGAAACCCTGTCTCAAAAAAAAAAAAAAAAGACATAAATTACTCATTCTTTTAAATTAGACATCTAAGTACTGTCACTTTATCCCAAAGAAATAGATCTATATCTTTAGGGGCTTTATAGTTTCTATTTGTAAAATAGTTGTTATAAGAAGGTGAGAGAGAGAGAGAGAGAGAGAGAGAGAGAGAGAGAGAGAGAGAGACAGAGACAGAGAGAGAGACACACAGAGAGAGACAGAGTGTGTCTTGGATACCTGGATTTGGACATACAGAAAAGGTTAAAACCTGACTTTATCCTGCCATGGAGTGATGTTTGGTAACACAGAACAGGGCACACAGGAGGAATAGACAGAAGCCTTGGACACAGTACGAAAGAAACAAGATCATCCCTTCTGTTTCGGCTTCTGTTGCATTGAAGTACTGATAGAAAATGAAATTTGTTTATTTTGAACAGGGTCTCTCTATGTATCCCTAGCTGACCTGGAACTCACTCTGTAGACCAGGTTGGCCTCAAACTTACAGAGATCTGCCTGCCCCAGCCCCTCTAAATAGAGTAAAATAGATGTTCAAGTCTAGAGCATTCTGGAGCCAGCTTTTCTTGTGTGTGTGTATATGGGGGGGGTTTAACAACATAAACCTGATTTCACCTGTTATATTAATACAGTGTTGTCCTGAGTTTAATATTTGCCTCACATCATCTTGAAACGGTGGAGGAGCTACGGTATCTGGGTAGCACTCTAAAGAGAAAAATGCACATAAGGAAACACATAGTCAGATCTGTGTTTTACAAGCTAGTCAAGCCAGGGAGCTTGGGAGATAAAATGCAGGCCACGCAATCTTGAGGATGTGGGTCCCACCTCCAGCACCCACATCAATAGCTCTGAGAGGCCTGAGCAGAAGCATTCCCGGGGCTTACTGGCCAACCAGCCTAAGAACTCAAGAGCCCCAGGTCTGTGAAAGACCCCCGCGCCCCCAAACGAGGCGGTCAGTTCCCGAGAAAGGCCACGGATTGATCTCTGGCCTCTCCAAGCACACACCCACCCCACACACTAAAAAATTACTGGCAGAAGCTGGGTAAACTTGACTCTCCTTCCCTTTTAGTTGGGGATATAAATGGAGAACATGTGAACGACAGGACCTGTCCTTAGATCTCAGGCAGTGACAGAAAAATACCCCAGTGAGCTGCTCGCACCTGGGAGGGGGGAAAAGCCACACACGGCAGTGGCAGGCTGTATTACAAAACATAGTCTCCGCAGGAAAGCTTTGCAGGTTAAATTTTTAAGCTCAGCTGGTGGTTGCTGGAGCGTTCTGAGGCTACGTCAAATTCTGGGGAGCACTCATCTCAGAGTGGACTTAATTTCCTTCTTCCCGGTGTCCTGCAGTGTGGTTAGCCTCAGCCCCGCCTCTCCAGCCTCCCCAATCCTTACCCAGCCACCCGAGTGACCCCTTCCCGGATCCACCCCCCCACCCCCCAGCTCAGCTCTCCTAACCCCGCCTGGAGAGGCGCGTGCCAAACAGCTCGTTAAAAGCGAGCCCCAACGGTCCCCTTTGTCCAGTAGGCGCGGGCGGGTCGGGCTGGCGGGAGCCGGGGGCGGGAGCCGCCGGGTGTTGAGCGGGAGGCGAGCCCGCGGGCGCGGGATCAGCTCGGCGGGGAGGAACTGCGGCCGGGGTTGGCGGCGGTTGGAATTGGGGATAGGGAAACTCTCTGGTTTGCATTTCTGGGAAGTGGTTAAACACAGTAGAAAAAGCAAAATTGATAGTATAACGGTATCTTATTTGATGTAGGGAGACGCACGGGACCCAGCACCCGTGAGTGTGAAAAATGCTTTGGGGGAAGGAAGAGTTCGGGAGCCAGAGGAAGGGATTTACAGACGTTTACGTTATGTGAAACCAAAGTGTAATTATGTGGTTGAGAAAAGAGGTGCATTTGGGAAGCTTGGGTTATCCTCTGGCTGCCACTTGGTAGAGAACTCTCAGACTCAGCAACCGTAGATTTGAGTCAAGCAAAGCGTTATGTTGGAAGTGGCTGCTCAAACCTGTAATCCCAGCAGCACTGGGAGGCTGAGACAGGAGGATTGCGGAGAGTTAGAGCAGCTGGACTGTTTACCTGTCTCAACGAAGCCAAATTTTCTCACTGATCTGTCAACTCCTTCCTCTAAATCCTTCGAATTGGCCTCTTCACAGCTTTTGTATGACACACATCCTAAAATTCCCACTCTGGGAAAACACAGGCATGTTTGAATCAGATATTTGATGCAAATTACGATAAAACATTCAAACATTTCTCTAAAGAGTTCCCCCCCCCATTTCTCTCTAAAGAGAGAGTACCATAGTTTTTTTTTATATCAGAATAAGCACAATATTAATTAAAAAAAATGAAATTTAGAAGCTGGGTGTGGTGGTACGCCTCTCTAATCCCAGCACTCTAGAGGCAGAGGCCGAGGCAGGCTGATTTCTGTGGGTTTGAGGTTGCTAGGCTGGTCCATATAGAGGGTTCCAGGCCAGTCAAACACTACTAAATACTACTAGTACTACTATCGCCCCATCACCACTAATAATAATAATTGTTTCAGACTTGTGGAAACAGAAATGGAACAAAATTTCCATAACCTCCTTCCCCCAATTTCCCTAGATGTCAACATTTATAACCATAGTACATTGATGGGAGCCAGATTGGTGTTTCCACTATCCCAGTAACTTACTAGATATTATTCAGGTTTCTACATTTAATCAGTGCCAGTGATTTCCCCTCAGTGGAGGATCCCACCGAGAACCTCACAACTCACACAGGAGTGTAGTTTCTCTTAACGGGTGACAATCTTTTTTTTTTTTTTTTTTTTTTGAAACTGGCCAATTATTTGGTAGACATTCAGTGTGGGTTTTGTGTCTCCTCATCATTAAATGGAGATTTTACCTTTTGATCAGGAATACTTCAGAACTGAGGTAATGCCCCAGCAGTTAGTCACATCACATCCGTTGATCTTCTTAAAGTGATTTTAGATTGTGTGACTCAAGTGTTGTCTGACAGATATATTGAAAAACTGCATTTTCCTTTTTGGATTTAATTGTTGAGGGCACACATCCTCATATACACAATAAATCAAGTACTTTGACCTCTGAGTATAATAGTTATTACTGTGGTACTTACTAAGTGATAAACTATTTCCATTTTTCTGATACTAAATTTTAGTCTGAATAACTAAATAAATTTAGTTGTATAACTTGGGGGGCAGTGGTATTGGGGATTGAACTTTAGGGTCTCCTGCATGCTGAGTTAACATTCTACCACTAGGCTGCTACAATTCCTAGCCCCTAAATGCACAATAACATTTTAGAGGAAGACACTTGGATAATACTTCCCTGCTTCACATAAGAAAAGGGAGTTTAGGGGCTGTGTAACTGTGGAGCGAGTGTCTATAGGTACTTTTAGACTGTGAAACAGATAGCTGCACTGTAAGCAAAGAATTCACTGTTAGTCTTTATAAGACGTTGGATTCTTAAAACAAATTTACACGGATCTATGAGCTCCTTGTTTTTACAATGACTCCCTTGTTCCTACAAAATGGGTACATGTGAAAATGATATTAAAACAGAATAGAGCAGATAAAAATTTCACATTTTCAATATATTGCTAGTTTGGGTTAACAGTTTCAAAACTGATCATTTAAATTAACAATCTGCCTGACTCATGCAATGATGGCTCACTTTTAGTCTCAATGTTTGTGGGAAGGATTTACTGGGACTTGGAGTGTGTAAGCATTTGAATACCCTACAAGAGAAGTAGAATTCTTGTGGGTAAGAACGATATTTTAATACAAGCATTTCGGTAAATCTCATTTGAAGATTAGGTTACCTGCACACATTTTCAACCTTTGTCATTGAACACGGGGAACTGGGTGGCTGCGAATCCAGTACTTCTTGTTTCAAAAGCATTCGAGTGAATTTTCAAAAGTACTAGAGTGGATTTAGTGGTGTTTGTTTAAAGCATCGACACGTTTGAACATCTGTCTGATACCTATGAATCTCCTACCCCAAAATGCACAAAGGAACCTATTAGAGTAAAATGCGATTGATGTCAACTTGGGATGAGGGTGTGAGAGGCGAGAAGCCGGCTGCTAGACCGGTTTCTCAGACAGCTGAGCTTCCTGCGGTTATGGCACAGCTTGCTTCTTTGGCAGCTCAGATGGGCGGCCAAGGCTGCGAAGCCCATCTGGCTCCTTGTCAGGCCCCTCCAGTAATTCCGCCACCAATTCAGTCCCGGGCCTGGTCAGTTTGTCTTGCTGGCTCTTTCCTCTCTCACAAGCCTCCTGTATAGGAAGTAATTCACAGATCCAGCTAGAGAACTTGACCAGTTCCCAAAGTGCAGATAACTTATTGAATGCATATGTGAATGTTTCCCTTTCTCGCAGCCTAGACAATAATTACTGAATGGATAGTTCAGTATTTTCCCTTCTCAGCAGCCCAGACACCGCCTACATTTTCTTGAGTTTGAAGATAGAGGAGTTGATGTGCTCATTGGGAAACCCGTTAAAAGTTCAGTAATTTTCACAAGCGGTCCTCACCAGCAGTGATCAGAAGAAGGCTGAGAGAATTGCGGGTGGGATTGGAGAAAGGGAGAAGAGAGCGGAGAGGGCTTAGAGTCCGTTAGAACCAAACGTTTTTTTGTTTTTGTTTTTCTGAAAACGGATCGAAGGTGAACTCCAAACACCCGCTTCCCTACCCGACGACCCCGCGCCTCCTGCGGTGGAGACGGCGCTCCGCCGGCCCGCCACTGCTGGCGGCAAAGCTTGGCGCTGCGGCGCGCGCCACCACCGGGGAGGCTCGGTGCCAGACAGCGGGCAGGAGGGGGCACCCCCACACCCCACGCCGGGGAAGCCCTCCTGGGCTCCACGTCATCGAGGCGCTGGCCTATGGCGGGGCGGAGGTGGGGGTTCCCGCTTAGATTGCCGCCCCGCGGGCTTTTTAAAGGGTACCCTGGGGAATACGCTCCCGGAGCGGTGGGAGGAGCGGGGATGCAGAGGCCGGAGGGGAAGAAGGATCGCGGGCTTGGGGGTGGAGAGGGGGGGTGGGGATGAGGCTCTAGCGGTTTGGGAAGTCGTTCTTAGCCCTTGCAGGAAGAGGCCAGACTCCAGAACAGCGCACTCACCTGGAGATGGAGTGGAAACTGCAGCGCACCGCCCCGGAGGAGGACCCGGATCGAGGAAGGATGCTGTGCGTGAGTACCATTCTTTTCTTTCTGGGCCCAAGAAAGGCTCTGAAGGGGCTTCTTGAGGAAGGTGAAGTTTGTAGTACCCGCTTAGGAACAAGAAATGCCACGAAAGTCTACAGCCTAGTTAAAATTTTGTGCTGTGTGAAATTTATACTCTGGAGGTGCCCGGTTGCTTTAGGAAGAGTGAGTGAATGTGGTCCCGCAAGCTCGGGATCCAGAAAAATTCCACACCTCCCCCTTAAGATTTTCCTAAAGAGGTTTCTCCCTTCACGTTCATCTGTTTTCAAAGAAAAATGACATGCGGACGCTCGCCAACGACATGAAGCAGCAGCGAAGTCCAAGTTCCCCCAAGGTGAGTGTTCGGGGCTTGCCCTTCTGTCTTCATTCTGATCTTGAGCAAACTAATTCTTGCCAAAGAAGGCATTTGCAGGAAGTGTGGCGTAGTCTGAAAATGGGAGAATCAAAAACCTTTAACTACAGAATCTACTTGAGACTTACTAAGAAACAGATTCTCACACCCGACGGTAGCCATTTATACCTGGTTGGCGGGCGCTTCCTGGCTTCTGTCTCCGCAGAGGAGGAAGCGAGGGTGTGTCAGGCAGGCAGTGCATTGCTAGCTGGCTGTTAGACTTCCATCCCAACAGCTGCTCGCTGCACTACCCTCTGCCACGCTCAGAAGCATGCAAAGACGTGGAAATGGTGCCATCTGGTGGATAAAGAGGTGTACTCACGACAGACGGGATGCTGGATCCAATGGCGTATTTCTGCCTTGTAAAGAAAGGCCCAACCCAAAACTTGTAGTTTCTCTCTTTTTAAATAGAGTGTCCTTTTGAAAATTCTTATTATCTTATGTATATTTCCATGCATGTATATCTGTGCACCAAGTGCATGCCTGGGGCCGGTGGAGTCCAGAAGAGGGCTTCCGATCCCCTGGAGTTTCAGACGGTTGTGGGCCATCCCGTTGGTGCTGAGAATCTAACCTGGGTCCTCTGGAAGAGCAGCTAGTGCTTTTAACCACTGAGCCACCCAGCCTCTGTACTTTCTTTACTAGATGAAAAAGTTAAAGGCTCATATGACTCACATCTTATTACCATTTGCCATGCTTCTCATTATGCCAAATAGCTCATTTTCTTTTAAACATACTTAGTTCAAACTTCACCATTTGAATAGGTTTTTCTAGACAATCTATACATTTTTCTATATCCAAGCAGTGACACTCACAATTGAATACACAGCTGAACTTTAGAAATCAGTGACTAATGTCACCTATAATGGGAGAAAAATGACGTTGAAAAGCCCTTACATTCTTTAGACACTTTAATACTGATTTACCACGCACATTTCCTCAGTTATAATCCCTGCCCAAATTATTTTTTATCTTCCAGATGCTTTACTGCCTAATTCAATTGAACCTTTGTTAATTTATTTTTTCTAAAATAATATTTTTATTTAGAATTTTAATTTGGAAAACCTAAGTATAAGAATTCAGAGTTCTTAGCTAGGTGGTGGTGGCACATGCCTTTAATCCCAGCATTTGGAGGCAGAAGCAGGTGGACTTCGGGGCTCAAGCCCAGCCTGGTCTACAGAGCAAGTTCCAGGACAGCCAGGGCTACACAGAAAAACCCTGTCTCTAAAACAATTTGATTGCTTAAAAGATTTTTTAAAAACATGCTTATAGCTTGGAAATATGAACTTTATTTCTTATAGTTTAGGAGAAACGGAAACAAGGTGTCTCTATAAATTCTCTTCGGTGTAGCTACTAAGATTAGAGTTCTGGGGTTGGCGAGAAGGCTCAGCTGGTAAAGGCACTTGCTGCTTATCCTATCCACCTGGGTTTGATGCCCAGCATTCCCATGGCGGAAGGGGAGACTCGACTCCCTCAGGTCGTCCTTTGCTCTCTGCATCCACGCCACCACACTCCAGCAGTTCTGCGGCTGTGTTTTACCTTACCAACTTAGCCTCAGAGACTTCATGGGCTGTGAAAATCAGCACACACTCGCCGGAATCAGGTAGGCAGTGTATTGTTAGCTGGCTGCTTTGGGTCAAGTCAGCAGCCACAGCTACCCTGCCACTTGCTTCTGGACAGATTCTTCCTGTAAATGAAGTGCGCCAGCTTAGCTGTGTGGGACGGGTTGGCAGTGTATTGTTAGCTGGTTGAAGATGTGAACGGCACCAGCTAACATACAACTGCTGTCCTATTGCACATACAGTCACCATAAGGATGCTATCACATAATTCATGTGTGTGCTTTGCCGTGAAGAAGGGCACCGTTTATGATAACAGTTATTATTATTATTGTTATTCTTGGGTGACTTAGTTATAGTACAATGGAAAGATTTATAGTAATGAAAGTACTACACTTACTTTTAAAAAATTCAAGTAATAGTTTTGGAGTCCCGCTTGATAAAGCATTTATAAACTTAGGTGTTTGTTTTTTGAACACCAGATTTAGAATATAATGGAAAGCCTCGTGTGTCTCCCCCTAAAACTTTGATATTCTTTTGGGGCTGTCAGTTTCATAATATGGCAATAGAGTGGGCCTCTGTGACCTTGTGTGTACACCATTCGAAGAGAGAAGTGGGTTAGTTTTCAAAACAAGCCACGGACTGTGCCTTTTTACTTGGAGTATCTAGAACATTTGGGATCTTTTGGGGGTGGGGGATGGGCTGATATTTTGGAAGACAACTCAGTTCTCCTATTTTGTGTAAAATACTGCATATTGGTTTACAATAACTGGAAGAAGATGAGCTCTAGTCCACGAAGAGGGAAGAACTGACCACAAATATTATTTCAAACACTTCCACATTCTCTGGGAGGCCGTTTGACTCATGGAGCAGAGTCAGAGGGTCATATGGTGACCTCGGGTGGATATTTGCAGCAAATCACTAGAATTCACTTTGGCGGACTGGCCTATTAGTGACATATAAAAGAAAAATACAATGCTATTTAACTTAGTGGGCCCAAAGTTACTGTTGAAATAATTTTGTGGTTACTATTTAAATTTTAATATATCTCTTGGACATAGGTTAAACAGATACTTTTAATTGATTTCTATGCATTTTACTACTTTCAAATCTCATCCATTTTTGGGGGGGTGACCAACATTAAATTCTTTTAAAAAAGAATTTAAACGTATTCTTTGATAATGTCACACATGTACACAATATATTGAGCATATCCAACCCACACCCCCTCTTTCCCCCTCCTCTGGGACCTTTCCTAACACATCCCCTACCACCTCTATGGCTCCTTTAAAAAAGAAATAACATACTGAGTCCACTTAGAGCTGTTTGCACTCACACAGGTGTGGGACCATCCATCTGAGCACAAGCAATCCACTAGCAGCTCCTGCCTCTGAAGAAAAATAACCTGCTTTCTCTCAGTAGCCATCTTTTGCCAATAGCTCCTCAGCTGGGGTGGAGCCTCCTGAGCCCCTCCCCCAGCCATGATTGACAGTTGGCTGGTTTGATCTTAGGCAGGTCTGGTGTATCTGTTGTGAGCTCATGAATGCAATGACCACACTCGTCCAGAAGACAATGTTTCTCAGTACTCTTCCTTATCCTCTGGCTTACATTCTTTCTACCCGCCTTTCTATGATGTTCCCTTGTAGGGGTTGTTTTTTTTATATGTATGTATGTATTATGTATATATGCATATATATGTATGTATATATAATGTATGTCATATAAATGTCCCACTTAGGGCTAAGTAACCAACAGTCACTTATTCTCAGTACTTTGACCTATCATGTTTTCATCTTTTTAAAAAAGGTTAAATTTCAGCATGTTTTTTTCTGTAGTTAAAGACCTGTCAATAAAAATAAAATCTACTAAATTTAGAAGGCTTTTCATGTGTTTTATTTTTAAATTGAAGAGCGAGGACTAAAATCACCCATAGTTGTACTCAGTAAGCATGTCTAGATTGTGGAGTGCTGGGGATGTAACCTAGGCCCTGTACAAGCACATATATTTAAAGCTGTTCTGTAGTTCTATTCCTGAGATGATGAGGAAGGAGGAAAGGAATGGAGTGAAATCACTGTAAGGTAATGAGATCAGTGAGTAAGGAGAAAAATGAAGAAATATATATATATTGCACCTGCAATCCCAACTCACAGGAGGCGGAGGCAGGCAGCACAGCAGTTTAAGGGCAGCCTTGGTTTGAGGCCAGTCTGCAGTCTGGGTTTTATGAGACTCCCATTTAAACAGATAGACAGACAGACAGACAAAACAAAACAAAACCCCAAAGCCAAATCAAATACAAAGAAGAAAAAAACCTAAGGGAAAAAGGGCGAACTACTGGATAAAAAATCCAAGGGATAAAGGGTAACATTCCTGTGGGGGCGGGGTGTGAGGGAAGTGAAGGGACCAGCCCATTAAAGGTGGAGGAGGAAGCGACTCTGCTGCCCTGGGAAAGCTCCCATGCTAGTCACGGTGCGGGGTGGGGGGGTGGGGGGTAGGGGTGTGGGGTGGAACTGTGCACTATGGCTACCCCATGCTCTCCATGCCCTCGAGGATAATGCCCCAGCAGTGTCTGGGAGGAGGAAGAGTGGGATGGATTCATCTGTAGGCAGAATAATAGAATTGTATTGCAAGTCAGTCTGGGGACTAAAGGACAGTGTCCCTTTACCAGCTCTATCCAGGCAGGTCATCTTTCTTTCAAGGAAACACTATGAGCATATTTTGTACAGGAATCACTCAGCGCTTCTCTCGCACAAGGCAAGACTTGTAAAACAGTTAACATTTGAATATAAAACATAGAATAGATTTGGTTTCCTTCTTGGGTTCCCTCTCCCTCTTCCTCCCCTTTCCCTTTCCTCCCCCCCCTTTTCTGCCTCACCTCTTTCCTCACTCTTCTTTCCCCTTCCTCTCCTGCTCTACCCCTTCCTTTCTTCTTTTTATTCTTTTTACTAGCATAGCTTCTTACTTCTGTGGACAGTGCTGTTAGGCCAACAGATTTCTCTGTGATCAGGCAACATTTCATAATTCAGAAACTGCACACATGCCCACGTTTGTATGTACCCTCTCAAAATAGCATATTTATAATAAGAAAAGCAGTTTTGATACATTTCAGATGTAGACTTTTCTCCTTGGGGAGCCTTATGACACCTATAATAAGTCTGTTTTTAATGACTTTGGTTTACTGGAGCTATCTCCTGTTGATTGATACAATGATTAAAATTTCAGAAAAGATGCAAGCTAGGCACTAAGCCATTGGTTGATTGAAATCAGTTATATGGAAACATTTAGGCTATGAAATCGTGCATCTGCAAGTCAGGATTCCTCTTCTAGAGAGCCTGTTGTTAAACTATATATATATATATATATATATATATATATATATATATATATATATATATATATAGCTATATATAGTAAAATTACTCAGAGTTTATATATGTATTTATTACTATATACACATGTTACAGATGTGCAGCATTGAGGGAAAATTCGTATTAATAGGTAATGAGTTTGTATGGAGTATTCCTTTCTACCCCCCAAACAAAACCAGAACAAGCTTTAGTCAATGAATTATTCAACTCAGTGAGGGTCCATGCAATCACATCCCTTTGTTTTGCATTGAAGAGGACAGCTAACCACCTTTTTACACAACCCCACATCCTGCCACAGTCTGCATTTGAGAAGCAGCGCTCCAGTTAAGGGTAAGTGTGACCACTGGGCTGTGAGTGGCAGCACACTAGCAAACAGCTCTTCTCTATTTTCAGGGCTCATCAGCTGATTATTGGGGAATTCTGAATGGACTCCCGAGTTCCTGTCAGGGCCATTCATAGAACGTGCTTTCAGAGCCTTACAAGCCTGCCCTGCCTTCCACAGTGCAAAGGGAGACTGGCCATTGTTGAGGTCATGGCTTGGGTTAGGCAACCAGACCTGGAGACACTCGAGGGAAGAAGCTCGCTATTTTGGAGAGAAGCGGAGACTTGAGGACCATGAAATCACACCCACTGGGGCAGTCAGGGTCTCTCTCTATTCAGCTCTGTGACCATCCACCTGGCAGTGTGGGGTCCACATTGCCTGTGTGCTGCTGGCCCACTCAGTTCTGCTCACACGCCTGATGTGAGCATGCGCAGCAAATGTCTTGTGCTTTTGGTGCTCCGGGAAGTCACAAGTTGGAGTATATAGCAACAGTGCCTGGGAAGCAACACTTGGAGGGGTAGACCCTGGTCACAATTGTCCCTAGAGACCCGGAATTTAGATTGCTAATAGGCTGTTGGGGTAAAATTACAAAAGACAGGTAGACTTCAATGGCTTCTTTTTCGCTGATAATCCAGGTTAATTCCAGTTACTTCCCTGGTGAGTATGCCATTTGACAGAATTAGGAGGGCCGTTTTGTTCCATTTGGGGGCTGACGTTTACAGTAGTTAGTGACTTACCAGAAGTCACACAGCTGGTGAGATATCCCCAGGTTTGCCAGCACACAAATCTGGCATTCCCAAGGCTATCCTGGCAAGACTTGCCACCTGTAATGGGGAGCACATTCCCATCTGGTCCAGAGAGCTCACTTAACACACACCAGCAGCTGTGTGGCTGGAAATACACTTTAAGCAGAAGACGTCACAGGGAATGTGTGTTGTTTCTCTGAGACTTAGTATAGTGTGGTGGCATTACTGAACTCCCCACGAAGATACCTTCACTTGTCTGCATCGGGTCTAAGCAGAGTCAACCACAGGCCACTTACATTGGCCCTTCCTCCATTGCCAAACTGTAAAGGGCTGGATTCACACACGTGAATGCCAGTCCTCAGTGTAATTCTTTTACGCAATGACAAGGCATTTCCTGGGTAGTAATCTACCTCACCAGCTGGGAGGTCACTTCGTTAGTCACAAGGCTGACAACACATAAAGATCACGGCTATGGGAGAAAAAGGTGCAAACATCTGACAAAAAGGTCCAGGTTTTAGAATTTGAGGACTTATGGTATTGCAATTACCACCTTTGCATTGGAGTTTTGACTCTCTGAAGGTGGTGTTCATGGTTTTGAGTATCAGAGTGACACAGAATTGAATTCTCCCAAATGGCTAATTTAGTCTATTAGCAGCCAAAATCGACCTGTAAGAAGTCAAGTGAAATGATCATATACTGCGTCCTTTTCCCTATACTTGGCAGTTTTTACTCAAAATTAAAGGCTAACCTCAATTCTAATGTCCTAATTATGTAATACAAATTGATCCTAGAAAAATCACATGGAGGGGCTGAAAATGATGCTGTTTTCATATCATTTAGAAGTGATAATTTGGCCAGATTCAATAAAACATTTAAACCTATATTAAAGAAACACCAAATAAAAACTCTATGTGAAACAAACACATGTAATGATTTGAAAGTCTGCACTTTGCAGGGCTGAGTGGCTCACACCTGTAATCCTAGCACTCAGGAGGCAGAGGCAGGCAGATCTTTGAGTACGAGGCCAGCCTGATCTACAGAGTGAGTTCCAGGACAGCCAGAGCTACACAGAGAAACCCTGTGTCGAAAAACAAACCAAAAAACTGCTTTATATTTTGCAACATCCATTTTTATCTTTTATTACATCTGTGTAGCCACTTGGAGTTAGTTACTTCAAAACTGTCACCCACACAGTGTTCTTCATTTCACATAGTGACCTTGGGCATTAGTTTTCCCGTAACGGTCAACCCTAGAGAAAGTTACAACAGGAAACTGAAGCACATTGGTGACTAAGCTTTCTAAATTTTTCCTTCTGGTCAGATGAAGTAATAGACTTCATCATGATTCTTTGGCTACCCCCACTTTTTTCCCTCTTTGGGTAACATTTTTATTTTGGGGACATCCATTGCACCTGAGTAGTGAGATGGCCTTAAAAAATCTTTTAGTACCATATTTGTCAAAATCTAAACAGAGGCGGAATCCTCCAGGGTCATTCCTGTCCAGTTGTGCTGGGCTGGCTAACGTCTTCATAGGTCCTCTTTCTTTTTAAGAATCATTTGCCCAATCATTTGTGACACGTGAGGTCTGATGGCTTCAAGAGGTTCTTCTGGTCTCCAGAACTTCACAACTTGTCCTTCGGGGTTGACCAGATACTTCCAAAAGTTCCACATTGGCTCCTTCTTGGAAGAATCTAAAATGTTCAGAATATATTTTCATAGGCATGAGTTTATTCTTTGTCAAGGTTTTCAGTTTCATTACATCTGCATAAGTGACAATATTAGAATCAGAATCTAGGACTGTCATACTATTAAGAACAAAATAAAACACCCCCAAAAAGTAGAGCTCAAGGCCTCAGTAACCAGACTTCAACATTCTTGACTTCACAGATGGCTGTACTGATCTAGAGTCAGACATGAAACCAAGTTATGTATTTAGATTTCTTGACCTAAACATTTTCTTTCTTTCTTTCTTTTTTTTTTGTTTTGCTTTGTAGCCTAAGCTGGACTTGAACTTGTGACCCTTCTGACTCAGCCTCTTGGGTCCTGGGACTAACAGGTGGGTGAATGCCACCAGGCCCAGTAAGACCCAACAAGTTTAATATTTAGTTCTTAATGTTTGTGTTGCCCAGGCTGGCCTGAAATTCACTACATAGCTTAGGCTAACTTTGAACTCACTACAAAGAAAAAGCTGACATTGAACTCTTAATCCTCCAAGCCTCCACCTTCCCAGGACTGGGATTATAGGTGTTTGCCACCCTAGCCAGTCTGTTCTCAACATTTTAAAATATAAAATATTCTAAACATCTTTGGCAATAGGAAGTTGTACAAACTGAATTTTCACATTTAATATAATAATGTTTCAAATATTGTTAATGATTATATAGCTGGAAATGGCCAAGGATTTGAAATGATCACATTTCAAATTTGAGAAATTATGATATTCTTTTGATTAATCTTAATTTATGTAATAAATGTGGATTTTTTTCATTTATGTCATTCTGGATCTGTGTCCCTAATATTGATGAGTATGAGAGAAAGATATAGTAAGTAGGGTTTGGAGAGATGGTTCATTGGTTAAGAGTGAGTACTGGTCTTGCAGCGGACCCCGGTTCGATTCCCAGCATCCACATGGTGACTCACAACTGTGGGACTCCAGGTGATTTGATGCCCTCTTCTGGCCTCCCTGGGCACCAAACACACATGTACAGAAACAGACATGCAGGGAAAACACTCATGTCCATAAAAACAAATGTATCTCTTAGAAAAGACACAGCAACTAAAACCAAAATCAAGTCCTCACTCTGTGCCTAGTTCCGTGTTCAAATGGGTTCAGTAAGGTCAGTGCTCCTGGCATCCCCAAGAGATGGGCATTACTATCGTCAACATTTTGCATATGGAGGCCTGAACTTGAGACTGTGTAGCCAGTCAGTGGGAGAGGCAGAGTTGCTACCTGCACCTCCGGGTTCTCTTACCTCCCTGTCTAATAAGTTCAGGCGACCTCACACACTGGTGCCTTTTTGGTTATGGGAGGTGAGTTGGGTTTCACAAGGTGTTTTTTTTTTCTCTCTCTTTAGATTATATTCGGATGTTTAGCTCAAGGACTCCTACTCTGACTTTTCTTCAGTATACCCCTTAACGAAAAGCCACGGGTTCCTGTTCATTGCATTATGCGTGCTTTAAATAGATGTCTATGGCTAGCTTAATTATGGAGGAAGCCTCACATGACTGACTTCTGAAAATAAGCAAGTTATTTTGCTTTGAATTTCAGCAAACCCCCAGTAAACTGACAGGTCAACCTTGAGGATAATGTCTCCAATAAAAAGGCCACCATAAAACTAAACATGAAGAAATACCCAATTAATGATGCTTGGCCACAGATATTCATGAAGCTTTGGTAAGGGGTGGGGATACTGCCCCAAAGGCTACATAGATGATGGGAGAGCTGAAATACTTAGGGAAAGAAGTTCGTGGACATGCCTCACATACAGTCTTCAACACCATGATCATAAGGAATAAAAACATATCAAGGTAGAGTTCTTTACCATGTAAGAAGTCAAAACACTTATTTCAGGGATGTATAACTTCTAGAAAGTTGCAAAGGATGAGATTCTGAATCTTTGACAGTTTTACGACATTTTTTCCAGTAAAATATTTTAATTGAAATAGGAACTATGGTCCTATCTGTGTCTTTTCTATATCATGTATATATAACATATGAAATGAAAAGGAATGAACAACATTGAGGCAGGATAGATATTTACCAACAAGAAATCTAAACGCAGGTTCTGCTTCGGGCCCTAAAATCTTAATCTTGTGGAAGATGGGGAATGTGACTCCGTAGGTTTTTCTTGCAAAAGATTCTACCTCCTTGCTGGACCTGGGCTCCGATTCTCCAAACTGATTGCATGGGAAAGCCAGGACGCTGAAGTGATAGGGTCCAAACTCCTTGTGCAGCTCCTTGAGCGTCCAGTAACTTTTGTCGGTGTACCGGCAGTCACTAGCCACGTTTACAACTAGGGAAGCCTCCCGGAAAAAGAAAAAAACCCCACCGGAAAGAGAAGCAAGAGATTAAAAAAAAATCCTTCAGGCAGTTAAAATCCTAAACCACTTTGGAAGAATACAACCTCTGATAGATTCCGTCTTTTTAGACAGATCCAACTTTATTAAAAGCCATAACCCAGATGAATGGGCTAAGACTCTTGACAGAGTTCTTGTTAGATTACTTAACTAACACTCTTATTAGCGGATCTCACCACAGCCACACAGCATCTTCTAGATCACAGCATCAGGTCCGCACAAAAGGGAAAGCAGCTTTGGAGAAACACAGTCGCTTAGCGGGTTGGAAGTTAAAGGCTCTCAGAACTCTGATAAGGACCTCTAACGACATTGCTTTGAAGACAACATTCCAACGTACGACTGTAACGAGCCCTCTACCGTGAGAAGAAGTATCAAGGCCGAGGAACAACAGAAATAAAAATCCCAAGACTTACTTTGCCTTTGAACTTTTCCAGAGACACGATCCTTCCTTTGGCATCCTTCACTTCAAAGGAATAGAAACTGTTGACTCTCGGTTTCAGGAATCTTAATTGCAGGAGAAAAAGCATCACGGTGCACAGAACCATAGACAGCAGGACTGCAAATACCTTGGCTTTGGACCCGGAGCATTTCAGTGGGTAGGCAGCGAAGGGCTCCATTTTGGGTGATTCCCGGAGTCTCAGCAGGCTGGAATTCAAGGAGGGGCTGAAACTTGAAACCCGCGGAGCTGCACGGAGAACCGGAAGGGCTCGCAGTCCCCCTACCCCGGCCGCTAAATAACCGGAGGACCCTTCCCAGAAGAATCAAATGAAGTCAGAAACGCGGCAACATTTCAACATGTTTGTAATGTGGTTGCAATTTAACAATTTTTGGTTAGAAAAATTGGCATCCGTTTAGTGGATTCCTTACGCTAAGTAAACGTTCCACCAGCAGGTGGTGCTCTTGTAACTTGGAAATGAGTGCTTGTGGTGTGTTCACGGCTTCCAGTGTGTTCCGGGAGCCATGGATTGGTGGAGAGGACTGAAAACACCCAGGGATGTTTAGACTGTAGATTAATGCGGTCTGTTAATATGACGTGTGACTACAAAGAACTTAAAGGCTTGTGTATTTATTAACCGTATTATATGAAGATGAGGAATTTTCAATAGAGCAATGAAGATCTGAAAAGGCCATTGTATTTATTCTGACTTCATCTAGTGAAGGCAATCAGAAGCCAGGTCTTCCACAAGACCAAGTGCCCTTAACTGCTGAGCAAACTCTCCACTCTCCTGGCCCTCAGACAGCCTTTGTAGTCGGTCTTTCTTGTTGGACCTTTTTTGGACCTCTAGCCCCCAAATAATGACACGGAGACTTATTATTAATTAGAAGCCAGGAGAATACAGCAAAAATAGAAAGTCATAATGGCAAAAGTTAATCCTTTCTCGATCAGAAACTATAGCAGCTTTTTTCTTCATAGTTTTCTCATCATCATTGGCAAGATATATATTTTATAATGTAACCACACACATGCACACACACACACACACACACAGGCACACACATAGACATGCACACACAGGCACACATTATACAGGCACACACACATACACAGGTACACACACTTATGAACACTCAGGCACAC
>NW_026294480.1:42713245-42845745 GCF_007827085.1 Peromyscus californicus insignis
ACACGTGTGGAGACCCCAGGCTGGCTTTGTAGGAATCAGTCCCCTCCTACTAGGTGGGTCCTGGGAATTGAACTCAGTTTGTCAGGTTTGGTAGCAAGCACTCTTACCTGCTGAGCCCCCTCGTCTGCGCGCTCTCAAGGAGCTTCTTGCAGACGTCCATCACCCACGTGCCCTTTCCGGACTTCTCAGGCTTGCCCCACCCACCGAATGTTTGGGTGTCGCATCGTTTATCACCGGACCCGTTGGTTTCTGTTTTCTTGGTCGCTTCATCCTGTGACTTCCTGACCTTATTTTTAACCTCGTTTCTGGGTTCCTTTCTATTTATCTTGGGCTCCGGATTCCTCTCTGTAGAATGTCATCACGATGTG
This sequence comes from Peromyscus californicus insignis, assembly GCF_007827085.1. Taxonomy (NCBI): domain Eukaryota; kingdom Metazoa; phylum Chordata; class Mammalia; order Rodentia; family Cricetidae; genus Peromyscus; species Peromyscus californicus. The sequence goes on from NW_026294480.1 coordinate 42,713,614, forward strand.
ACCATTCAAGGTGGACAAGCTGAGCTGATGGGCTTCATCCCTTTCCCTCCTTTGTCTTACTTTTCATCTTCCTCTTCCTCGCTATTAATAAATGCTTGAGTCATTTGAAACTATGCGACAGGCATTTCCTCAGCAGGAGGTAGATCCTAGAACAAAAGCCTTAAAAACATCGAAGATGAAATAGTGCGGCCCGAGCCGGGGCTGTCTACGTGCGGCCTCTGTGTTCTCTATATTTGCATATCATTTGTTATCACCTTCATATTTTAATGTAAATCTATTCATTTACCTTGCTTGAAATAATTTTTGTATGGGTAGAAGTTATATTAATGCTGAAAGGCTAAAACAATTAAAAGATTACATTGAAATACCTCACTCTATTCCCCATGGAAGGGCTGGTTGAGAGTTGAACTTTATATTCGGTGTGTTAAGACCTCTTGTACTCTCTTAGGAAGATCGTTGTATTTAATAAAAATTTGCCCCTTCCTTTCCCTGGCCCGGGTGTTGTCATGGGGACAATATAACATCCGAAGCGCTCTCTCTTTTCGTGCCTTGCGTTTCTTTAAATATTTGGCGACAGTTCCTTTTGTGTCCTTTTCCCTCTGGACCACCACTCTGGCTCCGCTCGCTGCCTGTGATGGGAGCCTGGCACATGATGGGGGGCTGTGGACATTCATCTTAGCCTTTCTCGTCATGGGCCCCGTCCTCCCACTGAACTTGGCATTTGAATCCTGACTTATACCTGTGTCTTCCTCCCCTCCCCCTTTTCTTCCCTCTTTTCTTCTTTCTCATTGTGTATTTTTTGTTTTGAAATATTAAAACATTCTGAAAAGTACATACAATGGATAGACAGCTTGATAAAAAAATAATTAGGAGAAAACATTCTGGCCAATTTCTGTGAAGTCCTCCTGTAATCCCAGGGTTGGGGAGACAGAGGCAGGAAGACCTGGAGTTCAAGGCTGGCCTAGACTATATAGTGAGAATCTGCCCCCTTTGTTCCCCCAAAGCAAATATTCTACTCATCATGTCCAACCTGCAACCCAGAGTATCCATGAAAGCGGCCTAACAAGTTTCTAAGCTTATTTAAACCACCATGTGATTTTTTTTCCATGCCCCTTCCACAATTCGATCGCATGCTTTTCAAGACTGAATATTGTGGATGACAATGTCATGTCACAATGTCAAAAGGTTGGGTACATCTCCCAGATAGAATTAGAATATACCTACCCCACCTTAGGTTTCTGATGCCTCCCTTCCTCCCTGTGTCCTGTTCCCGCAGCCGTGAATGTCCTGAAATATGGTTTGTTTCTCGCATCCCTGCACTTTGCTTAAGTGAAATTATACTATTTCCCATTTTTTCTTCTTGTTTGATAGGCTGCGTGCTGCTCTTTGTATAGAGCTTCAGTTCATGCTTATTTTACAGGGTTCCATTTTATAAATGTATGAGTGTACCCGTTCTCCTGTTGACCAGCTCCCTCTTTAAAGCCCAGTTCTGAGCCTGGACAGTGATCTTCAGTTGACTTCTGGCCATTCTAGAAACAGTGAGATTTTGCTTTCTCAGTCTAGATATTATTTTTCTCTTTTAAAAATATTTAAAATTTTATTTGTGTGTGCATGTCTATTCTCTCTTTACACACACACACGCACACGCGCGCACACACACACACACACACACACACACACACACACACACACAAAAAAAAAAAAAAAAAAAAAAACATGTGTGAAGGCACCCTTGAAGACCAGAAGAGGGCATCAGATCCTTTGGAGCTGAAGTAACAGGTGGGTGTGAACCTCCCATTGTGGGTGCTGGGTGCTGAACTCTGGTCCTCGGCAAGAGCAGTGCTCACTCTAAACCAATGGGACCTAAGACCGTACTGATTTTGGAATTGCATCATACCATTAATTCAGCTCTTGTTCCTACCCTCTAATGTCTGTGGCACCTCTGGACTCTGGGCCCAACCCTCACAATCAGCTAGAGCGACCCTGCCATGGCCTGAGCTCTGACAATCTCTAGTCCCTGTGCTTCAGGCACCTGTGTTCATCCTTGACTTTCTGCCCAGCTCTAGCCCTCACTCACTATGGTCGTTCTTGGAGACCAGAGACCTCATTGTCCATCTTACTACCCTGGAGGAGGGCACTTGGTTTTGTTATTGAGAAAGTTTAAAAGAACGCTTTTTTGCGGGGAGCATTTTCTTGTGTGTTTTAATAGATCACTGATGAGTCTGGACGTGTCATCAGTATTCTGGGGTGTCCCTGGGTACTTGTGTTTGTCTGACATTCTAGCACTCTTACTGTGTTATTTGCATAATGCTCCAGTTTATGTGAAAAACCTTTATTTTATTTTACCTAACTTGAAACTTGTTCCTAACAGAGAAGGAAGAGGATGACCACTTCCTCCCCTCTGCACTCTTCCTTCGGTCCCTTCTGCCTTCTCAACATGCTTTGCTTTGAGGGGAAGTGATTCAGTCACTTAACTCTTTGCTTAAATGACTTAGCTCCATTAACTTTTATTAATGCCCACTTGAGAAGGTAGTGATGACACACGCTATCTAGTTCACGTAGCCGACTGACCGCTGGGTGTACTGTAAGTGTTAGTATTAACTCAGCGTGCTGACACTCTGTTGGAGCTATAGAAGGTCATTGAGAGCTGTGCATCAGCTCCCTGCAGCTGCTGAAAGGAACCACCTAAAGCTCTCTTGCATAAAGCACACCTTCTTGTCTTGCAATTATGGAGACGTATGGAGGCCAGAGGCCAGTGTCTCTAAGGCAGAGGAAAGTGTCAACAGGCACTGTTTCCTCCAGAGGCTCGCCTGGAGCTGTGGTGCCTTGTCTTTCTCAGTTCTGACAACTGTCAGCATTTTCTGGCTTGTGAATGTTACCGATGCCATCTCTGCTCTGGGTGCACAGTGCCATCCCTCTTGGTCTAGTTCCGTCTCCCTCCACTTTCTTATCAGGACAAATGATGATATTCAGGTCTCAATAGGATGATAGGGGTAGTGTCCCTAACTCATGCAAGTCAACCCGCAGCTTAGTACTGTGTGTGGGTACTTCATGTGCTAAGTCTCTTTGCCATGGAAGATGATGTTGGTAGGTGGCAGGGATTAGGATCTGGAATCCTGGGGGGATTATTACTTAGCCTAAATAGGCTGCCAACCCAGGGTGGCACAGAGAGAGGCAGTGTTCCAGACAATTCCCTGAAGGAACTGTTGGTGAACCCAGCCGTGAATGTGAGCCAGCGGTTACCCTGGAAGAGAGTCCTGGACAAGATTCCAAGTAGGAATCATTCAAGACCGACAGAGTGACAGATGCCAAGGAACACAGACATGTCAAGGCACAGTATGATTACCAGCGTGAAGTTTATCGATCCCTTTTCTCATCTGATGTACCATCGACTTTGTTCTCCCTCTCCCTTTGAAGCTCAAAATTATTTTATCTGGAGATGCTTATTTAAATTCTAGAACACCAAGGACATTTTGAACGAGAGTGTCTGTCTTCCCTCCAATATGGCAGTTCCTTTGTCTCCACCAGCCTTAGATGGCATTATTGGGAGTGCAGATACTGTCTGGAGGTGCCTCTGACGTGACTTGCTTAGTCCTCCAAGTTCTGAACTTTAGATCCAGCAAGAAAATTGAGACGTGGCTCTGTGGCACAATGGTAACACATTGGACTTCTGGTGACAAGAAAATTGAAGAGAGAGGGAACTGACAGTGTCACTTTGTATGCTCTGTATCCCACTGATGTGTAGTGACGATAAGTCAAATAGAATCACTCTCTAAACGGTGTCGGTATATCTAAAAACCATGGATGGAAGCTGTGATTATGAAATGATGTTCTGGTATTAAAAAAATGGAAAAGTATTCTTCGGGTTCACAAAAGTTAAATCCCATGCACACATACAGTGTTATTCTAGATAAATACCAGGCAATTCCAGTGAAAGGAATTCTTCCCTTTGCCTCTTTGAGCTCACTAGAACTCACTCACAGTTTCCATTGTTGACTTTTGACTCCGTCACCACATACTCCAACTTCAAGAGCAACTTTGTGAAGAGGCTGTCGAGACTCCTGTGGCCAGCAGCCCCATCACCACCAGATGGCAGCCAAGCCCAGCCAGGGACCAGGAAGCCTGTTCCTCTGCTGTACTCTGTTCTACTCTTTAAGACATCCCTGAATCCTCATCAGTGTTGAAGATAACGCTCGCAGCAGACACCCTAACTCCACATGAACCCAGTCTTAGGCTTTTGGTTAGTGGGCAAGTGCAGGGCCTTCCACAGACCATGCTGTGTTTCTGCCTTTTTATAGTGTGGTGGTTGTCATGTTCATACAAACATTGTGCTTTAGATATGCTCACAGAATATATAGACATATATGTGCATGTATATAGACATATATACTTATATATGTGTGTATTTCTGCAGTGTATGACTATACTTTTGCTTTGAAGACTCTAGAGCAGTGGTTCTCAACCTTCCAAGTGCTAAGACCCTTTAATTGTAAAAGACCTCCAAATGTAAAATTATTTTGCTGCTATTTCATAAGTACTGCTGTAGTTTTGCTATTGTTATGAATTGTAACGTAAATATCTGATAGGCAACACCACAGTGGTCACAACCCACATGTTGAGAAACGCTGCTCTAGACTATTAATGAATTTGTTAAGGTTCCTGGTACATGAGAGTCTGAAAATATATATTGTAATTTCCATCCTTCAGGAACAAACTTTTCCGTGAATCATCTAATGGTTTAGTGCCTGTTCTACTCTTTAAAGGTCCCGTGCAACATGATCTTGGGACAGCATCTTTCCTGCTTTTCCTCCCCTTCCTTCCCTTCCTTTCCTTTTTGAGACAGGGTCTTACTATATCACCCCGGCTGGCGTGGAATTCACTGTGTAGTTCAGGCATGCCTCATTCTTGCCACAATTCTCCTGCCTCAGCCCTCTAAGGACTGAGATGACAGGCGTGAGCCACTGTGTCGTCTTGTTAAGATGGATGTTGACCGTGGTACCAGCTTCTTCCTGAGGCACCAGGGTTCCAAAGACTGAAAAGGTACCCAAATCTTCCTAAGCCGAGGGCTTTCCCATATAACGACAAGTAGCAACACCAGAATTTACCTGACGGCGGCAGGAGGAGATAGGAGTGTGGGAAATCTTTTGTATTCCTGTGTAATTGAGGAAATTTGGCTTGTCATTGTTTTAGGGGAATTTCTTGCTAAAATTAGGGGCTTCCTGGCTCTTTCTGAGCTTGAAATTCACCATTTGTTTCTTAATAAAGCAGTGCGTGAAAAATTGGAAATCCCAAGCAACAGCTTGTCAATCAAAAAAAGCCCATTTCAGTTTCTATTTCAGTTAAAACTCAGACGTAACCAAACATGTACTCCGTATTCTAGGGACTTTGCTGGGGGTGCTTTGTTTTATTTCAGGGGAACAAATTCAGAAGGTCCTTCCATCCCCTGTCTGCAGAGACATCTATCTACTCTATCTGCAGAGAGGTTCATTTACAGTCATGCACTGTGCACGAAATTGCCATCTCCTGCTTTCTGAGGCTAGAGGCTCGGACAGCTTCCAAGCACGCCCCCCTCCCCCATTTTTAGCATCTCTCTCTCTCTCTCTCTCTCTCTCTCTCTCTCTCTCTCTCTCTCTCTCTCTCTCGGTGTGTGTGTGTGTGTGTGTGTGTGTGTGTGTGTGTGTGTGTGTGTGTGTGTGTTTGCGCGCGCGCTTTTTGTCTTAGTCAGGGGTTCTATGGCTGTGAAAAGATGCCATGACCATTGCAGCTCCTATCAAGGAAAGCATTGAGTTGGGGCTGGCTTACAGTTCAGAGGTTTAGTTCATTGTCATCATGGCGGGATGTATGGTGGCACACAGGCAGATGTGGTACCTGAGAGGTAGCAGAGAGTTCTACATCTGGATTAGCAGACAGCAGGAAGAGAGAAAGCCTCTCATCCTGGCTTGAGGATCTGAGACCGAAAAGCCCATCCCGCAAAGCACATTTCTTCCAACAAAGCCACACTTACTCTAACACGGCCACACCTAATAATGCTGCTTCTTAGGGGCCTATGGGGGCATTTTCATTCAAATCACCACACTTTTCCTGTGTCATTTGAGGTTCTGAGGCCTAACTTTTTCTCTATATTCTTCTAAAAAAATAGCTCAGTAATTAAACATTTCAAAACAAAGAGCCAAATCTAAAACTTTGAGAGATGTTTCATGTTTACACCCTCTCTCCTCCTGTAACCTAGTGTCCATCTCTTATATTTTGAGTCCTGGGAACTGGGGTGCTCCAAGAACATGAATGACATCCATCAAGCTCATAGGTGTCCAAATGCAGGAAGGATTGTTACATGTCAAAAGGCCAAGCTTTTCTGGAGGCCCCTTGACCGAGATGATATATGTGATGGATATTTAGTTTTTGATATACATGGTAGATATCTAGTATTTGAGGGTGATTTGACAGGTATTCCTGGTAAAGGGCTTTCTCAATCTTGATAAAAGAATATATTCTAGTTTCATTTATGTTGCTTGAAAATACTCTCTCAGAAAACAACTTAGGGAAGGAGGAGTTTATTTGTCTTACAACTCCTTCTTTTTGGGTAAACCAAGTCAGGGACTTGAGGCATCTAGTCACATCACATCCAAAAGCAGAGAGAGAATAAATGCATGCATGCCTATTTGCTTGTTTTTTTTTTTTTTTTTTTTTTTTTTTTTTTTTTTTTTTTTTTGTGCTTGGCTCAATTTCTCTACTCATACGCAGTTCAGAATCCCCTGCCTAGGAAATGTTGCCACCCACAGTGGCCAGGGTATTCCCACATCAATTAACTTAATTAAGACAGTCTTCTACAGGCACACCACAGGCCAACCCAATGTAGACAATCCCCATTGAAACTCTCTTCCTAGGTGATTCTAGACTGTGGCAAGGTGACAGCTAAAGCTAACCATCACAGAAAACATATGAAAAATATTGATATCAATAACATTGACTTCTGTTTCTTAGACAGTATTTCACTGTGACTATCGCCAATTGCCCTTACCACATCTTTCTGTGACAGGAAGGAGGAGAGGCAAAGTGATACCCTAAGGATCAGGTAGTGAAGAGCAATGACTGGTACACAAGCATTCTACAGTGATGTCCGAGGGGGATGATCACAGCTCGAGAAGATGCTCCTTGCAGCATTCTTTAAGCTACTGAACTATTTCTACCTGTTCTGAAAATCTGTTCTATTCATGCACAAGTGAAGGCTTTCATGGCTGCTGCTGCTGAAGGTGGAGTCCGGCCTTAATCTCTGGCATTTCCTCTAGGCTTTAGAGGCCATTAAGGCAGTTTCTTGTGACTGCTCATGGATGAGCCCAGAGCTTTAGCAAAGGCCCTGTCCATTCATTTTTTTCTTTTCCCTAGAATTTGGTGTGAGAGCTCAGACCTCACATTCTAATCTACCAAGAAAGATACCATGGCTAGTCAGACCAGTAATCCAAACGATGGTGTATTTTAAAAACCAGATTCAAACCTAAATGTTTTCCTTGCCGGATCCCACAGCAAAGAATCACTGAAACACGCCCCCCTCCCCCAAAGGAAGCTCTGAAATGAATAACTCCAATCTCCATTTCTGTAAGACACCTCATGTAGGGGACAGAGGAAAACATTCCTCTCAGCCAATGGGGTGACTTGGTTTGTCCTAAAGGGGCCACCTAAAAAGTTTCTCAGCATCAATTTGATCCTTCCTCTATCATAGGTTTTCTTATGACCCCATTTTCACCTGAGAAAATTTTTGTGACCCTAGGAATATAAAGTATATAAAATGGTCATAAAAAACAAACATTTCCTGATAACAAATCATGAAAAATATATTTAAAAACATTTGTTTAGTGTACACATAACTTTATTATTTCTTAAGACTAGAGCAAAATTTGGTCTTAAGACTAGAGCAAAATTTGGATACTAATGAGATAGACATGCTTATTTATTTTTACATAGAAAATTAAATCTTGGCTGAAATAGTTGGTATTACAGGATGCAGAATATTTTTAGGATCTTTCAGATTTGATTGATGTTTTTTATTTTATTTTTATTTAAAAAAAAAAAACGTGTTTTGCCTGCATGTATGCCTGTGTGAGGGTGTCAGATGCCCTGGAACTGGAGCTACAGACAATTGTGAGCTGCCATGTGGGTGCAGGGAATTGAACCCAGGTCTCCCGGAAGTGGCCAGTGCTCTTAACCTCTGAGGCATCTCTCTAGCCCCGATGTTTTGATTTTATATCTATCAGGGCTGAGAATGCTGCTTTGTGTAGATATATAGTACAAAATGGGAGAAGCATGTTTAGGGCCATTTCAGAAATTGTTAGAAATTCTGCTCTAATCTCAGGCCAAAATTCGTTCACTGATTTTTTTTTTTTATTCATGAAATTCAAGTCAAGAATTCAAGCAGCAGTTTTAAAACCAACATTGTAACATAACATGGACCAAAGATACACTCCTTTGATACTTACATTCTGAGGGATGATAGTGGGAAAATACAAGAAGTTTTTCTTACTGAAATCGTTAGGTTTCTGTAAGAGCAGAAAACCTTTGTACACACAGTAAAAACACTACTGTTCATCATATACAACAGCCTCGAGTCTGAGATGAGGTGTTTGGGGCAATGTTTGTTGTTGACATTATGTGGTACGATAGACTTCTCAGTGCAAAGTGCCCATGTGGTATGTTCAGAACCGAGGCTGTGGTGAAGTTGTGTGAGGCAGCACGAGAGAACATTGAGAGAAACAACTTAGATTCATTATGCGTTTAGTTTTGATTGAACTTTTGGTTATTGAATGTTCAGAAACCCTTCACTGCTGCCAATTACTTCTCAGCCCCCACAGAACCTCCAGTTAAAGAAGCCGTGCTCTAGAAGATTTTTTTTTTTTTCGAGACAGGGTTTCTCTGTTTAGCTTTGGAGCCTTTCCTGGAACTCACTCTGTAGACCAGGCTGGCCTCGAACTCACAGAGATCCTCCTACCTCTGCCTCCCAAGTGCTGGGATTAAAGGCATGCGCCACCACCACCCGGCTCTAGAAGATTTTTAACTGAGTATTTTCCTGAAGTCTTTGCTGTTACTTGTTTGTTGCTTTCTTCTTACGATTTTAAGCTCTCAGGAGTTCGCTCTAGGTCTTTTGGGCACATTATATGTCAGTTACTTTTAGGTTTACCAAATTCAGCGACTAGCTTCTAAAGGAAGCAGTATTTCATCCCAAAACTATACTTCAGTCGAGAGTATCATCTAGTGTATATCTCTTTTCGTGTTTAGTGTACATATTGTGCAAGAAGAAAGAATATACTATGAGTATAAATTCTAGTTATTTGAACTCATTGGAAAGAAGAAATAAATACACAGAGCAGGCCTTTCCCTCATGCTTTCTTGTTGAGTATGAGCTTAGAGGATAAGTGATGGTCCAAGTATGAAAATTCTATAAAATAGTTAGGGGTGCCGCTGGGCCTCATGCCTGGGCCAGTTTGTTAACATTACTATTTTCTCACATTCTACTGCTGATTAGAGTGTCACTGCCCAGCCTCTTGGAACTTTTTTTGTCCTCTTACCATGTCTGGTATCTGGTGGCTCTGTGGACACACAAAGGACTCGGCAAGACATCTCTTGGAGAAATTGTTAAACAGAAGTCACTGAAGAACCTGGGCAGGGGATAACGGAAGTGGTGTTGTTGTTTAGTGGCGAGCATCTGTTGTCACGATTAGCTAGAAGTCAGGTAGCATCCAGAGTGGTGAAGACAGCTCTTCAGCAAACACGTGTGGTCTTTCAGGGGTCCTCACTGATCCTCTGGAGGGTGTTGCCACAATGAGAGTCTGAGTAGTTGTTGAAACTCCCAGAACGCACATTAATTGGGCTAGTCCTAAGTCGCTAATTAAAGTATAATATAGATCTCACATAAGAAAGGGAACCCATGAGTACCTAAAGAGCAGCATGTGCTGGCCAATGCCTTGGTCAGCTCTGTGGGATAATATGGGCTTTTGAAGAAATGCATCTATGAAGTCTATTACATCTGAGATGCTGCATTCATCTACTGACCAGCAGACTATGTTAGAGATGTTGTTTTTTATCAGTGGTTCTCATCCGAGGATGATTTTGTGCCTCATTGCATACATGGTGGTGTTTCCCATTGTCATAACTCTGGGGAAGGGCACCACAGTGGGTGCAGGTCAGTTATGATGCTAAACACACTGTGAAGTACAGGACAGCCCCTACAGCAAGAGATAACTACCTGCCTTGAAATGCCAATCGCCACTCAGGTAAAAAAAATGACCTCATGAAATTTGCAGGCAAAATGGATAAGACTAGAAAAATCATCTTGAATGATGTAACCCACACCCAGACAGACAAACATGGCATGTACTCACTCATAAGTGGATAGTAGATGTAAAGCAAAGGGTAACCAGACTACAATCCACAGCCCTAGAGAAACTAGGTAACAAGGAGGACCCTAAGAGGGACCCATGGATTGCCTTGGGAAGGGGAAATAGATGAAATTTCCTGGGTAAACTGGGGGTGGCGGGGAGGGAGTATTGGGGAAGGGATAGGGGATGGGAACATGAAGGATTGGGATGGTTGAGTTGGGGGATAGATGGAGAGGGAGAGCAACGAAAGAGATATCTTGGTAGAAGAGGCCATTATGGGGTTAGGGAGAAACCTGGTGCCAGGGAAAATCCTAGGAATCCACAAGGATGACCCAGCTAAGACTCCTAGCAATAGTGGAAAGGGTGTCTGAACTGGACTTCCCCTGTAATCAGATTGGTGATACCCTAATTGTTATCATAGAACCTTCATCCAGTGACTGATGGAAGCAGATGCAGAGATCCACAGTCAAGCACTGGGCTGAGCTCCGGGAGTCCTGCTGAGGAGAGGGAGGAAGGATTGTATGAGCAGGAGGGCTGAGATCATTATGGGGAAACCCACAGAGACAGCTGACCTGAGATCGAGGGAGCTCACGGATTCTGGACCAACAGAACTCTGGACCGACAGCTAGGGAGCCTGCATGGGACAGACCTAGACCCTCTGCATGTAAGTGACAGTTGTGTAGCTTGGTCTGTTTGTGAGGCCCCTAGCAGTGGGACTGCCATCCATCCCTGGCACATGAGCTGGCTTCTTGGAACCTACTCCCTGTGGTGGGATGCCTCACTCAGCCTTGATGCAGGGTGTATGTGTGTGTGCAATCTTGGTCCTGCCTCAACTTTATATGCCATGCATTGTTGACTCCCGTGGGAGGCCTTGCCCTTTCTGAGGAGTGGAGGGGATGGGGGTGGAAGTGGAGGGAGGGGAAGCTGTGGTTGGTATGTAAAATAAATAGAAAAAATTTAATAACAAAAAAAAAAGAAAACTAAAACACCCACAATCCATCCTTTCCATCATAAAAAGTGCAATTTTCAGCAATTTCTCTTCCATTTTACAACTGAGGACAAACCATGAAGATAAATTTTAATGTAACTGAGAAAATGTTTTATCTTTATTTTAATATTTCTAATATAATCAAAATGAAATATTGAAAAAAAAAAGAAATGCCCATAGCACTGAGATTGGGAAACTCCTCTGCAGTCAGTTGTTCTGTTTGGAATCCACCAGAGCCACGATTCATTGGCTGGCAATGCTTACCTTCGATGAATTGAGGAGTGCGTGGATTTGATGAATTAGTCTTCAGTAATGTCAGTGTCACATTAAGGAAAGATATTAAAACGCTTCCTCTTGGTATTATTGAACTCAGAGTGAACCGGCTTTGAATTCTCTACTTCACCCCCTCTGTGTCTCCCATGCTCCTCATTTGCCTATAGTATGACTCCGAATCTGTGCCTGTCTGGATGCTGGCTTCTGAAGCTATCCCTGTCCTTGTGTCTGTCTGTCTTTGTGAATGTCTGAGTGTGTGTCCCTAACAAAAGCTTTGCTCTTTCCTTATTGACTAGCACACACAGTATCACATGTGGAAGAAACGAAGGTAGACGCTGGACAAAAACTAATAGAATTTTACAAGGGATTGAGTTATTGACTCCAACTGCCCCCGATAACAAACAGTACTACAAACCTCATCGTTTATCCAACAATATCCATACATCACAGCCAATATTTATGGTGGATGTTCATTTTATAAGGCTGCTTCCAGCCTCTATTTACTGATTCCAGAAGATGATGATCATAACATACATGCATTACTCTGAGCCAGGGGCATGGAAGAGTACATCACTTAGGATTACAGCTATGTAATCTTAGCTGAGGCTGATTACATGGGAAGCCCAAGGCAGTAAGGTTAGATGTTACATTGTTCTCTTAAAGGCAGGTTAAACAAAAAGGCTGAGCACACAGTGGGATAGCAGTCTTAAGTCTTAATTGACCACAAGGTGCATTAGTAACTCTAGCTGTGAGGTCCAGCAAATGTTCCAATCTCTTAGACTGTAAGAGAGATTTTCATCACAATATATTGCCATAGAGGAGGAAACCAAAATATTAAAATGATGCTTAGAAAGACAGTTATGTCTGGGCTGTGGAGAACAAAACCAAAAACAAAAAACAAAACAAAACAAAACAAAAAAGAATCTTCTCCACTTTACCTATTCACTATTATATTCTTTGAAAATTCCAATACATGATTTTTTTTTGGGTATTTATTCCTAATTTTCCTAGCTGGTTTTGATCAAAGTTGGACAAAAGGATGTCATAAGAACATTCAATGTCCCAATAAAATGATATCTTTTTTTGTTCATGGAAAGTTAAGGATTTCCTTAAGCTCTTGGAGATTGCTTACTCCCATTCCTCATGAGTAATTGACACACTCCATTGGCTTGTGATTGGACTGTATACTAAGTCAGTTTCAGGTCTGGAAGAATAAAGAGAGGCTTTTACTTTAGCTCAGTATTCCCTGCCGAGCTATGGAGTTGCTGAGGTTAAAAACAATCTATGTGAGATTCTCACCACTAGTCATCACACTGTGAAAACTTGGACCTCTCTAACAAACTCACGGCTGTAATGTCTTCATTCATCACACCTGAGGTGCACACGTGTGCTCCTAAAGAAGGATTCTCTTTATGTGCATTTGTTTCCAGAAATGGCTAAACCAGCTGTTTTCAACCCAGAAGGGAGTTCAGCAAACTGATGGGAAAATGCATCCCTGTGAGAAATCCTGATGTGTCTGGGCAGGCATGGGGCAGAGACTGGTGTTACCCTTTGTTCCAGCCCTCCTTTCTCCCTGCCTCTTTCATCCTTCCTTACTTTAAAATGTTATTTATATTCATTAGATGAAATCAACATCATTATCCAATTTGCATAACTCCCATAATCCTCTGCTCTGGCCACCTTTACTCCCAAGTCCCATTTTCTAGAGGATATCATTCTCAGTTCTCCCTTCAATACTTATGTCTTCCTCTGTTTCTTTGGCTATTCCTTATGGTTTTAGACTATTGAGGACTCTGGCACAGCAGACAAGAACTCAGGGCCCCTCTTGCCTCATTGTTTTTCCAGTTTCTGGATGTGCTTCTGTTATAGTTTGCAAAACTAGACCAGACTTGGTCGTCAGTGTCCATACCCTGTTATCATATAACTATATTCACTGTAAGTAACCTTCTTCTCTAGTCTGACTCTGTTTCCCCTGCTTCTTTTCATTTAACATGTCTGTGAAGCTCTTCTTTCCGATTGGCATCCATGTTCTGTTTCTCACTCCTGACAACACGACCATGCCCTCTCTAACTCACTCTACTTTCCTTTTCCCTGGTGTCCCTCTACCAACAGACTGTTGACTTGGCCAGTTGCAGAGCTATAATCCTGCGACTCCTCTCTCTCTGACGCTAGACCCACTATTTCTGAAACTATCTATGATACTCAAATTGGAGTCATAGTGTGACTGGCTGTAAATTCCAATTTCATCCAGCATTGTGGAGACACTGTCTTTTCTAGCTCACACATGTTGAGAAGTCCCATCCTATTCTGACTTCCTGTATTCTGTATGCCACATGCCTCCCTCCACCCCCACAGCCACTGTTAGCAGCCTCTCCTACCACCAGTGTCCTAGAATTTCAGGATGATAAAACTAGGCATTAATACCCATCTCTACCTCCTTGTACATTAAAAAGCACCATTTGGTGGACTTTTCCATTCACTAAAATTCTCTAATTATTTTTTCATAATTTTGCCACTTTTTTCTTTCTATTTTAAGCTAATTATTGATACTTCTGGATTGATTTTCTGATTTTCCTATCTTCTCTGTTCTATTTTTTTATCTTATTGTTTTTTTTCTCTCTCTCCTCTAATGAATTACTTACCAGCCTCGTTACTAAAATTTAAATTTTGGCTATCTCAGTTTAAAAATATTTTTTTGAGACAAGGTTTCACTATGTAGTTCAGGCCAGTGTCAAACTCTTTATGCAGCACAGACTGGCTTTCAAGTCACAATCTCCCTGCCTCTGCCTCCCCAGTACCACAGCACATCACTAAGGACACCCTAGTTTTAATATCTAAAGGGTAATTTTTTTTTACAGCATTCTTTTTCTTATGTTCTTTGTGGCCAGTTACTAATCCTTTATCTGCCTTCCAGAAAAAAATTGTAGCTGGTTGTCTAGTTCCATACATGCCCTTCTTCTTCTCCTTCTCTCCTCCTCCTTCTTCTTAGTTTTTCTTGACAGAGTTTCTCCATGTAGCCCTGACTGTCCTGGAACTCACTCTGTAGACCAGGCTGGCCTTGAACTTAGAGATCCCCCTGCCTCTGCTTCCAGAGTGCTAGGATTAAAGGCGTGTGCCAGCAGCCCAGCTCTTTGTCTTTCTGTATGTCTTACTATCTCAGTCACTTGCTGTCACTTTGGTTGTAACTAAGAGGTCAAGGAAATAACCTTATATAGCCATTCCCCTGGACTGGCTCTGCAAACCCATCACATGTACTTTACCTGAAGTACCTTGAGGTCACTTTGTGTCAGCACTGAGGAAAGATGTGATGCTGGAGGCAGAGACTGACTGAGAGGTTCTTGGGATGAGCTGTGTAGATCTCTCTCCTGCTTCTCTTATGGGAGCTGAATGAAATGGGTTTCCTCCACACCAGGCAAATCATCAGTTCCGTGGGCCTCAGGGACAGTTTTCTACAGGTGCTGTGTACCTGGAGCATTTTTTATATGCTTTATTGACACCTGATTAGTCCCAGCAGCTTCATGGCGGGCAGCTCCTACAACTTTTAAGTGTACCAGCAGGGCCCAAAGCTGGAGGCAGACTGAGGATGAAGGGTTGGTGGTGTATCTGGACAGCTCTGCAACTCTGTGAGGTAATTACTGGTGGTATTTTCCAGAAGCTTCTTAGGGCAGGCCACTTTTAGAACACACAAAGTGCTTGTCTCCGAGCCCTCATAGTCTCTTCTCTGCTTCTGCTTTCCTTTGGATGTGTCCTGTCGTCTGTGGCTCTGTTAGTAAGGGTTGTTAGCAAGGCTTGTTAGCAAGAGTTGTTAGCAAGGGTTGTTAGCAAGGGTTGTTAGCAAGGGTTGCTAGCAAGGCTTGTTAGCAAGGGTTGTTAGCAAGGCTTGCAGCCCTGAGTTCTGTGCGAGCAATCTGTGAGATAACGAGCTCTTCACTTTGTAAATGTCCAGGAAACGTTCTTGTTATTTCTCCCTTCGTAATAACAGCTTGTAAATATGGGTTGGACTCCAGACACAAACGTGAAGAGAAAGAGAGAGAGAGAGAGAGAGAGAGAGAGAGAGAGAGAGAGAGAGAGACTCAATTCTAAAGAGCGTGTCTGCTTCTGTGTTCCTAATTTTACATTAGAATTTTGAAAGTTTTAGGCATTGTATAAAAAACACACAGAAGCACAGCCTCATTTTCTAGACCTTTGTACATACTTAGTTTTCAAGCTTATATTTCTTGGCGGTAAAATGGAGAAAGATGGTGTTAGATATATAAAAATGAGCACCAAAGTTTCAGGTTTGTGCATGTTCTTTTTTTTTTTTTTGGGGGGGGTGCTTTATAGAATCACTGTTGGGATGAGAGAAGGAATTTTATCTTCTTTTCAGAATAATAATTTTTTTTTTTCGAGACAGGGTTTCTCTGTGTAGCTTTGCGCCTTTCCTGGAACTCTCTCTGTAGCCCAGGCTGGCCTCGAACTCACAGAGATCCGCCTGCCTCTGCCTCCCGAGTGCTGGGATTAAAGGCGTGCGCCACCACCGCCCGGCCTGGAATAATAAATTTAAAGTAGAGTAAACTATCTGGAAGGGTGCCCTGCCTCAGCTGTCCCTCTTCCCCATCTTCCCCCTCCTCCCCTCCACCACTTCCTCCTCCTTTTGAAGTTCTGTTGCTGTGGCATTTGAACCCAGGACCTTGCACACTCTGGGCAAGTTCCCTAACCCAGTCTTTGCATCTTCTGGTCTGAGCAGCAGTAACTGTTTTCTTCTAACTATTTGACAGAACAACAACAAAAAAAATCCTGTGAAGGCTGCGATCATGTATCTTTATTATTCTGATACTTTCGATAATATATGTTATATCATAACTTGTATATATATATATGTAACATTTTTATAAGGCATAGAGTATATACATGCATACACTTGTCAAATAAAATTTGTGGGAATTGATTTTCTCTTTCCACCATATGGGTTCTGGAGATTGAACTCACGTTGTCAGGACTGGCGGCAAGCCTTACCCCCTGAGCCATCTTGATAGCCCTTGTTCCAGCTAAAAGTCTCTTTGTACATTTGGGCAAACAGTCTTCTATCAACTGTGGAAAATGGCTTGCTTCTCATTCTCTTAGCAGTGTCTTGCAGGATGGAAGTTTTAAATTTTTACCAAAGTCCAGCTCACAAATCACTCATGAGTTTTGTTCTTGGTGTTCTATTTAAAAAGTCATCACAAAGCCCAAGTTCATGCAGGTTTTCTCCTATGCCGCTTTCTAGGAGAGTAGTAGTTTAGGTCTGTGACCCATTTGGAGTTAATGTTTGTGAGGAATGAAAGGTCTGTGTGTAGATTCAGCTGTTCATATGCGGAATCCAGCTGTTGCAGAAGCAGTTGAAGAGTTCCCTGTTCCCCATCATGCTGTCTTTGTTCCTGTATTAGTACAGGTCTCTTTCTAGGCTCTCCATCCTGTTATCGAACTTGTTGATTCTTCTGTCAATATTAAACTGTCCCAATTACTGCCACTTGTTTATAAGTCTTGAAGTTGGATAATGTTAGTCTTTTCACTTTGTTCTTATCCTTCAATATGTGTCGACTATTTTTGCTCTTTTGTTTCTATATGGCTATTAGAATTACTTTACCAATATCCATAAAATAACTTACTGTGAGTTTGATTGTGATCGCATTGAATCTGTTGATCAATTTGGGGATAACTGTATGTAGACATAGAGTCTTCTTATTCTTGTATGTGCAAATACCTCCCTATATAGATATTATTTTTTCTTTCACCAAACATTTTTAGTGTTTTTTTTTAAATATAGATATGATTTTTTTGGAGACATACTTAAGCATTTAAAATTCTGGCTAATAATATAAATACTATTTGTTTTGACTTTCAAATTCCAGTTGTATATTGACGGCATATAAAAATGTAATTGACTTTCACATGTTAATTTTATATCCTGCAACTTTACTATAATGACCCATTACTCATTAGATATAAATAAGATCTTATATTTTTTGTTGTTGTTCTTTGTTCTTCTTGTTGATTGATTTATTGATTGATTGATTGTGTGTGTGTGTGTGTGTGTGTGTTTGTCTGTGTGTCTGTGTGTGGTGTTGGGGCTTGAGTCTAAGTCACTGTACATGTTAAACAAGCACTCAACATGAAACTAAATCCTTATCTATGTTATTAATGCTTTAGGTATTGATTTTGTTAAAAAATAATTTTGTGGCCTTTTATTAGCAGGCCTAAGTGTTTCCAGTAACCTTAAAGTCTGACAGTTGGAAGTATTCATAGTGAACCCCAAGATAAGCCTTTATGAGTAACAATTGGTTTTCTTGGCACAACACTGTGAAACTTTCAGGCTTTTATCAGAAACTATTTAGTCACAGAGACCACAATTCACTTGAGTTACCTTGTTTCCTGTTGATATATGTTTCATTATCAGTTTGATCATGAGTTGAGGGCTAGAGATGGAAAGATAGTGCCAGTGGTTTGACTTAGTGGGGTCTTCTGATGAAAACTTAAAACTGAACAAATGATAGAATCATGAACCCAAATAGTCAAGGGTAAAACTAGTCAAAAATTAGTAACTGTTCTGGTATTGTAAGATTAAGAAAAAAAATTAAAATCAATAAATCAACAACTATTTATACAAAGAATAGGGTTTAAATCTGCTAGGTAAGCATGGCTGGTATGGATATGCAAACATACAAAATTCACTTTCTTTTAAGAAATATCAAATGGCAGAATGAATATTCAAAGCATGATGTGGTACTCTGTGTGTTCCTCATGACACCTTTTGTCTACACTTATTTTTGCCATGTATGTATTCTTTGTTGAAAAGTGCCATTGAATAACTTTGAACTCTTATTTAAAGTCCACACTGAACTCTTTCCTTTCCTTTCTTTTTCTTTCCTCCTGTATCCTTCGTGTCACAGTTTTATCAGAGTGACTACTTTCTCTTTCCCTCTGTAATCTCTTGATACCCATGGGAGAACTCTTGTATTTGTGGGATCTTGGAGATCCGTAGAACTGTTTGTTTCCTGCAGGCTGTAGAGATGGAGTTGGAGATGAATTCTTCTATCTTAAGAGGTTCAGTGGTGTCCACCATTCCACATGCCAACCAGAGGTGAAGCTTCATCTCACGGGTTTTTTAAATGACCACTGTAAGTCCCTGCTTAGACTGCCAGTTGAGCAGCTGAAATAACAAGATGCAGCCAATGCTCTGGCATAAAACCAAAGTCTGATTCTGGAAGAGCCCGATGGTCCGTATGTTTCGTGCCCATATGATTTAACATGCAACAATGGTTAATGTAACTACCATGTTTTGGGTACTACTTAATTTTCAGTAATGGGTTTTGTTGGTGGGACATGAGTATTGTTACTCACTAGTACATTTTTGAAATTATATTAGAATGAACTGTCCTGATGTTGCCCTACTCTTACACATGGAATTTCACTGTGGCAATGTCTAAGCAGTTAAACAGTCTGTCTCATTGGGTTTAGTAAGTGGCTCTCATAGTCTAGTTTGGAAAACAGTGCTAACTCACACAGGATTGACTGCCAACATGCCAATGTAGAATATAAATAGTGAGTTATGGATCTCAGTGAACTCAGAAATACTCTAGAGCTATCCAGACTTAAGCTGCCTCAAGGAAGATGGGTAAGACTTGTAAGGGTAGAGGGTAGATGAGAACATATTTGATGCTGCATGAGCAAAGGCATTATGTCGGGAATTATTGGTAATGGTAGCAAAGAGGACGTAGTGGGACTGAGCCACTGGTAGGTAAATGCAGATCATGTGGAAATTCAAGAATCAGTTGTAGAAATTTAATTTGGGATTTGTTGACTAAGACAAATATCAAAAGAATGAAGACAGTTTACTGTATGTGTGTGTGTGTGTGTGTGTGTGTGTGTGTGTGCATGTGTGTATATGATGTTATATGCATGAAATACAGAACACATTTTTTACAGGAGAGAGCTACCAAAGAATCAAGAATGAATTTAGTGTTGTTACAAGTTTTGAAGCAGGAGAGTGGCACCATTGGGAAGACAGTTTGGGGAGAGAAAACTGCTTCAAATCCTTCATTGAAGGAGTTGGTGTGACATGGTGGAGTTTGGCAGATCACAGTGAAGTCAGTGGCTGAAATAAAGGATGAATTGTTGCTGTGGATATCGTTCTGTATAAATAAAACACTGATTGCCCAGTGGCCAGGCAGGAAGTATAGGCGGGACAAGGAGAGAGGAGAATTCTGGGAAGTGGAAGGCTGATTCAGGGAGACACTACCAGCCGCCGCCATGACAAGCAGCATGTGAAGATGCCGGTAAGCCACGAGCCACGTGGCAAGGTATAGATTTATAGAAATGGATTAATTTAAGATATAAGAGCAGTTATCAAGAAGCCTGGCACGGCCATACAGTCTGTAACCAATATAAGTCTCTGTGTTTACTTGGTCGGGTCTGAGCGGCTGTGGGACTGGCGAGTGACAGAGATTTGTCCTGACTGTGGGCCAGGCAGGAAAACTCTAGCTACAAATTGTCATGTAGGGTGGATGATTAGGGTTGAGAGCAAGGGCCGTGGTGAACTCCCCTGGTGAGGGAGGGAACAAAAGAGGGAGGGGGAGCATCCACAAAGAGGAATGAGCAGAAGTTAGCAGTTCCCCACCATTACTCTCTTAGAGCTTCCTCCCGGAGACTCTATTATCATGACCATTAGGGGGTATAAAGTCTCAAGACATATCAAAAACTCAAAACACTCATAGTAAAAGGCAAATTTTGTGCACACTTTTTCTTCAAGCCAGAGCTCTTTTCTTTCCTCCCGTCAAGAGTCAAACTTGTCAAAAGATGATCATACTGACAGCAGCTGTCTCTGCAGGCTGTCTTGAACCCACTGCAGTGGAATTCTAAACCTCACCATCACAACTGCCCTTCTAAATACCTCCAACCAGAGGCAGCTGACTGAGGCCTGTTTCATGACTCTTGGAGTTGCCTGCTACAGTGTCCGTTTAAAATGGACAGATTAGGCCTCCTGGCTTTGTGACCGCCCTTTGGCTGACCCCTGGCCCTCTTCTGTCTCTCTATGCTCTAAATGTTGGTGTGCCCAAGGCTCATTTCTTGCCTGTTTTCTACTTCTGTCCTACCTTACTTGATTTCTTTATTGTGTGTTAATATTTACTGCTGTAGGTACTACATTATAATCTACACATTCCCAAATTACTGTATCTGTCCTGTGTTTTACATGACAGCTATTGAAAACCTTGCTACTGTTAAGACTTTCATTTTATAAAATACAACTTTGGGCTGAGAAGATGACTTGGTAGCTGAATCGCTTGTCCTGCAAGCATAAAGACCAGAGCTTGGACCCCAGAACCCATGTAGAGCTGAGCAGGCACATTGTTGGCTGGCTGCCTGTGATCCCAGCACTCAGGAGGGGAGATAGGAGACCCTGGGCAAGCTGGCTAGCTAGACTAGACAGAACGGAGGAGTTCCAGGTTCTGCAAGGGACTCTGACTCAATAAAAGAAGGGGAAGGATTGAAGAGAACTGTCAATATCAGTTGAGGCCTCCACATTTACACAGGCACATTTTAATAAGTATTCACACAGCACACACACACACACACACACACACACACACACACACACACGTAAAAATTTTTAAAAACTAAATTTCTTAAGAGGGAAACCATGCTCATTTTGTTTATTCAAATATTTTTTTTGGGTCAAGTCTGATGTTCTCCTTAATTCTTAAAGCTTTAATTTTTTTCTCAGTAGTAGGCAGGGTTCTTTGAAGAACTCAAGCCAGTAGAATGTAGATCCATTATAAAAAGGGATGTGTTATATTGCCTTATACAGGCAGGGTAGTATAGCAATGGCTGTCCACACATGAGCAGGCTGAGAGTCCGCAGCTGCTCAGTCCACAAGGGTGAAGGCTGGAGCAGAGCCTGAGGTCGGTGAGGGCAGCGGCATCAGCAGCAGGTGTGCTCGATCAGGAAGAAGCGAAGGCCCACGTGGCACTGTCCTTGGATCTCTATCTGGGATGCTGTCTGGGAGGGGTCCCTCACGTTGAGAGCATGTCTTCCTCCCTCAGCTGGCCTCTCTGCTAACATCTGTTGGAGTCAGCTGACCCGTTGGCTAGGGCAGCTGAGTAGGCGTGAGGCTGAGGGAAAAACAGACAGAAGAATAGATGGAGACAGAAAATCAGTGCCGGGAGGGCTTCTGGTCAATATCAAGCAAGTTTGAACTCTTTTTTTTTTTTTTTGGTTTTTTCAAGACAGGGTTTCTCTGTGTAGTTTTGGTGCCTGTCTTGGATCTCGCTTTGTAGACCAGGCTGGCCTCGAACTCATAGAGATCCGCCTGCCTCTGCCTCCTGAGTGCTGGGATTAAAGGCATGCGCCACTACCACCCGGCAAGCTTTGAACTCTTTTGAGTCAGAGTAGATTTCAGATTTAAACTGAGTCCCAGTGGGAAACTGAGTCACTTGTGGGCCTCCACAAACATCCTCACAACACATAGCTGAGTTGTGTCTTCTAGGTATTTCTGGATCCTGTGGAATCAAATAGCCAGATCAACTAAGAGATTCTCTTCAATAACTTCTCTTTATTCTGGAGGGCTCCTTTTAGCATTTCTTACTGACCAGCTCAATCAACAGAGATGTCTCTCAGATGTTCATGTTCAATTTCATGACATCCTTGCTGGACAGAATTCTGAGCTGGAAGATTTTACTTTCAGTATTTGAAAGATGCTGGTCCATTGGTTTTTGGATTCTCTCCTTTGTGATAAAAACTCTTTCTTCTGGGTCCAGGATTCGGCTCTAATTATGTATATGTCAGATTTTGAATATTATCGCATAAGTAAGTTCACTGACACTTTTTTACTCTGCTGTTTTTATTTTGCTATTGAGCCCATCAATGGAATGTTTTAGATATCATGTTTTATTTAATTTAAACATTTTCATTTATGGCTTTTCTGTTTCAGACATTTGTTTTGTAGTTTCTATTTTTATCAATTTTACACTTAGGCTTTTTATCCTTCCTTTATTTGACCATTTTTATATATAGATCATCTTGGGTTTTCATCTATTGATTGTTTTCTCTTTACATATGTTAAGTATTTGAATCATACACTAGACATTTATACATATTATATTGTTTTCACTTTGAATCCTGTTGAGAATATTGATACTTTTGCCCTAGCTAGGGTTATCCTTTAGGTCTGGTCTTTCCATCTCTGGCTTGTGTTTAAAAATCTCAGATCCATTTTTTAAAAAATTATTTATTTTTATGTACATTAGTGTTTTGCCCTGCTTGTATGTTTGTGTGAAGGTGTCAGATCTTGGAGTTATAGACAGTTGTAAGCTGCCATTTGAGTGCTGGGATTTGAACCTGGGTCCTCTGGTAGAGCAGTCAGTGCTCTTAACCACTGAACCAGCTCTTCAGTCCCTCACATCCATTTCTTAGCCTTGTGCTTGACTTGGGCCCATCATTTATGCATGTAGCTCTGAGTCCAGCTGAGACCTGAATAAATATTTTAGATCTCTGCTTCTTTTTCGCAGATTTTGCTAGGTTGCCCTGAATCTCTTCTCCATTCCCACGATTAGCTGGTAGGCTGAGACATGCGTGAGCTCTTGCTTGTCTTTGATCACAGAGATGATGGGGTCTTTTAGAGGCTTGACTGTAGGTGGTAGGTTAAGACAGTCATACAAGAAAAAAAAAAGTGAAAATTCTCCTGTGGATGGGTAGGCTCCTTCTTCATGCTTTGACTTCCTGACTTAGTTTACCTGTTTTTACTTTTAAGGGTCCTCAGGGGTTTGATTTTAATATTTTTGTCAAGAGTTAATAGTTGGTATTAGTGGGAAGGAATGTACATAGAGGACTTAGTCTACTATAATAGAACTGATGCACTTCATAACCGTATGTTGATATGTGTCAGGCATGACAGGCACTTATGAGTTATAAGAAATAAGTTCCTCGACATGGTATTAAGTGGTCATAACATACATTTTCTCACAGCAGTCAAAGAGTTCTTATCAGGGGACTGGAGAGATGGCTCAGCAGTTAAAAGTTACTCTTGCAGAGGACATGAGTTCCATTCCTAGTACCCACATAGGGCAGCTCACAACCACCTATAATTCCAACTCCTGGGACCAGACACTGTTGTCTAGCCTCCACGGGCATTTGCATTCATGCGCACATATCCCCTGCCCTATCCCCATATACACATAATCAAAAAATAAAATTTTGGGGATAGAGAAATGGCTCAGTGGTTAAGAGCACTGCAGAGGATCCAGGTTCGGTTCTCAGCACCTGTATGGACAACTCACAACCATCTACACCTCCAGTTTTCAGATGCCCTCTTCTGGACTTTTCAGGCACTGCACACATGTTGTGCACATACACACGTGCAAGCAATACACACACATAATAGTCAATAAATATTAAAAATCTTTTAAAAAGAGCTCTTATATGCGTAGGCTAAAGAAAACTGCTGAGAACTTTGAGATGTCATAAGTGAGTCACTATCTCTTTTAGACATACTTAACTTGATGTCGTTTTTAAAGTTAGAAAGAATGATAGTATTTCCCATGTAGATATGGCAGGTCCAAAGGCATTTTTATAAAAATTATGTGGCATTAGTTTTCAGAAACCTCCTAGCTGAGGTACATCTGTACTAACCATGGTGGATGAACACACTAAGTCAAAAAAACCAATGTTCTTACACAGGTTTATTTGAGCATTGCTCCTCAGACTATGGGTCTTGAACCAGATTATGTTTCAGCTTTTATCTTTGAAATGATCTGCTTTGGTTCAGGACTTTGTTTTACATCTGTCCATGGCAAAGGTATTGATTTCTCTCCCTTTCTATTTTTAAAAACTTTTTAAAAAATTGTCTATTTTTATTTCACATGCATTGATGTTGTACCTGCATGTATATTTATATGAAGGAGCTGGATCCCCTCGAACTGGAGTTACAGAGAGCTGTGAAGTGCCACGTGGGTGTTGGGAATTGAACCTGAGTCCTCTGGAAGAGCAGCCAGTGCTCTTCACCGCTGAGCCATCTCATCAGCCCCAGCACTCTGTCTTTCCTTCAAAGATTTGGCTGCACAATCGTGCTAATTCAGGTTTGTTTCCTTATAGACCTTGCTATCCTGGACTGGAATTCTCAAAATCTTGTTGCTGTAGCCCTTGGATCCTCTGTATACATCTGGAACACACAAAACCACAGTGGGATTAAAAGATAATAGACTTGCCGGGCGGTGGTGGCGCACGCCTTTAATCCCAGCACTCGGGAGGCAGAGCCAGGCGGATCTCTGTGAGTTCGAGGCCAGCCTGGTCTCCAAAGCGAGTTCCAGGACAGGCGCAAAGCTACACAGAGAAACCCTGTCTCGAAAAACCAAAAAAAAAAAAAAAAAAAAAAAAAAGATAATAGACTTAAGCCTCTTCTGTAATTATGCATCGTCTGTGTCCTGGATCAGAGAGGGATCGTGCTGGCTATTGGCACCAGCGAGGGAGAAGTGCAGGTACTAGAAACATTTCCTCCTGATGTCCTCTGTGCAGTTACTATGTAACATATTAATATAGAGATAGTGTATTAATATAGAGAAACTAGATTAAGTGAGGTTCCTGGAACTGCGGGAAGCAAGGAGAGACAGAACTGTTTTCTTCCGAATGGCATTTCTTGAAGACTGAAGGGTATTTTCCTTCATTTCCCTCACAATCTTTCTGTCTGTCATCTTTCATTTTTTGAAAAAAAAAAAATCTCTCAAACTCAGGTTGGACTTACAAAGCCTCTAGTTTGGGAACCCAGGAGAGAACGTGCCTTTTCAGGTTCTGTTCATCGGAAGCTGTGATACGTGCAGAATGGTGTAATATGACTTTTATTTCCTGATAGGCTGCCCGAGACAAGCATCTGTCAGGTGTTTGTTAGCCGAATTCCTCATGTAGCCATCATCGTGATTTTTTTTTTCAGCAGCATAAAGAATGTTGCCCAGGTGCTGGATAACCTTGGAGGCCAGCTTGCATCACGATGTCTTCCTATCTCACAGTTAGCCTTTCTCATTTTCATTAAGGGAAGAATGGAGTTTCAGTAGCATATTGAGTTCTGACTCACCCTCATTTTATCCACACAGACTAATAAAAATGCGGCAGATCTCAGAGCATCTTGCATTTTGGAGTAGGACTGTACAACAGGTACATTCTATACAAATGTTTCCAAAAGCTCCAAAATCCAAAACACTTCTTGTTCCCGAAGCTTTGGGTGAGAAATACTCCACCTGTGTGTTTGTTGGAACTGTATAGGTTGACCACGAGAAGTCCCAGTTTCCAAGATGTTAGAAGCTCAATCATGATTCTCAGTCCTTGGCTGCACATTGCATTCATTTTAGGAGCTTTACCACGAATGCCACACTTTCCGGTTCTACCTTACCAATTAAACCACAACTACTGGCACAGAGCAATACTCCCCACGTGACCCCCGTACGTAGTCAGAGAAGGATGGCCATTAGAATGAGCGGTACTGAGTTTTCTCTTAGTTCACAGAAGGCTGCCTGTATCTAGTAATTTGCTCTGAGGCCTTTGAGAACATGGTGGCCTGGGGAAAAGGCAGTGCCATGGACTCTATTGCTTATTCATGTTTCCCAGTTATGGGTATAATCACTAAGAAGTGCCGAGAAACATGCTTGTTCATGTTTTCCAGTCATGGGATATAATCACTAGAAAGCGGCAGAGAAACATGCTTGGTCATGTCTTCCAGTCATGGGATATAATCACTAGAAAGCGGCAGAGAAACATGCTTGGCCACTTGTCAGTGGTCGGAGCCTTGAGCTGGAACCACTGCACCCACAGCAGGTAAACAGTTAGTATTTGAACTGTCTGTCTGTCTCACCACTGAATTAGGAGTGGACAGAACCATAACACTTAAAGAAAAAACCAAGAGTGAAACAAAGCAGCCCATTAGGCTTTGTGTCTCTTAGCCCTTCTGCCCTGGCAGGTGTTCGGGTCTTCTGACATATGTTCTAGAGGGCACACACATGCGGTGACCATGCCTTCAGCATGAAGTTCAATTCATTATTCAGATAATTTGAGAAACTCTCTCCAAGCAAAAAGTTTCTTTCTATCTAGTAATACCTGCAAAGGACGTTTTTGGACAGAAACCAGTGTTTGTTGGTATATACGGAAAATGTTAAACTTTTGGGGGCCTTCTAATTTGTAGACTTATGACATTAGAGTTGGGAGAGGCTGCATAGATGATCCTGCTCAATAGCACTCAAACATGAGCGTTCACTGGACTCCCCTGCAGGGCTCATGGACAGAGATCACTGTGCCTCTCCAGCATTTCCTCATATTAGGGTATGGGGGGGGTATAATTTGTGTTTCTAATTTCCCAAGTGAGGTCAATGACATCGGAAGGACATCAAGCATACTGATGTGATTTAACAGCTTCTTCTTAACCAGGGAAGTTGTGGGAATTATTCCTATGATACTATAGAATTGGTTTCAATATGGATTGCTTTTAGTACTAGCATTCATCCCTGCATTCTATTTATTAAGGTAGATTTAAGTCGGTAAGGTTTCAAAGCTTTTTATAGACCAGTTAAGTATCTGAGAAGTAAATTGGAAACTTTATAACTTGGGATTTTTCAGGCCAAACTTCACATCCCTTGGTTGGTGTGGTCAGGTCAGCTCTGTGCAAATGCTATTTTTGCAGTTGACATCATTAAGGATTGACTTTGTTATCCACAGGAACATGAACTTGTAATCACAGCAGCTGTTTTGGGCTGCTCTATGCTTTATACTTGATGGGCACAATCTTGTTTTAATTCCTGTTATAGGGGATTCTTATTTCAATTTTCTTCTCAGAGGAGCAAACTGAGGCACTAGAATGAAATCACTTGATTAACAAGTGACTGAGTCAAGATTTTTTTTTTTTTTTTTTTTGGTTTTTCGAGACAGGGTTTCTCTGTGTAGCTTTGCGCCTTTCCTGGATCTCGCGCTGTAGACCAGGCTGGCCTCGAACTCACAGAGATCCGCCTGCCTCTGCCTCCCGAGTGCTGGGATTAAAGGCGTGTGCCACCACCGCCCGGCGACTGAGTCAAGATTTAACCCCAGGCAACCTAGTCCCAGAGCCCATACTGTTAGTCAAGATGTTAGTTAGGGTTGTGCCTGAATACTTAAGAAAGTATGACATCAGATGTTGAGAAATTGCATCCATAATTGTAGAAGTTCGTTTCCTTGATCCTTATAGAACATCAGATCAGCCTTGAGTTCATAGTCTGTGGGAGAATGTAGGACCTTCATCATGGCTCTGAAATATGCTGCATTTTTCTGAGATATTCAGTGAGTTTTGAGTTCTTTTTATGTCTTAGTGACACGGACAACACTAAGAACGGAAGTGACGCTTAACAGGGAGAGACCTGTCAGAAAAGTGAATAAAAAAAATCCTGTTTAACATGTTACAACAAGAATCTACTAAAGCCATGCTCCTGGACTAATGCGAGATATTCTCAAAAGAGAGAAATATCATTTCCTAGATATTGTATGTAAACTACCCAGGGGAATCTTGTAATTGTCTAATTTTGCCTTTTTCATGACTGTTAGTACAATATTAAAGCTGCTAGAAGCATCTATTTTGATTCCAAATTTAAAATGTTGCAGGCAAATCCATTTCACTGTGTTTTTTTTTTCTTTTAAAGACAGGGTCTCACTATGTAGCCCTGACTGGCCTCGAACTTAGAAATCAGCCTGTCCCTGCCTCTTGAGTGCTGGGATTAGCTGTATGTGCCGCCATGTCTGGGTGAACCTAGCTTACTTGTGAAAAGACTCACGCGGGCTGACTGCTCCATCCTTCTAACCCAAGGGATTTTTATCTGAGTTTGGATATCCTGATGGGTCTTTCCATAGTTTTATTAATTAATGAATTCACTTTCATTAATTAATTTCAAGACAGGGTTTCTCTCTGTAACAGCCCTGGCTGTCCTGGAACTCACTCTGTAGCCCAGGCTGGCCTTGAACTCACAGAGACCCACCTGCTTCTGCCTCACCAGTGCTGGGATTAAAGGCGTGCACCATCACTATCCAGCTCAGTTTTATTTTGAACTGTACTTGTCTCGTGCTTGAGAGATAGTGAGTTTTTTCTTTTCCTCTTCGTCACATGAACCTGCCTCTTCACCTCTAGTTCAGGGGGTCCAGACTGGGTCGTGCCCACCACAATGATGTTTGGGTGGCTCAGCATTATGTCAGAACACTTCACCTTAAGGAGGCTGTGTGTGCTCTGAAATGGTCACCTGATGTCAGGCTGCTTTCCACTGGGTGTAATGATGGACTACTGAGAATATGGCCCCATGATCCAGGTGCCAGTGTTCAAGGCCCACCACTGAAAGTCATACCTCAGTCCACAGCAGCTAAGGTAAGAGATCCCATAGCTGTCTAGGTTTGCTTTTGTCAGAGATCACTGGGTATCTCAGATAAAAAAGAAAATCAACCAGGCCTGGTGGCACAGACTTGTAATATCAGCCATTTGGGAGGCTGAGACAGGAGTACTGAAAAATTCAATGCTGGCTTCAGTTAAAGCATGGATTCAAGGCCAACAGGGGCAACTTAGTGAGACCTTGTCTAAAAATAAAAAGAGAGCTAGGGCTACAGCTTTATGGTGGCATATTTATCTAGCATACACAATGCCCCAGGTTCAATTCCCTGGACCACGTGCACGAGTGTGCGTGCACGTGCGCACACACACACAACACAAAGTGAGGAAGATTGCATTCCCTTATGATGGAGGGAACTCATTCTTGCCAAGGAGAAATGCAAAATAAATCACACATGATTATTTCACAATTACATTTTGCTAGATATAAAGTAACATGTTAAATTTCAAATAATTTCAGCCAGGATAACACCAGTATGCTTTGTGTGTGTGTGTGTGTGTGTGTGTGTGTGTGTGTGTGTGTGTGTGTGGTGGTGTTTTAGAAATTTATAATTGAGCCAGCCATGGTGGCGCACACCTTTAATCCCAGCACTCAGGAGGCAGAGGAGGCAGATCTCTGTGAGTTTGAGGCCAGCCTGATCTACAGAGCAAGTTCCAGGACAGCCAGGACTACACAGAGAAAACCCATCTCGAAAAACCAAAAACTGTTTTGACAGAACAAAAACTTATAATTGTTTGGAAAGTTGTTATGTTAGCTTTGAAATTATTTTGAAATTTGGAATTTACCTGAAGATTTTTGTCAGAAACAAAAGATACATCTTGTTTTATATGTCATCAAGCACTAAATGAAACACAAAACAAACAAAACAATCCACTTCTCTTTAAAAATGTCAACTTAATGCTATACAAACCAAACCAAAATAAAACAAACAAACAAACAAAAAAAACCCTGTAAATCCAGCATCAGGACCACAATTGATGGAAGAGAAGGAGATTAGTGAAAATGATAGTCACGGGGCCTGGAGAGATGCTCAGCAGTTCAGAGCATTTGCTGCTCCTGCAGAGTACTCACAACAGAGCTCACAGCTCCTATAACTGCAGTTCCAGAAGATTCAACACCTTCTTCTGGCCTCCTCAGGTACCGGCACACATGTGTGCACAAACATACATACGCACATACTCGTAAATAAAAGTTAAAACCATTAAAAATGGGAATGATGTAAAGTATGTTAAAACACAGAAAGGTTTATATAGTAAGCAATAGGAGGACAGATCAGTATAAACTCAGTTTGTTACTCTGTAAATATTTTGACTCCCAGAAGATAATATGCAAAAATGAGGTTAGTTCCTGGGATGAGCAACAAGATTTGCAGATGAATCTAGCTGAAATAGTTGTTAAAACACTCTTTAGAGTCACTAGCCATCCCAGTTATCAGTATAGACATGAGCTATGAATCCTGATGTTCAGTTGATTAGAGTTATTTGCAAGTAATTGCTCTTCTGAAGTGTACTGGGATTCGAGATGCCTGAGATCTGAATTTACAGGTAGTCATGTGCAGCTTTCTTTAACGTACTGTTATCTGGACTACAAGAACTCAGGTCACAAAGCAGAGGCTGTCCTTTAGCACAGAACCCAGAAGAGCCATGGGCTTCTCCAGCCTTAGAGTTCTGCCGAATGGGTGTGTTGCATGCACACATTTTCCATTATATGCTAAAAATACTGACTGACAATTGTTAGTATCATTTAAGGAAGTCTTTAGTTGGTGTCCTCCCTTTCAGCAGTGGTTTCTCATCCCGGGGGAATAATTTCTGAGGGGTGTATCTGCCCTCACCCGGGAGAGCTGCTCCGGCTGCAGACTTCTGTGGACATCCCCCAGGTGACCTTGCTGCTCACCTGCCTGTGTTCTTACCTGGAACTTTATAGGCCACGGAGTGGTGTCCCTGGCGGTCTGAAGTCCTTGCCGTTGGCGGAGGAATGAAGGATGGACGCCTACATGTTTTGGATGTAAATACTGGGAAGAGCATTCAGACTCCAAGCACACACTCACAGGTAAGCTTCGTCTTCATCCCACATCTAGAATCTTATGAAAACAATTTATGATAGAACATAGGATCCCACCCTTCCTTCCCTTCTGAATACAAAAGGAATTCCAATTCTTATGAATTTTTTTTTGGTAAAATCTCTCAATTGGTGAGTCCAAAGTTAATCTATTTTGTGTTTCCTCTCTCTCTCTCTCTCTCTCTCTCTCTCTCTCTCTCTCTCTCTCTCTCTCTCTTCCCCTCCTCCCTCCATCTCTTCCTTCTCTGCTTTTTTCACCTCATCACAGTTTAACTCTGAAACTTGAGAGTTAGCTGGCTATCCCTGGCCAGTGGTCACGATTTAAATCTCCTGGTTCATTACATTGGGGCCTATTTGTTTTCTTGGTCCTTGGATGACTTGGGATAAACTTTCTTAGGATGGATATAATTTCTAAAAATACCCAGTCCTCTTGTGGCTGGAGGGAGAGTGAACAGAACAGAACGTAGAGTCTAGAACCAGTGTAGGCACATTCCTCCTGCGCCAGAAGTTGCTAGCATTCAGTGTTTTGTGGTCCTCATTATAGATTTGCTCCCTCTTCTCGCTACCTAAGATAAAGGAGACTGCAACAAGCCAAGGTGCTCCCGAGAGTGCTGTGGCTCTGTGGGCCTGCCCCATGCTGGTGGGTGAGTTCTTTGGTGAGTAAATGCCACACACCACGGCAAAGTGTGCTGCATCAAGTGGGAAAGCTCGGATGAAAGCCTGGTTCTTTGATTTCAACATCAATAGAGGGCAAAATCTGACAGTCACCCCACCTCTGAACACAGAGATGAATGCTTCTAAGTTTGACCATACTTGTGCATCTCTTAGAGGTGTCCAGATTCCACTTCCTTGAGTGTGTATGATTTAGTCAGTTTCTGGAGAGAAGCTGTCTTCTGTAGATGACAGTCCTGCTGTGCTTATGGACTCACAGCTGTGGCTGCCTGAACAAAACCCGCACGAGCTCAAGTCAGGGGAACACTATCGACAGCCATAGCTACATGGCTCCCGGGAGGAGGGAGAGTCCAATTTTGGTTTTTAAGGGTGTGGTGATCAAGGTCCAGTGGATGGTCCCACACTCGTGAGTACGAGGGCAGCACAGATTGGACTCAGGAGGTGTTTTAATAAAAAGATGACAGAAAGTTGGGAGGTAAGGGGAAGATGAGAGACGATCTGAAGGGAGTTAGGGGAGGAGTGGGGGGTGAACGCAATCAAAATACACTGTATACATTCTCAAAAAGTTAGCTGGTTTTTTCTTTACATTAAAAAGACAACCAGGTGTAAGTAACTGTCTAGTTTGCTGGTGAGACCTGTCTTTGACGTGGCTTTTTCGGTCCAGAGCAAAGGATCAATATGTAGTGTCATTGATGACACGTGTGTGTAGAAAACAAAACTCACAGCAACAGTGTTCTTAGAATTTGAAGCCACAGCCTCCCCGTAAAGAATATCTTTGTCTGAGGTGAAGGTGTCATTTCCTACTACTTAGTGAGTTAAGACTGTCGCTGATGTGCTCCGAAAGTGTTTCAAGAACACTGCTGCTTTCGTGCCACGTGTCGTTTTTCCAGAAGTTTCTCTTCAATTTAAGTCAAGTTAGCTTTCAAACCTTGCTTTTGAAAATATATGGGATTTTCCCTCTTTGCTATTCCATTCCATTCTTTTTTTCTTCTTTCTTTTTCCTTTTTAACACATAGTGGGTAAAAAAGTCATTTTTCATTGCTCATTCTATCTATTGAATATAATAAAGACATTATTGCGAGTGTGGATTACAAAGCATTATTTTAAGTTGGAAGTGAACATTTCAAGATTCTTGTGCCTGGAACTTTGTGGCAGAAATCAATGGGAGTGTTTAACTTTTTAACAAGAGGGTTCTCCAAGTGACAATTTTCTGTATGTACCTAACGCTGCAACTATCTATTTTTTCTTCTTATAAGAACTTTCTGTCCAGGAGAT
This sequence comes from Peromyscus californicus insignis, assembly GCF_007827085.1. Lineage (NCBI taxonomy): Eukaryota > Metazoa > Chordata > Mammalia > Rodentia > Cricetidae > Peromyscus > Peromyscus californicus. Next base: position 42,746,637 of record NW_026294480.1, read on the forward strand.
AAGGAAGGGGAGCAGCAAAAAGACTTGGAGAAGTGTGAGCGCGGGACTATTTGATATCATTTTTTCAAAAGGAAATCACTTGAAAAACTTGTTTGTATTATGCTTGTGTGTTTGTGGGTGTGTACACCTGTGGGTGAAGGTGTCCTGGGGGCGGGGTAGAGGCATTAGATCTCCTGGAGCTGGAGTTACAGGTGTTTGCAAACCACCCAACAAGGAGTGCTCGGTGGTATAGGAACAGGGCACAGATTTAACTGCTGAATCATCTGTCCAGCCCCAAGAGAGGGTCTATTTTACATTCCTTCTTTGTGGCTTTATCTTAAAGTGACCTTCTAAAATTGTTAAAATTGAGTTTGTGTGTTGATTATGTGTACAGAATTTCTTCTCCCTCCCTCCCCTCTCCCTCCCTCCCACTCTCCCTTCCTCCCTCTCCCTCTCCCTCCTTCCCTTTCCCCCCTCCCTCTCCCCCTCCCTCCCACTCTCCCTCCCTCCCTCCCTTCCTTTCTCCCTCCCTCCCTCCTTCCCTCCCTCCCTTCCTCTCTCCTTCCTTCCCTCCCTCCTTCCCTCCCTTTCTTCTTTCCTGCTGTACTTGGGATCAAACCAGAGTTTGGCACATTCTGGGCAAGCATGCTATTCCCCAGCTAAAAATTTCCTAGTTCTAAAGTCATTTAATTTCCCACTTCTTCAAAAAGGTAACTCTCTTGCATATTTTAGGGTGGTCAAAATAAACAACATAAATATATCAATAAAATTAGACTATCAAAATGAGAATAGGATAAAATGACTGAAAAGCTTTAGTGCAAGGTCCTATATACCTTTTTGTTTATTTTTTAAATATTTGTTTTTAATTATGTATCAATGTGGATGAGTATATTCATATGTGAGTGCGGGTGCTCCCAGAGTTCAGAATAGGGTGTTAGATGCTCTGGAGCTGGAGTTACAGGCAGTTGTGAGCTAGCTGACAGGGGTGATGGGAATCGAACTCAGGTCCTCTGCAAGAGTAGTTAGTGTATGCTCTTGGCTGCTGAGCCTTCTCTCCTGCCCTGGTTCTAAGTCATTTAAAAACAACTATATCAAGTTGCATTTTCTTAAAGTTATAAATTAAAAATAAGAAGATAATGGCCTGCAATAGAAAAAGAGATTTTCCTTTGGAGTTTGGCCTAATGTTGTAGCATTGAACTGGTCCTAGTTCTGGCTCTGCTGTTAATTCATGGTGTGACCTTGTGTGAGATGTTTATTATTTCTACATTATTTTATTCATTCATAAATTAAGGGCCTGCATTATTCTGTGAACATAATTTCATGTAAAACACTTAAAGAACCAGTCCCATGTCCCCCCTTGGAATATTATATAGTGGCACGTGTGTTGTGTGTTTGTGTGTATGTGTATGTGTGTATTGTGTGCAGAGAGGGGAGTGATATGTAGGTGCAACAAAACTCCCAAGGGTCTAGGACCTAGGTTATGTCTCTTCCAGGAGCTGAACAGTACATACAGCACACCAGTGCTGAAGATCTTGTACCACAGGACAAGATGATGTCTCAGAGTCCCGCTCTCAAATGACTTGTAAGAAATCCCACTTTTGTGAAAAGGTGACCCCTTCCTGAGTTTGATTTCAGTTGTATCACCAAACATCTCCCCACTCAAACCTTATCTGGCCTTTAATCTTTCATATCCTCCTATCCCTAGCCTCTTTCATGGAATTAGCTTTGTTTGTTTTGGCCCAAGGTTTTGATTGTTAAGGCCACTGTTGGGTTAGGCTAGGGTTTGCGAAGCGTTTTCCAGGTGACACTGTTGAGGACCTTGTCATGCCAAAGTCAAAAGGACTGCGCGTCAGCTGAGTTGATGCTACCCACTATAGCTTCATCCTCCAAACAGCCCAAAATCATACAGCAGCCCTAAAATAAAATGAGTTCTGAAATAAAGAGCTGACTTTGATATTAACTCAGAGTTCCCCAACTAATGTGACCATTAAATGCTGTTCTCATTTTTAATATCTATCAACCTTGTAGAAAGCAAGCATAATTGAGAGTATTCTTTGGGAATAGGGAATAGAAGAGCAGGGGGAAGCCACAAGCTCCAGAATCCTGTACGCAAGTCTCACACTTGCATTGTGGAAGAGTTTTTGGACCCCTTTGCCTTAAGCAGCGCAGTTGATGGGATCCATTTCTTGGAATCTACCCGAAAGGGGGTATTTGAGACAGCAGAAGATAAAACCAATGAAGGTGGGGCAAGAGTGTGGGCTGAAGCTCCGTTTCCTTAAAGGTACTTTGTGAAATCTCCGTAGGCTGTGCCTGTGACCTTCTGTGGACAAAGGGTTTTTCATGATGTGATGAGTTTCAGGGTCTTGGGAGGAGCTGTCCCGGGTTATGAAGGCAGGCCTAAATCCAATGTCAAGTATCCTGTTTCTCAGAAGACAATCAGAGAGCAGACACAGAGAAGTCAGTGTGCTCACACAGGCAGGCTGGGGTGGTGTGGGCACAAATCGAAGAATGGCTGCAGCTGTCAGGAACCGGAAGTGGCAAGGCTGAGACTCTTTGAGCATGCCGTCCCACCCACCCCTAGACTTCACACTTCAACCTCAGACTGTGGGAGAGTCAGTTTCTGGTGCGTAACCACCCAGCTTGTGGGCATTTCTTACGATAGCCACAAGGCACTGGTCAGGGTGGGGTGGGAGCGGGGGTGGGTAGGTTTGGGTGGGGGGTGAGAGGGGGTAGGGATGAGTAGGGGGAGCGGGAAGGTGGAACAAGCATTGGAGAAGAAACTTCGTTAGCCTCAGATGCTGGGTGAAAGGCCTGGATGGCCTGGGTGGTGAACTTGGCGGGTACAGGGAACCCTGGGAGGGATGCTGGTCCCGGCTCAGGTTACTTAGTTTTCATCGGCCACCCTTGTAACTTGGCGCCAGATGCATCTTCTTTCTCCCACAGGTCACAGAGGCAGGGTGCTGCACCTGGCCACGAGTCCAGACGAGACCCTGGCGCATGGGACAGCTTGTGTGTGGAAGAGCCACCGGTCACCCAGCCAGTCTTAGCTGAGAACAGTGCCTCAGGCTTTCCTTCTCCATTAGGTCATGGGGATCGGAAGTTGTGATGCTCGGCTCTTCCTCGCCCGTTTCTTCTCAGACTGGCCTCTCTGTACTTCTTCCCACCCCGCAGCCCAGAGATGGCCCAACTTTCTTCTGTCTCCCTCTCCCTCTCTCCTCTTCCTCTCTCCTTTCTCCTCTTCTGCCTTCTGTTCTTTCCTCTTTCAAGATTAATTTTTCACAGTTTTAGTAAAAATGAGTTGCTGTGGGATGGTCTGTATGTCAAATTACTCTGATTGGTCAATAAATAAAACACTGATTGGCCAGTGGCTAGGCAGGAAGTATAGGCAGAACAAGGAGGAAAATAAAGCTGGGAAGTGGAAGGCTGAGAGAGAGACACTGCCAGCCGCCGCCATGACAAGCAGCATGTGAAGATGCCGGTAAGCCACGAGCCACGTGGCAAGGTATAGATTTATAGAAATGGATTAATTTAAGATATAAGAACAGTTAGCAAGAAGCCTGGCATGGACATACAGTTTGTAAGCAGTATAAGTCTCTGTGTTTACTTGGTCGGGTCTGAGCGGCTGTGGGACTGGCAGGTGAGAGAGATTTGTCCTGACTGTGGGCCAGGCAGGAAAACTCTAGCTACAACGAGTTCTAAACAGTTCTTTCCTGCCTGCCTTTTCTAAGTCCTTCTGTCATATTTCCAACTGCCTTTCCCATCTCTCCTTTTTGAGCTGCTTTCCTGCCATTGGTTCCAACTGCTGGTACAGTTTACCGGTCTGAAAAACCCCTGCCACCCTCCCGCTGCCAGCCTCCCGACATACGCTGTGTGCTGTGGCAAGCAAACTTAGCTCTCCTGCCCGCTTTCCTCCAGTCTCTGTTTTCTGCTGCTATAAAGAGGCCCAAGACAGCGTAACTTAGAAACACGGGACATTTATTTAGCTCAGGGTTGTGCAGGCTGGGGAGTCCAAGAGCATGCTGATAACCTGGCATCGGATAAGGATTTTCCCACTGTGCCATCCTAGGGCAAAAGACACAAGAGGCCAAGACAGCCAGGAGGTCACTTACAGCAGTTCATTGTGGGGTGTGTGTGTGTGTGTGTGTGTGTGTGTGTGTGTGTGTGTGTGTGAACTTGACACAAGCTAGAGTCCTCTGAGGAGAGGAAGCTTTACTTGAGGAACTGTCTCCATCAGATTGTCCTGCAAGCAAGCCTGTTGGGCATTTTCTTGATTGATGACTGTTGTGGAGGCTCACTGTGGGTGTCAACACCACCCGGCCTGGTTTTACAGGAAAGCAGACTGAGCAAGCCAGGGGAGAAAGCCAGTCAGCAGCCTCTGGCGACCTCTGCCTGTCTTCTGTATGACTCCAGTGTCAGGCTTTGCTTGTCCTTTGGAATTCTTGCTTTTTTCTTCCTTTTTTCCCCTGCACACGATGTTTGTTTTCTCTTCTCTGTGTCTATCTCTGTCTCTCTCTCTTTCAAGACAGAGTTTTTCTGTGTAGCCTTGACTGTTATGGAACTCGCTTTATAGACCAGGCTGGCCTCGAACTCACAGAGATCTGCCTGCCTCTGCCTCTGCCTCTGCCTCCCGAGTGTTGGGATTAAAGGTGTGTACACAAGATGTTTGTTACCTGTGCTTGGATTCATGGTATTAGTCTGTATTACTTATTCGGTATTAACATGATTGTAGTTTTGTTGTTTTTACTTTACTATGTGAAACTTTGATTATTTTAGTTTCAACACACTTTCCCCCTGATGGACAATGAAACTGGAGTGACAGGGGAGCACATCCCAGGCAACAAATGTTGGTTTTTCTTTCCTCGTTGTTTTGACTTTTCTTTTGTAGCTCAGGCTGTTCTTGACAGTAGTACCTAGTTCAGGCAGGCCCCAATCTCACAGTTCTTCTGCATCCACCTCCCGGATGCTGGCTTCATGGGTGTGGGCCACCACACCTGGCTCTTAAAGAAAACATGCCTTCCCCTTTATTCCTCCCATAAAACAAAACAAAAGCCCCATTATTGTAGAGCAGGGTATCGTATATATAATCAGGATTTTTCTTGCCAAATTCAAAATCAATTTGTCAGTTAATTTTCCCACCTTCCTTTAACTCAGTAAGGTTAGTAGTTCCTTTTTTAGAAAAATTTAGGGCACCCAAAACTGCAAGTCTCTGTCTCTGTCTCTCTCTGTCTCTGTCATCTCTGTCTCTCTCTGTCTCTGTCATCTCTCCCTCTCTCTCATACACACATTAGACAGTTTCAAGTGTTCCCCATCATTCTACTTATGTTTTTCTGTTTTAACAGTCTTATAACACTGTCATGATCAAAGGTCATTTCTACAGTCAATGTTGATACGTGACCAAGGGGCCTCACTTAAGAAAAACATCAATGTATTTCTATCTGATATTAATTTTGGCAGAAAGTTTGGGATATGACTTTTATAAAGAAATTAGAACAAGTCTAGATAACATGCAAAACAGAAGCCTTGCCTACAATCACTTTTTGAATTTTGTAATACAAAGCTTCACGTGTATAAATCCTTAGTGGATAGCTGGACAAATTTCTTAGTTCATGAATAGATAACAGTAAGTTCTATCCAGATTAGAGTATGAACGTTCCTGGTTTCCTAAAATGATCTGTGTGTGTACTGTCAGTGAACAGTCTCTGTATTCTGGTTTATATCATGATGGACCGGTCTTTACTTGTGCCGACCTCCAGCTAGATAGAATCCTGCCATAAACGTGTGTGTTACATGAGACCACAGTGTTATTTTCACTGCTATACATTTTACCCTATGAGAATAAACTTGTTTATCTTACTAGAAATGGATATTTAAGTTATTTGCAGTTTGGGGTTTTAGTAATTAATCTGGTATGTACATTACTGAACATATCTTTGGTGGACAAAACACTCATTTCAGTTTGGTATGTACTCAAGAGTGGAATCACTAGATTATAAATATATCAGGTTCATCTTCAACAGACACCAGTAACTTTTCCGGGAAGAAAGGCACATTTGTACTTCAACTAGCAATGCACAAGGGTTCAAGTCAACAATTTAAGAAATGGAATGCAGGTTTTCCAGTCTCTTTGGCCTCGGCAGCAGAAGCAAGGTGACGAAAGGAGCGTCATCCTTTGGAAAGTGTCACAATGAGATGCACACATTGTGCCGCCGCTGTGCCTCTAAGGCCTCGCACCTTCAGAAGTCGACCTGTGGCAAATGTGGCTACCTGGCCAAGTGCAAGAGAATGTGTAAATGGAGTGCCCAGGCTAAGAGACGTAACACTACCGGGACTGGGTGGATGAGGCACCTGAAAATTGTCTATCGAAGATTCAGACATGGATTCCGTGAAGGGACAACACCTAAACCCAAGAGGGCAACTGTTGCAGCATCCGGTTCATCTTGAGGATTTCAATCAGTCATAAAATAAGTGTTCTGGTTTCAAAAAATGGAATTCAGTAAAGAATAGTCTATTTATTGTAATTAAAATCCTAAATCCATATTAAAGATTATGAGATGCCAAAAATATCATCCCAGAACGCCTCTAGTAGAAACTTCATTTTATAGTTCAGGGAGTATGGTCCTTGGGTGTTATCAGTCTTGTTGGGGTGCTAATGTGAGGAATCCACCAATATTAATTGACTCAGAATCTCTAGAGGTGGGCCCTGGGCAATGGTGATTCTGGATAGGCCCATGAATCTGGTGGGCAACCATCACTGAAAGGCTGTGACTAGTGTTTTAATCAGCCTGAGTTTTGCTTCTTCATTGGCTTCAAAAGCTGAGATTAGTGTATGTTTTTGGATAGGACAGGAATTATGTATGTATGTGTATACATACATGCATTACTGCATACATACATATAAACACTTCATATGAAAATTGAAGGAATTTGTTCCCTTGATCCCATTTTAAAATGGCTACTGGGATGATGACTGTCCACTAAATTAAAAATGCTGAGCAAGCACGGGGCATTTTTTCTTTTCAAGAAAATGTTTAGATCACAATTCATTTCTATCCCTATGGACATGACAATCACTGTAACCACCATGATGGTGCCATCAACCCAGGCTCACAGACAAGGGGAACCAAGAGATCACCTAGATAATCCAAGGCTGAAATGAAAACTACCAAAGCTGACTTTCTGTTACATCCTTTTCTTGGCTGGCCAGGCACTTCATTTGTATCTCCTAGAACTCCAATTTCTGTTCTCCCTCAACCTTTGACGCTATGCTTCATCTTAGTCCAGAGGCCAAGAGGCAATGCACATCGTCCTAGGGAAACTACCCTTGAGTCATTTCTGAGATCTGGCCTCTCACTTCTTGCGTATAAATAAGAGTAGTGGTGTGGAGGTGTGAGAGTGGGAGCCAGGCTTTTCCCTTTTCACTCCTACACTCCAGAGCAGTTCAGAACGCCTGAGCCCCTCCACTGTGTTTACTGCCAGACAGATCTGCGGAGAGTGAAGTGCATTGTCCAGGGACAAGCTCCCCTGTCCCTGCACCCATGGATGACACTGGTGTGGCCCTGGCTTTCTTATCTCTCTCCTGCATTGTCCTTGCCATTGCCTTCTGACTCTTGGTTTTGCTGATGGAGATCCGCCCAAGAACACTGCAATAGAGAAGCACGTGCAGTCATTCAATTGATTTTATTTGTGATTAGATGTAGAAGTGACAGCAGATGAAATGAAATTCACGCATCTAAACTGTGCCCTTCATAGTCTTAATTACCCAGCTGAGATGTTTCTTTGAGAGAGAGGTATAGATGCCAGGCCCTCGGGGATCTCCACATTTCCCCTCAAGGCCAAAAGCTGTGATGCCTCGGAAAATACCGTCACACACCAGAGGGCTTCCAGAATCTCCCTGGGGAGAGAAGAGGGGTGGGATGAGGTGAGATCAGTATGAGTTATGAAGAAGTTCTGCAGCACTTAGTGTGAAGAGCAGCCCAGACTTCACTGAAAATCACTGCTTAAAACATCAAGAAGCTTAGCAATATTTTAATATGTATAGATTAATGAAAACTGCAATGCAAGTTGTATTATATATTTTAGCCACTGATTTGAAGATCGGTTGCCTTTTTCCAGAAAGCCATCCCTCTTGATTATTTTTTCAACCTGGAGTGAAACAGGGAGAGGCAGATGACACACTTAGGTAAAGAGTAACTGCCATGTTTTCTGGTCCCTCTAGAAGATAACTATTTTCCCAAAGAAAGAAAACTGAAGTCCTCCTTTCAGGGAAAAGCTGTCTTTATATCTGTATGAAGTAATAGATCATGTGAGAACTGTGGCCATCCCTGCTGAGATACATTCCCTCCTTGTTAGAGCATCTGGAATGTGCAGATTCAGCCCCGTAGGCTGGATTCCTCAGCAGCCAGCTTAGGGCACGGAGAGAACGGGAGCACTGCTGAGTCTCTGCGGGTATGGGGAGCACTGCTGAGCCTCTGCGGGTACAGGGGCTGGTCCCAGGGGAGGGGCATCCTGGGATGCTGCTGTGGCTTCAGGGTGTTGCGTATAAATCCCCAGGAGGGAAAGCCAGGTTCCTGGGTGCCTTCAGTGGAGGATGTGGGAGGCAATGAGGGAGGGAAGGTTAAGTAAAGAGAAGAAAGGTGCTAAGGACAGGTGCCATTTCTTCTTGGCATTTGGCCAACCTTGGTCCTGAAGACAAGGCATAGGTCCTCTGACTCCTTCCCTGTTGAGAGACACACTGGCCTCACCTCAGGAGACTCTTTGGAGTCTTGTGGAGAGGCAAGAACTAACAAGCTAGAACTGAGGGTCTAAACATTTGCAAAGTGTTCTTTTAAATTCTTGTCTCTGATCAGGCCCTGTCCCTCATGTTTTTGGGGACACTGGGAGGGAGGCTTATACATTCTCTGGTGAGGGTCGTGCCTGAAATTGTTTACTCTAGTTCCAGGTCCCTGGCCAGGTTTGGGAATGGCTGGCATTTCAAACATGTCCACACAAAAGGCAGTTGAGCATTTTGGGGTTCTGATGAGGTGGGAAAGACTGACAGCTCTTCAGGAACTCTTTAGAATTTTGTGTATCTTGTTTGTATCTATATGATAACATGAAAGCTGGGAACTCCCTCACCACTTTTTCTAAGCGGTTTGTTTGTTTGTTTTGTTTAATATATGAAAGAAAGTCAATGTATAGGTCATCCATGGACCTAGCAGTGGATTCTTATTTTTACTGACTCTTTGGAGCTGAGTGTGTTATTTTATTCACCTAGATCTTACCAAATTTCAAAACACACAGTAGAAGGCTGAGCATGGTGCTACAGGCCTTTAATCCCAGCACTGAGGAGGAAGTAGCTGGTGGATCTCTGTGAGTTCCAGTCCAGCCTGATCTACATAGTGAGTTCCAGGGTAGCCAGAGCTACATAGTGAGACTCCCTGTCTCAACAAACAGACAAACAGACAAACAAACAAACACAGTAGGAACCCATAGAAGCCAATGCCCTGACAAGACCAAACATAACGTCACACCATCTACACCCCTGTACCTTGCTCCAATAGCTGACACACTCTATCTCATTTCACTTACTTGGCACGAGTCCTTTCCACCATGGAGGTTTCCTGCACAAATCATATTTAGTCCAATTACAGGATTAAAATTATAGTGTTTTTTGTCATTGCAGATTTTTCTGTCTATGACAGTAATGTTGACTTCCCTCAGAGTAGAAGAGGGAGGTGAGTTATTCTGAATTCTCCCCCATCCTGCAACGCGGCATCTGGTTCCTGGTTTCACGTCACCTCCCTTTTTAGGCAGGGCAAGGATTGCCACATTTTTGTTAATGGCTGCTTTTCCATTTAACTGTGGGAAGACAAACATAAACAGTTCAGCGTATGAAATGAATTGTTGCGGAATATTTGTTTAACTAAGCAAAGATGTGTTGCATTTGTTTAACTAAACAAAGGTGTGTTGCATTTATTTATGTTGTAGAATATTTGTTTAACTATGTAAAAATGTGTTGCTGTTTTACCTTGCCTGTCTAAGGCACCTGATTGGTTTAATAAGAAGCTGAACGGCCAATAGTGATGGAGGAGCTATAGGTGGGACTTCTGGGCAGGGAGAGTAAGTAGGAGGTGGAATTTAGGTTCAGGAAAAGAAAGAAAAAGAGATGCCAGGGAGACACCAGGGGCCAGCCAGCCAGACATGGGGGAAGCAGGAAAGTAGGACATACAGAATGAAAGAAAGGTAAAAAGCCTCAAGGCAAAATGTAGATGAATAGAAACAGGTTAAATTAAGTTAAAAGAGCTAGTGGGAGGAGGCTAAGCTAAGACCGAGCATTCATAATTAATAATAAGTCTCCATGTCTTTATTTGGGAGCTGGTTGTCGGCCCAAAGAAAATGCCAACTGCAATAAATATTAATATTTGAACTTCTTACCTATCTCTGAGGGGCTCCCTTATTTTTTACCAGGTGGGGAACTAGGAACATACATTTATGTAAGTGGTGAAACTTTAGAAGGTTTTGTGACTGAAACAACAACCAAAGGTACATACCTGTAAAAGTTGCAGGTCACCCTCATGTGTATTCTCGTCAAAGCATGGGTAGGGAAATGCTTTCTTAATGGATAATATCTGTTTTTCTGGCTCATCCTTGTCTATTGAGTGAGCTCCAAGGATGACCTGAGAACGTTTCCCCCTGTAATAGACACAATACTAGTTATTAGTTTAATCAGGAACTGGTCATAATATGTGTTGAGCAGTTTCATTATGCCATTGATGTAAATGTTGCTTTTGGAGAAATTTTGTTGCTTGAAAGAATATGCCTGCCTTGAAGGGTAAGGTGTGTATGATTCTGTTAACATTACTGTTTTAGATTTATGTAGCTTTAACAAAATATCCAGGGCTGGGTGTGCTATAAAGAATAGAAGTTTCCTTTGGCTCACAGTTTCGTAGTTCAAGAGTTAGGTGTCAGCATCTGCTGGGTTTCTAATGAGGGTCATGTGACATGTCAGCTCATGGTGGAGAAGTGCTTGGAGGGATGAGGATGTGTGAAGAGGATCAGCTGAGTGACAGAGGAGGAGGCAAGAGAGCGACCAGAAATGGAGCTTGATTTATAACAAGCTGCCCTTCATGGTAACTGGCCAACCCTGAAGCCTACATTCATCCCGTTACTAGAATGGAGACCCCATGATCTATCTCTTAAAGGTCCCAACCACCTCTCAGTGTGGCTACCCTAGGGACCAAACTTCCAGCAAATGAACTTTTGAGGAGACAAATGACATTTGAGCCACCACACTTGTTATCTCCAACAGCTTATTTATAACAAGATAACAGGTTTATGAGAAAATCACATGAGAGAAGTTCAAGGCAGCAAATCCAAATCTTGGGTTTGTTTTTACTCTTTCCTCTCCCTGATTGGCTGAGGTAGAGGATTAGGCTGCAAGTCCCTGAAAAGCAAAGCTCCCAGGAGATCCAGAGGCAGGAAACAAAGGAAGCTGGGGGCTGGAAAACAATTTTTCTGGCTGATCTCTTTGTAAGAGAACAAACTCAGATGGGGGAAAGCTTCCAGAAACAGCTAGCTTAGTAAGGAATCCTATGTACATGCCACGCAGGGTGCAGACATTTCCTAATGCGTTCATGCTTATGGCTCTTGTCATTCACAACTCATTATACATCAAACTGAGCAATAGACACATTGTCTTTTCTCTATTGCACCAGCTGAGGCTGGTCTCACGTAAGACGTCATAACTGTACATTCCAGAGCATGCTTTGATAACACCACGGTCTGTAAATTGCATGGCCCCAAAACCATGAGTCACACGTAGCTACTAGGACTCTGGTGCATGACCAAAGAAATAAATTTGTACTTTTAGTTCGATGGAACTTATGTCTCCCATGGAGTACTGTGGCAGGAGCTTAGGCACTGGGAAAATGCCATCATGTTGACAGATGAAAGAAGCCATTTGGCTGAAAAGGACCGGAAGCCCTTCTCCACATGGGCTTCACTCAACAAATGGAATATGCTCTAGAGAAATGGGAGAGGTGGGTGCTTCGTAATGACCTCTACAGGGTCAGGAGTCTAGTGGCCCACTGGTATTTTCGCCTTACCCCAGTTCACTAGCTTATTAATTCTCGGGAGTGATCCTCCCTTTATAAAACAGCCAAAGTGATTTTGTTTCCACTTAGTAAACCTGTTTATTGTCTTTCTTTTCTTTAAAAAAATCTTTGATACAATGTAGTTTGATCATAGTCACTCCTCTTCCTTCCTATTTCCTCCCAGATCCACTTCTACCTCCCTATGCCCTCCAAGCCAGTGATCTCTCTTTTTTTTTTCCTTCATAGTGAGGACCTTCAGAGAGAGAGCTTGCAGACACTGTATCCTCATCGCCTTGGCTCCTTGCGACAAATGTGGGGTTAATTTCCTTTCAGATCAACACAACTTGTCAAGGATTTCACTTACATATAAAAATATTTGTGACTTTCCCATGTGTTAGTGAGATATAGTCTTTTTATTATTTTTCCTCATTAGAGTATTTCTACAAAACTTTAACCCCCAAGACTTACGGCTTGCAATGAGCAGCAGTCAACACCCAGTCTTTTGCAATCAAAGTGCCAGCACAGATGTTTTCCCCTCTAAGTTTAAGTAGGGCCATGTAAGGTCTTGAATGAGGAACCACTGTATCTCCTCCAATGATTCTTACGCAGCCACCTGTTCAATAGAAAAGGGAAACTCAGGTGAGTGCCCACTCCAAGTAACTCTTCAAGAAAGCCATATTTCTGGGACAAGGCATGCCTTTAGAATTTGGAGAGAATTTGGTATGACCTATGTTTACCCTCCTCTTTTCCCTCTATGTAGACCTTCGGATGTCTGACCCTAAGTCTTGGCCCTTGGGGCTCCTGAGAAGTCCCTGCTGTCACATCCACAGAAGCCCACTGGTGTTCCAGGGACCATTCTGCTGGAAACCTGTCACAACTGTAGCCTCAGAGATCAGGCTTTGCCAAGGGCAGAGAGCTGTGCAGTGGTCGATACCATTAGCGGTTGCTAGAGGGGATGCTGGTGTTGATGCAGCCCTAACTGCCCCTACTCCCTTCTGGATGAGAGTTAATTGGAGAAGCAGGATAGGAATGGATTGTAGAAGCCTGTCACTTCCCCCTTCCACTCAGAGGCCGTGTAAAAACATAGTATGCACATTGATGTTAGCACCTTGTAGCTGGGACCCTCCATGAAGACTTTGGTCCCTGTGAGATTTCGGGTATTAAGAGCACCACTCTCATTCACAAGTGGAGAGAGTAACACTGATCTCCCCTGAGGTTCTGCTTCAATCCTCGGACCAAACATGGTTTAGTTTACACCCTTCACAGGTGAGTTGAATGAGTAGAGTGAAAAGGAGTGGAGGTGTGTAAGTAAATAGTCCACTTCATTAAAACTTGCGTGAGCTGGACCAGGATGATAGACACCGTCAGAGGATAGAGAGACACATAGGCACAAGGCGAGTATGTGTGACAGTGGAGAGGACCCCATGCCTTGTGGCGAGCTGTAGTTTTGCAACTTCTATACAAGATATTCTTGGATTCTCAAATACTTCTGACTGTTGGCCGAGAGTTATGGTTTCTTATTCCACAGATAAGTCAAACTAATTGCCAAATTCTTAAGTATCAGTGGTAGGCCTGGAACTTCTCATCAGGTTGAGGAGGGTGAGAGGCTGGAAAAGAGGGCACATGGTCCATTTTCCGTGAGGGAATAGGGAAGGCAGAATTTTAGGCTCTAGAAATAGACTTGGATAGAACCAAAAGAACATTGGCCACATCCCAAGTTTTCCTGGGGTGACTCTTACAGAGCTAGACTACAAAGGAGAGTCTGTGGACACCAGGAGTCATGAATTTGAGAACTTTCTCCTTTGTAAGGCTCTGTGCCTGATCTCATGTTAGCCTGAGCATAAGGCCAGGTCTGCCACTAACTGGACTTAAAAAGGTTTGGGATAGGATTAGCGTGGGCAGGAAGCTTTTAAACACTAGCAAATACTCCTCCCCATTCAGAATTAGATTTAGTAGAATTTCAGAGGCAGGAGCTGTGACATTCAGACTTTGTTTTGAAAAGGTCTTCTAGATTATTCTGACTAGTCCTGAATACAAAGCACTGCTTTCTTGCTTTTCCCCTTTTCGGGTCACACAGCTCCTTCTGAACACAGAAAACAAAGTGTAATAGAAAAAAGCTGCTTTTATGGTTTCTCTTGAAGAATATATGTAATTGGATTTAAAAAACCAAAATCCAATGATAAAGTAAGAAAAAAAAAAAGAAAGAAAATCTGCTCTACTCTCATGGTTTGGGGGGATTTGACATGACTGAGTACCTGTGGGCTATGCTGTGCAGGTCATGTGTCCCCTTTTGGTCCCAAATATCTTTCCACCTTGTTTTAAATTTTCTTTTCATTGTTGGGTATAAAGTTGACACTAGAACTTCTTTTGAAATTCCTGCCCATCGCTTCTACCCCTAAAAGCTTATGGGTCCTGGGAGAAATCATGGCTGCCTCTGTATTTTCTAGTCATTTTACCCCCACGCCAAGCTTCCTAGCAGGTTCTCCAAGGAACATGGAGAACCCCTCAGAAGCTGTTGTTCTCGCGATGGCATTCCCATGGGTGCAACGGTGCGTTCACTCACACAGGAATATGGGTTACTACTTACTACGTGGATGGAGCAGCCGGAGAGCAAATACTCCAGCTCTCCCAAGGAGTCAGTGAGAGGTCTTCCTCAGGGTCCGGAAGACTGGCCAGGGAAACGCTAACCAAGTAAGTGTTCAACAGTGAGAGGCACCTACCGGTCCTCACTGGCTTCTGCTGTCTAGCTCAGACTCAGCTCAACTCTCTTCAAAGCTGTCTGTACAGTATTTGGTGAGAGAACGGGAAGCCCCACCACTACTTCCTTTCTTGAAATCTAGAGCTTGGTTTCCCAACTCAAGAGCATTTCATTCATTCGTTTGCTCATTTGCACGTTGTCTTTTAAAGCAAAATGCAAGCTGTAAGTTGGCAGCAACTACCAATTGATGGTTTTGCCAATTTTTGGAAAGAAATTACAAATATTTTTTTCTTCTAAAATAAATATAATTCAAAAACGAATGCTAAATGCTCCCAGGCTTTGAAAATTCTATCGGTTATAAATAAGGCACCATTGCTAAAGCATCACAAAAATCTGCTCCATTATGGTTGCGATGGGAATGCCATGAGTCTGCCTTACCTTCAGGAATTAGCAGGAGAAAAATGACAGTGGCAAGAGAAGACCCCCGGAGAGCACAGAAGTTCTTCATTGTGGCTCACCCCACATCAATCAGCAGGGAACTCTGGTTTTGTTTCTTTCCACCTATATATGAGAGTACAAAGGATGTGGTTTCATTTCTTCTCTTTCAGATTTCTAGGTGTGGAGTTGGAAAATGAAACTAAAAGAGAGGAAAGCAGACGTCATCCCTCATCTCGGGGCGGGGGGTGGGTGGGGGTGCGCATGTTTGACTGTGTTAGTGATGCGGGGTGCAGAGGGCCACGTGTCCTCCTACCCAACAGTTGAGGGGAAGGGGACCTTGTTGCCATTAGAATATAGTTCCGAAGAAGGGACTAGAAATGACTCAGGTGGGATATTTTCATCACCAGCAATATTATCGTCAGTATCCATTAGTAGAAACTCTTTGAAAACCTGAAAATCAGAGTTTTGCATGAGCGATCAGGTTGGGGGGGCGGGGAAGGTGGGAGGTGGGGAGAAGAGTGTTGAGGGGGATTGCCGGGGTGGGGCCACTTTGGGGTCGGGTGGAAGTCTGGTGCAGGGGAGTCTCTCAGGAGTTAATGGGGAGGACCCCAGCTTAGACTCCTAGCAGTAGTAGGTAAGTAGCCTGAAATGGCCTTCTCCTGTGACCAGATTGTCATCAGAGAGGCGTAATCCAGCAACTGATGGAAGCAGGTGCAGAGACCCACAGCCAAACATTAGGTGGGGTTCAGCAATCCTGGGGAGAAAAGAGTATAGGAGCCAGAGGGGTCAAGGACACCACGGGAAGGCTCGTACAATCAACTAAGCTGGGTTCATAGGGGTCCACAGAGTCTGAACCAACAACCAGAGAGCCTCCATGAGACTGACCTAGGCACTCTGCATATGCGTTACAGTTGTGTAGCTTGGTCCTCTTGTGGAACTCCTAAGAGTCTCCAACTCTTTTACTGGCTTTTGGGACCCTACTTCTCATACTGGGTCACCTTACCCAGCCTTAATACATGGGGAGGTGCTTAGTCTTACTGCAACTTGATATACCAGGTTTTATTGATACTCATAGGAGACCTGCCCTTTCTTGGATAGAGACAGAGAGGAGGGGATTGGGGGTGAGGAACTGGAAGGGGAGGATGGTGGTGGGGGGTGGGTTGTAGGCTGCAGCTGGGATGTAAAATAAATAGATGAATTAAACAAAACAAAACAGTTTTCGGTGCCAGTTGGTCAAGTGCTGCCACATAAACGCAAGAACTCGAGTATGGACTCCCAGAGCCTACATAACAATCTGAGTGCAGCAGTGTGTGCCTGTAATCCCAGAAACGGAAAGCCAAGAGATGGAGATCTTGTTGCACTGGCTCCAGGGTTAGTGAGAGACCCTGTCTCAAAGAATAGTGGGAAGTGCTTGAGGAAGATGCCCAGTGTCAACCTCTGGTCTCTTCACACATATGCATACACATGTATACACACACACACACACACACACACACACACACACACACACACTTGGAGTTAAAAAAAAAGTCCTAAAATTGATCACCAGACATGTTTCTTTTTAGCTATTTTCTCGGGTTATAAGAATTGATAAGAAAAATACAAGTGGAGGTCCAGAGGAAGATTTATGGACAGAAGTTCCTGCCTCAGTTTTGAAGGACAGCACGAGTTAGGTTATTTTGTCCCAACGTTGGGATATGTTGCTTTCTTAAAACAGACCAAGCACATGGCCAGTCTTGGGAAGACAGAGCTGGCTTCGTTTCTAGTAGAAAGTCTTGGGCTCTCTGTCGGAGCCAAGGAAGTGGTCTTGATAGTGAGGCCTCTGGCCATATGTTCCACGAGGATATCTGGTGTTAAACCACACAGCCCCACAGTTAACACCCTTGTGACTTCAGACCCAGTGAGTGCTTCTTTAGAAGTCACATGACTTTAGAAGGGACCCCTGCTGAGACATCTGCGGTTCTTTTTCCCAGATCTCAGAGAGCACCAGGGTTTTATCATTTTCAGTAACAGCAATGAGATACCGTGCTTCTGGTTTTGGTGAAGTTTTCTTCTCACTTTTTTTTTTTTCAAAGTCACACTTGCGCCAAGTAAAAAAGGAGACATTGTCAATTCTGTTTCTATATAACTGTCATCATAGTTTCTCCATTTATTTTGGCTTTTAATTGCTTGATAAGGTGCAATTCATGTACCATTACTCCTCTCATTTAAGGCATACTTCCAGAGTTATATAGTCACCAATATAATCTAACTGTAAGACATTTTCTCCAATAACCTTTTTATCAATTAACTGTTGCCCCATCAGGGCCTCTCTAATCTACTTTCTGGCTCCATAGATTTCTCTATTCTGGGCATTTCAGGTAAGTGCAATCATATAATATAAAGGAGTTCTTTTATTTTTTTGCAAGTCATTATTTTCACTTAGCACAATGCTTTTGAGAGTTTACATTGTAACGCCTGTCCGTATTTTATTTCTTCTTATTGCCAATAAGATTTCACTATATAGGTAAGCTACATTTTATTTATTCATTCATTAGTTGATGGATACATGGCATATTTCTACTCTCGAGCGACTGAACACTTATGTATAATTTTTAAATGTGAACTTCTCTTTTCACATTTTTGGGATCTGTACCTACTAGTGCAATTACTGAGTAACTGAGTAATTGCACAGTAACTGTGTGTTTACCTTTTTTTAAAGGAACTTTAATGAAATGGAGGCACTGTATTAGACTTTCCCCAGTAATCTGCAAGGGCTCTCTAATTTATCTGCATCATTGCCAATATTGTCACTACTTTGATAATTTCTTTTTCAGTCATTGTGGTTTTGATTGACATTTCTCCAGTGACTAATGATGATGAACTTCTCATGTGTCATTCATATGTCTCTGCTGAGATGTCTATTTACATCCTTTGCCTATTTTAAAATTGTTGTCTTTTTATTAATGAAGACTAAGCATTCTTTAAATATTCCAAATACAAGTCTCTCATAGCTTGTCGGATTTGCAAGTATTTTCTCTATATCTGTGGCTATCTCTTCACCCCGCCTTTTTTTTGAGACAGGTTTTCTCTGTGTAGTTTTGGTGCCTGTCCTGGATCTTGCTCTGTAGCCCAGGCTGGCCCCGAACTCACAGAGGTCCGTCTGGCTCTGCCTCCCGAGTGCTGGGATTAAAGGCGTGCGCCACCGCTGCCCAGCTTCTTCCCTTTCTTGATGCTGCATTTTGGAGCATGAAGTTTTAAGTTTTGGTAAAGCTCCACTTACCAGCCCTCTTCATCACTTGCATCTTGGATGCCATATTTAAAAAGTCATCCACTAATCCAAGATTGGAGGGACTTCCATCTGTATTTCCTTCCTTCCTTCCTTCCTTCCTTCCTTCCTTCCTTCCTTCCTTCCTTCCTTCCTTCTTCCCTCCCTATCCCCCCCTCTCTTTCTTTCTTCAAGACAGGGTTTCTCTGAGTAGCCCTGGCTGTCCTGAAACTCTCCTTGTAGACCAGGCTGGCCTTGAACTCACAGAATTCCATCTGCCACCACCGTCCAGCCTGGTCTACATTTTCTTGAGTGTTGTCTTCTGCTTTGTTCTAATATTTAGACACATTTTTGAATGTTTTTGTTATAGTTTGAGTTAATTGTTTTACAAATATTTATTTTATTTTTTAATGTGTATGTCTGTGTATCTAGAAGAGGACATTGGATCTTCTGGAACTGGAGGTAGTTGGGAGATGCTGAGCACTGGACTCGTCCTCTGTAAGAGCAGTGTGCGCTGCTAACTGCTGTGTCATTTTCCCAGCCCCTATTTGAGTGACATTTTGTGTGTGGTTGAGGTAGGGGTCATTTTCATCTTTTGTATGTGAATATTCAGTTATCCCAGCATTAATTTGTTCAACCATTTTTCCCTGACAGGATTGTTTTTACTTCTTGTTGAATATTACTTGACCATAACTATTTGGGTTTATTTCTGAGATCTCAGTTCTACAAAATGCATAGATAGGTCTGTTGTTATGTTAGTCCCACTTGTCTTGATTACTATAGCTTTGTAAACTTTTGAAACTGAAAAGTATCGCCCATGTCCATATATATCACCCGGAACACATCTGAAATAGAAAAATGTGAGTTCACTACCTTTGTCCTAACAGTTCTTTCCCAGATGGTTTTGACAATGAGATACAAATTTCAAAACTTGTGGGTGCAGCTTTTCTTTCCATTCCTATGAACATTTAAATGTAGTCTACTGTGAGGAAGGCTACTGCAACATTACAAACCAGTGGACCTCAGTGTGTGATTTGTGAACTTGTAAGGCACCCTGAGATCCTTCAGGGGTCTGTGAGGTCAAACACCACCCCCCTGTGTGTGTGTGTGTGTGCGTGTGCGTGTGTGTGTGTGTGTGTGTGTGTGTGTGTGTGTGTGTGTTTGTGTGTACTCACTCGAGCATGTGGAGGTCTGAGGTAGATAGTAGGAATCTTCAACTGTTCTTGCACTTTAGTCATTGAGGCAGGATCTCTCAATGAAACCCAGAAGTCTCTCATATGGTTAGTCTTGCTAACCCGTTTGCTCTAGGGAGTCCCTGTCTCCATCTTTTGGAGCTGGACTTACAGGTGGGCTGTGTTGCTCACCTGGCATCTATGAGAATTTCTGGGACCTGAACTTGGGTCCTCAAGCCTGTGCTACAAGCTCTTTAACCACTGAGCAATCTCTCCAGCTTCCAAACTGTTTCCATAACAATACTAGGATGCTTGCCTTTGGCTCTTATGTTGACATTTGTGCTGATCAAAATTCCAGGGCTTTAGAACACACAGTGCAGTTACACCAAACTGCTCCAGTACTACCATGTTCTTCAATGTCAGGAACTATCAAGAAACACAAACAAAAAAAGCAAATTCACTCAAGAATGTCCTTGCTTCAGCAGTTGAAGCACTAAGATGTTTTAGCTTCAGGTACAACCCTGTAGTGAATGCCTGTTTAGTACTATATGCACAGTGTGAGTGAAGTAGCCTGCCTCTTTAAAGAGAGCAGTTTTGACCATTTTTGTAGCCAATGATAAAACTAGAACTTTCATATGAAAGACTGTTTGGAAAACTCAGGTCTGTGATTCAGGACTTTAACATCTTTGTATCCCTCAAAGACTCCCGATGGAATGGTAGAGGAATTAATAAACATGACCTTTAATTTCAGGTAGGGAAAACTTTGGAAAGTATGTGGAGCTCAGCGAATCGATATTTTCCAAAATGTCAGTGCATGTTTCCACATGCATTTGAATGTACAGATCTGCTCCCGTGTAGCAGAGTAGTGAATTGACTATTGGGGAAAGTGATTGAAATCATATTGATTAAACGGTCACCCAAGTATTGACTGAATGTGTGTATGTGTCAGACAGGATGTCAGATATCAGGGGCAAGAAGCAAAGGCGATAAAACAAATTTAGCATCGCCATTATGGACCCTGGCTCCTAGGAAGGAAGAAGTTTTATAGACAGGTAAGAATTTTAATTTGTTAAGCATCTTGAAAGAAAGCAGTCGAGTGCTAGAATGGAGAATAAATAGGGGAGGGTGTGTGTGGGAAAGGGTGCCCAGAACAGGCTTTGCTGAGCATTTGCCTGCAGGATGTAAAGAAACTCGTTTGTAGGTGAGTGTATGCCTGTGGGGCTGAGAAGTCATGTGTGTGTGGTGGATGTGTGTGGGAGTATAAAAGCCCACATCAGGGTGGAGCCTGGTGTGTGTGAGAGGGGGTTTGGAGAATGACTGCCTGGCCTCTTTTGGGGAGGGTTGAGGCTGAAGATACTCCGGGACACGTTCTCACCGGCAGTTCAAGGGAAATGGGGCCCAGGAACTTGAATGATCTCTTCTGAGCTCTATGGAGAGTCAGGGGTGGAGGCAGTCAGGACTTCTGGGGCAAGTCTGTGGTTTCTCAGTCTTCCATCCCAGGATGCAGAGACAAGGTGTGTGTTTAGCTAGTTTCTAATGGATAAAGTACAGATAACCTTACACTCCACCCTTTCTGCTTAGCGGGAACCACACTCAGACCAAAGGGTCTTGCATGTAACTTGCCTTCTTTTAACATTTTCTCGTTGAATATTCACAGCGATGTCTACTGCTCTGTTTACCTAAGAAGGAATTTTGCCCAAGAAGGGAAAGAGAAGGAGAGCTGGCACTTATTAGGTCTCTTTTAAGGATTCTCTCCTATAGAGCTTCAGAGAACCTTAGGGAAACGCTGTTATTGCCACCTCACCATCTTTTCCAAAATCCCGAGGGGGAAACTGATCTTGGATAACCTGTATGTTAGAGGGTTACTTGAAAGCAGGTGCGCATGCCCAGCACAGTGCCTGGCACACACACTCAGCAAATGAGGTCATGTTGCTTGGACTGCAAGGCATCTCCTCCTCCATCCCTTACAGTTTGACTTTTGACTGAGAAATAAGACTACGTAAGTGCTATCAAGGAAAGGGGTTGTTTTCAGATAATTGAGGCTTCTGAAGTACACCAGGCTTCAACATTCCCCATGTAGTGACCGAACTAAACCACCGGGCTTCCTGGGGATGTTCCAAAGTCGCCATTTTGACTATTTGGCATCCTTTTGGCATGGGCTTTACAAGTTTCTGCGTTTCAGCGAGCGAAGGTTGCTCTGTCTTCCAGACAGTGAAGAGACGCTCTTCAGTGTGAAGAGATGCTATGCTCAAGATCTGCTGTTTCCGGATCAGAGCCTGGATCTGTCCTCTGTTGAGAAGCTGAATAAAGCCCTTTCCTCCCATGTTGCATTTGAGTCAGGCAGTTATAAAATATATTTTCATGCTCCTCACCACATTTCATCTACGTTCAATCAATAGCTATTTTCTTTTCAACTTTTTTATTCAACAATGTTATGAGCATTTTTGTTAGCTCTATTTAATTAAAATGTCAACCAGAGATTCATTTAAAATATATGAAATTGTAGGAGGCATGAAGGTCCTTGTGCTCACAGACAGGCACTAGGGGAAAGTGGAATGTTAGCACACGGGATTGTTCCTTTAAGGGAGGGAACAGTATATGTGGTATCTGTCCAGAAGGCTGGGAGCAGACATGTCTTCTAGCCTGGTGACCTTTGCCCTATTGTGCTATCTGCGCAGGCAGAGACCACACTGGACCCTCCCTGAGACCCTTGTCATAAGCTTATTTTTCCCAGTCAATGCATTGAACCCATCTCTCTGGAACGTGTCACATGTACTTTACAAGAAGTTTTCAGGTAGTCACATCGGCATTTATTTAGTTTACTTTGTTCCTCAAGGAGATTTATGTTCGCTTTATTGTGCACATGGAACTGAGTTACTTATCACCAGGAAAGTTTTCACCAAGTTGTGATGTGCTTAAATATCCCTGAAATAAACTACTCAGGGTCAGACTCCTAAAGTTTGAACCAACACCAGCGACTTAGTCGTGTTGGACGGCACTGCTTTCCTATTTCATAAATAGGAAGAAGAAAATCAATGTGGCTGAGGAAGTGGTGTAGATATATTATCTTTGTATGACTACAGAAAAATACCCAAGGCAACTAACTTTATACCAAGAAAGGTTTTATTGAACTCGGTTTTTGGGGGGTTCAGAGTTCAGGATCAAATGCAGCCATTTTTTTAGTCTCTAATGAGAGCAGCATATGGTGGCACAGCACCGTAGGAGCACGTGTAGCATCCGACGGTCATATGTTAAATAAAAGCGGATGGGATGGGGAAGGGTGGAGATGGGGGAGACAGGAGGGGGATACATTGGCTGACTGGGAGATCCACAGTCCTTTTCAAGAGGGTCTGGAGTGTGTTTTCCACTTTCATTTCATAAATAGCTTCTGCTTCTGCTGTCTGTGCGTCTTGACTGAATCTGTACCTTCAAGGAGACAGGAAGCAAGGCAAGCCTTGCTGGTGAGAATGAGGGAGAACGAGGGCTCTTTGACTCTGTGTTTACACTCACAGTCCCAGAGGGAGCATTGTTGGGCTGTCGGTGAAACTGTGCCCTTTGTATCTCATTTTCCTACTCCAACGCTAGTTTGCTCCCATTACCCTGGGTCACCTTCTTAGTCAATCAAGACTCTTTCTTCAAGGGTTCGATTCTGGAGCCCCCATCGGAAAGAAGGCCAAGCTGAAAACCTGTGGATCTTAGCAGACACAGAAGGACAGGCACGTGGTGGCATTGTCTCACTGTGGATGAACCTCACAAGTGTAATGTTCCACAAAGAATCAGTTCACACAGCAGCATGCACTGCAGGGGTGGGTAGATAAAGACAGCAGCATGCACTGCAGGGGTGGGTGTATAAAGACAGCAGCATGCACTGCAGGGGTGGGTGTATAAAGACAGCAGCATGCACTGCAGGGGTGGGTGTATAAAGAGAGCAACATGAACTACAGGGGTGGGTACATAAAGACAGCAGCATGCACTGCAGGGGTGGGTACATAAAGACAGCAGCATGCACTGCAGGGGTGGGTATACAAAGACAGCAGCATGCACTGCAGGGGTGGGTATACAAAGACAGCAGCATGCACTGCAGGGGTGGGTGTATAAAGACAGCAGCATGCACTGCAGGGGTGGGTGTATAAAGACAACCATCACCAATGCTTAGGCAAAGCTCTACTCTGATGTTAGAAGTGGGGGTCAGAGTTACTTTTCGGGTAAAGGTGCTCAGCTGTTCAGAGGGTCTGGTAGGTAGTCCTTTGCTAACATGGCAGCAGTTAAGCTTCATTACATTCATTTATTGAACATGTAGATACTGAAAGTTACACCATTCTGTCTTCATGGGACTTATGCACTAGTGGGAAGAAACATTTTCACCAAGGTTACACATACATAACAGATTAGGAAAACACACACACACACACACACACACACACACACACACACACACACACACACACACGGCAGCGAATGTGTCCCAGGGGTGAGGTGTGCACTGACACCACAGTGTTTTGAAGGAGGCTGGGTATGCTAAGACACAGAGCTAGCTATCTAGGGGAGTTTCCTAGAAACAGAAAAACCAGAGTTGAAACAGGTTTAAGAGGGAAGATCTGGGGGCAGGGGAAGGGGCTGCTTGATGTTCAAGTGGGGCTAGGAAGTGGCTGGATTTCGGGGGGTGGGTGGAGGGAGAGAGTGCAAGGAGAGACAGCTATAATTGGGGGGCGTTTGGAGGATGGTGTGGGAACCTAGCTCAGCGGAAACTTCCTGGTCTACAAGAGAGACCCTAGTGAGGACTCGTAGTAATGGAGGACACCAAGTCCAAACTGGCCCTCTTTTGTAGCCAGGCAAGGCTTCCAGTGGTGGGTCTGGGTGACATTCTGTTCAGGTGTTGGCCAAGGAGGTCCCATGGAGATCTCTAAACAGCCCAGGCTGGTGCTAGGGCAGAAGGTCACCCTCTGAAAAATGACAGCAGGGGGTAGGTGGGTGGGAGGGGGCGGGGCGGGGCATTTTCAATGGCCACTCCCACTCAGCTCATTAAACAGAGAGAGGTTGAGCTGGTTGCAGGCATGGACTTCACTCCTACATTCTAGTCTCTTTGGTGTGGTAAGGTATTCTGCAGGCTATGGAAAGAGCAACCCCAACACCAACCCAGCCACAAAACTCTCCATCTACAATCTGTCCTTTCTGTAAGATGTGCTGGGGCAATGGTGTCCCAGGACATGTGGGGAGTGGCCAAACAATGTTTGGTTTCACCCCACTAGAGGGAGCCCATGATTTAACCTGCCTGGATGACTAGGAACAGTAGACTGGATAGCCCAGAGACCTCGGGTAGAACCAAACAGGACTGGCAATAAAATAAAATGAAATATAAAATCAATGAAATGATTCCTAATGATATTCTGCTATATTCATAAATTGGTGCCTTGTCCAGTCATCATCAGAGAGGCTTCCTCTGGCAGCAGATGGGAGCGGGTGCAGAGACCCACAGCCAGACAACATGTGGAGAGAGAGAGTTTAAATTAGAGGTCTCCATTAGGTCCCTCCCCTCGGAGATTGGGGAACTCCATGGAAGAGGGAGAGGAAAGACTGTAGGAGTCAGAGGGGATGGAGGACACCAGGAGAACATGGCCCACTGAATCAACTAAGCAGGGCTCACATGGGCTCACAGAGACTGAAGTGGGAAGCATGGGGACCTGTATGGGCCTGCACCAGGTCCTCTGAGTATATGTTATGGCTGTTAGCTTGTTTTTTGTGGGACTCCTAACAGTGGGAGTTGGGGTGTCTCTGACTCTTCTGCCTGCTCTTGAGACCCTTTTCCTCTTATTGGGTTGCCTTGTCCAGCCTCAACATGAGGGTGTTTGCTTTGTCTTATTGTATCTTGGTTTGTCCTGTCTGGCTGGCTGCTGTCTCTTGGAGGCCTGCTCTTTTTTGAAGAGGATATGGAGAGGGAGTGGATCTGGGGGAGAGGGGAGGTGGGAAGGAGCTGGGAGGAATGGAGGGAGGGGATACTCTGGTTGGGTGCATTGTTTGAGAGAAGAATCTATTTTTAATAATAAAGAATTTCACACACACGCATTCTAAGGGCCACAGGATTTGGGGACTGTATTTGGGAGGGCAAAGACTATTTTGGTTTTCTCTGGATTGGCTTCTTTTAAGCAGCACACAGGAAAACATCAGCCCATACTCTGTGAATAAAGCAAAGTGATTTTTGAACCAAGGACCCTCTTCTCAGGGCTTTCTCTTGGCACAGAAGTAGTTAAATGAGAAATGGCAGCCTTAATGATCTACAGAGCAATGCAAGCAGGTGGCTGGTGATCATGTCAGACAGGCCATGGCTGGCACGGTTAGGAAGAAGTGCTTCTTGGGATAGGTGAAATTTCAGACCCTTTTGCTTGATCTCTACCAGTATTAACCTCAGGGGTCTGCTTCCACAGAACGATGTCACATGGCCCCTGCAATGGTTTTCTGTATCCAGTTGAGATATTTGTTTGTAAGGAGAATGTAGACGCCAGGCTTTTTGGGGTCACCACATTTCCCAAAGGAAGTGACACCCCTGAAAATGTTATCACATATCAGAGGGCTTCCAGAATCCCCCTGGAACAGAAAGATATGTGTCATGAGTGTGCTGCTTTTCCAAGATACTTACTAATCATTTTATCCATCCATCCATCCACCCACTCATCCATCCATCCATCCATCCATTCCTTTTATTTCTTTTTCCTGATTTAAAAGCAAATTTTAAATCTCCTTTAACTAGAGGATAATCATGTGATGGTAAATAAGACTCAGAAAGACAAATAGCCCA
Source organism: Peromyscus californicus insignis (assembly GCF_007827085.1). NCBI lineage: Eukaryota > Metazoa > Chordata > Mammalia > Rodentia > Cricetidae > Peromyscus > Peromyscus californicus. The sequence goes on from NW_026294480.1 coordinate 42,773,035, forward strand.
TTTTTTTTTTCTTATACGTAGAAACTAGACTAAAAATTGAGAATGAGGGGCTGAGTCAGGAGAATTACCGTGAGTTCTAGGCCAGCCTGGGCTACAATGTAAGTCCCTGTCTCAAAAAACAAAACTAAATCAAAGGGATGACATGATATGACAGTAAGTTGAGGAGAGTTTGGAAGAGGAAGGGGACTGGCAGGCAGGTGGGGGAGGACAGAGAGGGTAAGACAGCATGTGTGACTAGTACACAATGTGTGGTGCGTGCGTGGTGTTTGTGTGTGTTAGTGAGTGAAAATTCCGTGATGAAACCCATTATTCTTCACACTGCATGTACTCTAACAAAACTGAATGAGAAAAATGAATCAAGTAAAAGAGGTTCTCAAAATGAAAAACAACCTAAAAATCTCCTCCACCACTTCTCAGCCCTTAGCATCTGTGTATGGACTTTTTAGTTTACAGGTGTCTATGTTTTCCAGGCATTCACCCCTTTCAAAAGGCAGTTCTGGGGCAGCAGAGATGGCTCAGAGGTTAACAGCACTGGCTGTTCTTCCACAGGTCCTGAGTTCAATTCCCAGCAACCACATGGTGGTTCACAACCATCTGTAATTTGGTCTGGTGCCCTCTTCCGGCACGTAGGCAGAACACTGTATACATAATAAATTAAATCTTTTAAAAAAAGGCAGATCTGCAGCAGTGAAGAATCATTTCTATCAGTAAGACAGGAGAGAATACAAGTCTCCTTTCATTGACCTGTGTTCTCTTTTTAAATTGAATAATAATTATTAATAACTAATACATAATTATGATTAATAAATATTATCAACAGTTATTATTAATTATTATCTCTCTGTCTCTGTATATATGTATGTATGTATGCTCATGTGCCACAATGTGGAGGTCAGGACAACTTGTGAGAGTTGATTCTCTCCTATTTGGAATCTGGGGATGAAATTCAGACTTGGCAGCAAGCACCTTTACATGCTGATCCACATTGCTGTCCCTTCAAAAAATTAAAAAAAGTTTATGTGTTTTCTCTCTTGGTCAGTCTGTCAGGGGGAAGACATATGTTTGGGGCAATTAGAAAGCATGAGATGGGGTCCCAAATATGCCCTTCTCCAAGGAGGACACTAGCTAAGTCATCTCAGACGGAAGAGCACATTTGATATCTCAAAACAATTTTTAGGTTATTTTTTTTTTCTCCAGGAATTTGTGAGTTCTCATTTTACCTTATTTCTGGCCATGTACTGGAAATGACCATTAGAAAATAGAGACCGCTCCCTGAGGGGGGTCTGCCAAGGGGTGGAGAATGGCACCACCACTCTAGGGACAAGCAGGGGTCCTCAGACACAAAAGGGAATGGCAGCTGTTCACCGTGTTCTTTCTAGAAGATCCTCTAAACCCTTCATTCCCCAGAGTCAAAGGATGCTTAGACGTTTTAATTTACGTACGCTGCACGAATCGTCTTCCCCTCGCCTGCCGCCGGCACAGAGCATGCTGTTGTCCACCAACTGCTTGAAATTGTAGTGCGCTGGATTGTTGCAGACTCTTCGGTCAATCACGGTGACGTTGACTTCTCTCAGGATGTTGGAAACTTTGCAAGAATCTCTTTTGGTGCTCCCCCATCCAGCCACACGACACTTGGTGTGGGGCTTCACATCCTCTCCTCTTTGGGGGAGGCGAAGGATTCCCACAGCTTTGGTTATAGCTGCTTTACCATCCAGCTGAAAACACAGAGTTGTTTATGGCCTCATGCACCTAGGCAGGCAGAGGAAGAAATGCAACCTGAAGTGTAACCAAGGGAGTTGAGAGAGCATGAAGGGGTGGGGATGGAGCTGCTTCACACCATCCAGGAAGCAAGGCAGGAGTTAGCGTAGGGATGAGAGGCGACCCAGGGAAGGCCAGGGCTGGTGGTCTCTAGGAAAACAGTGGGAGAGGTTAGGTTGGAAGTATGGGGACAAGGAAGGTGAGGGTCCTGTCGAGGTGAACGGAGTCCCGTGGCTCTCTCTCTACCCCCCGGTGGTGAGGATGCAGAAGCCCTGGGCTCAGTCTCATGTCTTGCTTATGAAGTTCACCATCAACCCGTCTGCAGCTTTGAGAGACACTGCGGGCCGCTCCTGCCTCACTCTCTTCTGGTCCTGTCTTCTTTGTCCTACGTTCTACATCACTCTTGATGTGTCTGGTCATGTCACCCTCCTGCTTAAAACACTCCCCTATAACACTCAAATCCTAGCCGAGACTTACAAACTCCACCTTTGTTTCTGTGTCCATTTTACCCCTCCACTTCAAATGTCATCTTAACTCCTTTCTCTCCTCTTCCTCCAAGCTATTCTATTTCACACACGGTGTTCTTCCTATCTAGAAAGCGCCTTCCTCCCTTTTTCCTGGTACCCAGCAGGATTCTTTGACCACCTGCTCTTCCCTAGTGCTCCCATGTTATCTTGGTCGTGGATAAACAGAACACTGTCAGTTCAGAGTCAGTAGTTTATCCGTCTGCCTCTCTCTAGACTGAGCACCTGTAGGGGAAGTCCCACTTAGAACTTCTCTTCTGTGGCAGAGGTAGGCAGGCTGCACTAATCACTGAGCAGTGGCCTTCATCCTCCTGGTAGTTCTTAGCTTCCTTAAGACTGTCATGACCAGACAAGGTGAACCCAATGAAGGGAACAAGCACAGGATGGCTCTGTAGTCAAGTTTGAGTAGGGACAAAACTGATGTCATTGTCCACAACCCCCAAATGACCAAACACCATTGGCTAAAATTCACGACGGATATGTCCTTACAATCACAACATTGGCTCTTTGCCTTCTGCTTCCTGGGTAAGTAAAACTGTAAAGATGCTTCATCACAGAACCAACCCACTCGCTGACAACACCCCCTTCAGAGCAGACCCAGTTCCTCGGTGCTCTACCAGACTGCCAGGCAGAGCTTGAATCCTACAAGAGGGCTCCCGGCATGTCCTCTCACTGAGTCTACCCCAGCAGTTTCCCAGAGTGGCCATCTCCCCTGCTGAGTGAGTGTCAGTCAGCACAGACATGTGTGACTCTGGGGGAGTTCTGGTGGCCTTGGGTCAATGAGCAGCACCACTGTAGACTGCCTGGTCCTGCAATGGTAAGAATTTGTGAGAAACAGTTGAGCGGAACGGGAAGGAACATCGGGGTGAAGGGCTGGATCCTTGCCCTACTGAGGAACCTCACACTTGGAATCCATCTTGTGAGGGCTGGTTTATGCTGTGTGTGTATGTGTGTGCTCGCGTGCGCGTGCTCTCTCTCTCTCACACTCATGTAGTAATTGGTTTCAGGTTACACTGTCTGTTTACTAAAAGTTATGAGAAAAAACCAAAAAATGGAAGCATATTTACCTGAAGGAGTTGAAGATCTCCTTGAAATGTCTCAGGATCGTAGCACGGGTAGGAAATTGCCCTTTTAATGGAAAACATCTGTTCGAGTTTCTCTGTCTGAGACACAGAGTGGGCACCAAGAATAATTTGAGGCTTGCCTCTCCTGAAAAGAAAATCATGCAGTATTTAAGTTAGAGACTAGAGTAAGCTCAGCTCCAGGTATAATTTCCCTCAGTGTTTGCAGATGGCTTCATATTTATAAACAAACACAAAATGGGGCCGGGGTTTATAGAACCCTTTTTTTGGTGTTTTGGTGTCTTCTACCTAAGACTTCCCACATGTGTTAGGACACATTCAAGTTGCCCATGTCTTTTCAAGGAGAAAGCAACCAGGAAGGGAGTCTCTGACTTAGGAAAAAAACATGAGTTGGAATGTCCTGGAGAGGGTGTGGAACAGGGCTTCCCTGGACAGGCACTGAGGCCCTGGGCTAGAGGAACTGGACTCTGCTGCAGTAAAGGAGGAGCTTCCGCTGCTTTGGATTTGTGCAGCAAAGTCTGTCTCCTAGTGGCCTTCTGGGTTGATGACACCCAGTGGGAAGATCCAACCCAAAGGCATATCGAGAGGCTTGCCTTTATGTGCTCCAGGAAAATAGTGAACCTTGCTGTTGTATTCAAAATAGAAAAGGTGGTCCAAGGCATGCTTTTAGGAACTTGAAGGAAGAGATGCCTTTATAGGGATACTGTGAAACCAAGAATTGCACACCCATACCCAGACAAACACGGACAGCCCTCCTACACACACACACACACACACACACACACACACACACAAAACACAGACAGTCCTCCTACACACACACATGCACACACATACAGACAGACAAACAGAGACAGCCCTCCTACACACACACACACACACACACACACACACACACACACACACACACTCACTACCCCTACCCCCCTACCCTGCTGCCTCCCATATGGACGTATACATAGATACACACAGATACACCCTCACCAAACACATACAGAAGCAAATGGAACTAGAGCTAACTCCTAATCTAGTTTATGAACCAATGACAGATGAGAAAAACTGTATCCCAATTTGTTGGGTCAACTTGGCACTAACCAGTCCTGTCAATTAACAGATTTGTCAGTGGTTAGCTTTCTTGTTTGCATAAATTGTGCTGATGTTCTTACTTGACAAACTTTATTTTGTACCACAGCATAACTTCATATATAATTTTAAGCTGAATCTTTGGTTTAGGCAATTTGTGCCAGAGTGAGCGCAGAGAATATACAGTATTGCTTACCAACAACAGGCACCAATTAAAGAATAGTAGTTCTAGCCGGGCGGTGGTGCACGCCTTTAATCCCAGCACTCGGGAGGCAGAGCCAGGCAGATCTCTGTGAGTTCGAGGCCAGCCTGGGCTACCAAGTGAGTTCCAGGAAAGGCTCAAAGCTACACAGAGAAACCCTGTTTCAAAAAAAAAAAAAGACTTATAAAAAAAAAGAATAGTAGTTCTACCTGATAAATATGACCCTGTCTTTAAAATAATGACTCAAACCATTAGTTTAAGCTATAGAGTATTGATATTTTTCACACAAAGAGTAGTAATTTCCTACGATCACTCTAAAATATCATACTAAGGTGGGAAAAGACCAGTGATAGCGAATAAACGAGCTGTAACCATAGGAGACACTCAATGTGATTGATATTGATTGTGTAAAAGATGCTTATGAACCAAACAGGGAACAAAAGACAGATTGTGTGGGGGCGGTTAACTGGGTGAGTTCACTGAGTGCTGTTATTTCCCTGTCTTTCAACTTCTAATACGGTTGATATTTAGAGTGGTATTATGCATTTCAGTCTTATTCTATATTATCTGGCCTTGTTTATGAGGCAAGTATTACAACAGTGTGGAGGCCCACAAAGGTTTCCTAGTGAGATCTGAGCTTGCTTTACCCAGCAGGGCTGCATTAGAGGATTGCTTGACCACATGTGTGGTTACCAGGTGATTGGAAGGGTCTGCACTTGGCTGTGCTAGGGGGAGGTCTTTCGCTCCACCCCTTGGCATTCCTATAAAAAGTTCCTTTAGACGAGACAGAAGGGGCCGGTGGATATTGATCCAGGCCCTCATGAGGCTATCCTGTGTTTCTATCTGTTTCTCTCCCCTCTATCTTTCTACCTAATATCTATTATCCCTCTCTCCTCAAGAGTCCCCTGGGGAAAAAGTGGGGGCGGGTTCCCCCATGAAGCAGGATATGATGTTGATTATGGGTACCCACTGCTTTCTCCATTCTACACTGATTGCGGCTCTGGACTGGATGGCTGTGAGTCAGCACTGGGAGTGAGAGGAGCAGGGATGACTTACAGGTCACAGTGAGCAGCCGTCAGGACCCAGTTCTCGTGGACCAAGGCCCCTGCGCAGATTCCTAGTCCTTTGATCAGAGCCATGTAGCGTCTGGCATGAGAGGGCACTTCATTTCCTCCTATAATTCCCTTACAGGAGTCTGGAAAAACTAAGAGATCGATAGAGAGTGACATCCTTGCTCATGTAATCATCCTTTACCTACCCCCCGGAAAGTTTGGCAAAAAAAAAATTACGTTGCAAATTCTTAGATGTGTGTCCTGTGCCAGAAAAGAACAGATCAAGCTCCCAGGCTCTGGCTAGGGCTTGCTGCTGGAGCATTTGCCCCATGGCTGTGTTCCCAGCCACACATGCTGCTCCATAGCATTTGTTTGCACTCAGCTTAGTGCTTGGCTTCTGTTTTTTGTTTGTTTTCTGAGACAGGGTCTCATGTAGCCCAGGCTAGCTTCAAACTTGTTAGGTAGTCAAGGCTAGCCTTTATCCTTCCTCTGCCTCCCAAATGCTAGGATTACAGGTATGCTACCATGTCAGGCTTGAGTTTAGCTTTATTAAGTTTCATTGTAAGTAAACATCCCTACTTTTAAATTATATTTTTATGCCATATGCCTAAATTGATGCTCTCTCTCTCTTTCTCCCTCTCTCTTTCCTACTTTCTCTGTTCTTTCTACTTCTGCTTTATTACCCAATTTTTCTCATTATGGCTAAGTGACAAATATGTAGAATGCTTTTCTTTGTGCATAATAATTTATTGTCATGATAATAACCTATAGCCCATATTTAAACCATACATTCATTCCATAGACCCACTTGAGAGAATGGTTTGGAACCAGGAAACATATGTGTTAAATAAGCATCCTGATTCTGATGCGGGCAGTTCTCTGAGCTGCAGAGGACTGTGGATGTGTGTAGGAAAGTAGTGATTTATCCCAACTTTGATGCTGTGGCCTGTCATCACCAGCAGATGGCATTTTACAGAGAGTCATCTGATACTTGTTAGAGACATCCCAGACCACCAAGTGGCCAGAAGCTGGAGGGCTGGAAGGGAGTAGGGAAGACGGAGTTGACAGCATCCTTGATTGGACCACCCCCCCTCCACCCCACCCCCAACCCACGCCCAGGCTTGGCTCTAGCCTCAAACAGAGTTTCTCAGTTTGCATGGTGACTAATTCTCTATGCTCTTATTCAGAAGCAAAGATACCGAGAGCCTTCTTGAATTGTCATGGATGAAAAAAATCGATTATTAGTAAAACATGGACTCATGTAAGTAAAAAAACAAAACACCTTAGCATAATGCCTGGACAGGAAAAAGTACTTGTTGGGCTAGTCTGTCTATAAAGAAATTCAGCCCACTGATTTGGTTTTCTGAGCCCATGTTAGCCATCTTCTGGGCATTCTAGGTCTGTATTGCATACCATCATCCACTTCATAGATGTTAAGGTTATAGGTTTTTAAAATTATTTTATGTGTATAAGTGTTTTTCCTGCATGCATGCCTGTGGAGATCAGAAGAAAGCATTGGATCCCCGGGAACTGAAGTAATGATGGTAGTGAGCCACCATGTGGGTGCGGGGACTGAACCGGGGTCCTGTGCGGGACTTACTGTGCAAGAACTCTTAACGGCTTCCCGTGCCCTCTGTTGTACGAATCGAGGACTTCTTTTCTAATTAATTCACAATCATCCCATTTTTTCACAACAGTTTTTGAGTATCTGCTGTTAAAACGGGCCCAGGAGTGAACGGAACACAATTCTCTCCATCCAAGACCACAATCCTGATCTCTCTGCATAACCGTATCATAAATTCTTCCTTAACAGAGTTCAAACCACATATTTAAAATGTAGGTGGGTTTCGTCAGGTGATTTTGTAAAGCTCAGGGTTCAGGGAGGTTAGAGTGGTCAGGAAGTCTCTTTTCTGGACACTGACGCCCCCTACAGGTGGGACACTGGGGTATTGGCCTTAAAAACTTGCTCTATTCCATAGCATGTTTATTATCTGTAGTCAGTTTTAGTAAATATATTAAAAGTAAAGGAAAAAAATTCAGAACCTCCAGTGACAGCAGTAATGGAGTATCTGTGACACCATTTGTATCTGACACCGCTCATAATGTTAACTACAGCGGAAGACAGGTGATATTTTTCTAGGTAGATAAGAAGGATGAAGTTTAAACACCCAAGTTCACACCACTAACAATGCCCGAGCACCGTCCTAACACAGGAAGTGCAAACCCATATTTTCCCATCGTGAAGCACGGTCTCCTCCAGTCGTGGCTTCTTACACAGTCTTTTCTTTTCTTTTAGCATTTTTCTTACAGCGTTATGAGAATCTAATAACACAAGGCCTACACATGCAATTTAGCTATTTACACATGGCTTTGGGAGAGCTGTGGACTTTCTGATGTCTAAGCATGGCCTTGAATAGGTGCCTAGATCCTGTGCCAGTGTGCCAGCTCTGAAGGTGTGGTTGAACCTGAAGTCAGAGCTCAAGCCCAGTGCTTCTACAAACTAGTTGCATGTTCAGCTCATACAGTAACCTTTCTGGTCTTGGTTTCCCAAGTGTGAAATGGAGATGATTTCACAGACACTAAGATGTTCAACTGAGCCAGTGTCTATAGACAGTTAGCATACTGCTAATTTTTATTTGAGGAATTTTGTTAAGGACAGGCATTTGTTCCTGTGCATTTGTATGAATGCATGTGTGTGCGAGTGTGGGCGTGCATGTGTGTATGTAGTCAAGATTATTTTGTACTGATACTGTTATTTCCTTCATCATCCCACAACTGGGCATGAACACAGCTACAAACAAAATCTTGAAACTAAACGTTGGAAGACTTATCTGAGAGCATTCGGTTGTACTTATGTAATTGGCAGGTCAGTTAATACAGCCCTGGACATCCCCACTTTAATGGCACTGGCAGTTTTCCATTGAAAGACCTTGCTTGGTAGAGTCTGAATTGTAAGAGACACCAGGTATGGCTGATGCTTTCATGGTATCACCTTAGACACTTTGGACTTTTTTTTTTTTTTTTAAATCTGGTGTGCCTTTTAGATAGCAGAGACAAAGGGTGCCTTAAAAATGAGTGGTGGGGGTTATCATTTTCTTTCCTTTTTTATATAACATTTAGCATAAATTAAACCAATATAGATTTCTATTTCCTCAGGAGCAAAAGGAAAAAGCATCCAAAAGTATGTCTTACCTCCAGAAATGAGAAGGAAAAAGATGGCCCTGGGGAGAAAGGAGGCGGGAGGCACCCTGCTGTTGCCGATATCCATCCCCATCTGGAGAGTGCTGTTCCAGGTGTTGGCTTCAGTAATACAGGAGACACAGCTGTTTGCCCTCTCTCCTCACCCCTCTCTCTTGTGTTATGCAGAAGCTGTAGGTATTTTATTACTGGAAAGTTGAGTCGTATTTTATCTGTGGTGTGGGTACTTACTTGTTTCATAAATTGAGGTTATTTCCTTTGGGGTTAGATGTGTCCTGTCCAAAAGGGCAAATGTGAAGTCATGGGACTATGTTAATTTATATAAAAAAATTAAAAAGAAAATTGTGCTTAAAAGGAAGTAATCCGATACAAATGGACTAAATCTGAATAGATACTTCTTCCGAGAAGTCTGTGGTGGCCAACAAGCAGGTGCAGAAATCACCAGGGAAGTGTAAATTTATTAGAACGGTTATCATCAAGAATAACCTGCTATCGAGCATGTGTGAAGGAGTCACTCTTGGACTCTGTTAATGGGACTGCACATTAGTACAGGCTTCATGAAAATAGTATGGGATTCCTTAAAACTGAAAACAGATCTACTATAGAATCCCACAATCCCACTGCTGAGTGTATATGTCCAAAGGAGATGAAATTATTATATCAAAGAGCTACCTACAGGGGCCAAAGAGATGGCTCAGTGGTTGAGAGCACTTGCTGTTCTTACAAAGGACCAGATTTAATTTCCTAGTGTCCGTGGGGACAGCTTACAGCTGCCTGTAACTGCAGCTCCAAGGGGTCTGATGTCTTTTCCCGGCTTCCTTGGATACCCGAATGCATGTACACATACACATGGACATATACAAATAAACATACAAACATATACTCATAAAATTAAAATCTTAAAAAAACCCCAGAGATATTTACATGCCCATTTTTATGGTAGCATCGGCCATACGGGCTATGACCGAGAATCAACCTAGGCTGCTCATCAGTGGGTTAATGATCCCTCCTATGAAGACTCTCCATGACTGTCTTGTACAATCTGTTCTTCATATCACTATGATAGTAGGTTCTGGTGGGTTTTGGATAGGAGAGGGTGGGTTTCTCTCTGGGATGAAGCAAAGTCATGAGAACTGCAGTGAATGGGAAGGTGGGGAGAACAGGGTTCCTATAGTCCCTTTGTCCAGTCAGCCAGCAGGCAAAGAGCAGGTTCACTGCCCAGGACAGGATGAGAGTAATTGGTCCACATCCTACAAAGAAAGTAGAGGAGCACTAGGTGATGAGGGAGGAGGATATGTGGGTCCCAGGGTTGCCCTGGGATGGATGGTGCTTGTACCTAAGGACAGAGGTGATGGAGCAGTTGCCGTAACCATGGCCTGACAGTTACAAGGCAATGATGGCTTCGACAGGAAGTCATTGTATCCAGCCATAAACCAAGAACAACCAAACGACTGGCCAGCGTTGAGAAAGCCCTGGAATGTGTAGCTGAGAAAACACGTGGTATTTCAACAGGAGATTGGTAGTGGTGGAGACTGTAGCCTTTGCTACTCTACTTAAGTCTTTTTAGAGGTCATGGATCCACAAACCTGGAGGGGACTCTGAGAAAATGTGTACCACTAGTTACCTGTGGGGAGCTCTCTCTTCTCTCTCTCTCTCTCTCTCTCTCTCTCTCTCTCTCTCTCTCTCTCTCTCTCTCTCTTTTTTCTCTCTCTCTCTCTCTCTCTCTCTCTCTCTCTCTCTCTCTCTCTCTCTCTCACACACACACACACACACACACACACACACACACACACACACACACACACACAGAGGCTTCACATGCATTGTAGAGGCCCATTATCACAGGAGGCCTGGCTAAGAACCTTTATCGTACACCAGTGAGGTTCCTCAGGTGATCTCTGCCTCATGTGCTTAGGTCTCTTATGCTCCCCAGAGGTTACCATAGAAACCAGCTTCACATAGATCCACCCAACATTCCTTTAACTTAGTCCCTTATAGTGCAATTCTCATCTTGCTTTTCTGGCTATTCCCATCGCTATTGGGTGTGAGATGTCAAAAGGTTTTCCTGGATGATTCAGAACAAGAGATAAGGGCAGGAAATGCCTTATGAGGAAAATCCCACCAATGTACACAGATCCAGTGTAAGATATCTCTTTCGCCTGTCCTGGGTAAATTAAACAAACTGATTTTCAGAAAGGACCTAGAAAGTAGCCCCACTGTGCCCATTCCAGAGCTGGCTGTGGTGGCAGTGAACCTGGCAGAGACTTGCCCTCACCCCTTCAAATTTCCATCCTGCTGCTCTGGGTCACCCCACCTAATAACACAGGAGCAGCTGAGATTTTTCTACAGACCCTTCTTTTCAAAGGCAAAGGTTTTCCAGTATTCTCATTTTATCTGTGTTACGCAACACATGTAAGCAATGAAAATATGAGGATATACTTTAGGACTGGGGCGATGGCTCAGTAGGAGGTGAAGTCATTTGTCTCTAAGTCTGATGACAAGTTCGACTCCCTGGGACCCACATGGTGGAAGAAGAGAGTCAACTCCTGTGCTTGTCATCTGACCTTCATGTGTGTGTGTTGTAGCATGCCTACCTACACACACACACACACACACACACACACACACACACACACACACACACTCCTAAATGTACAAAGAAAAGAACATATTTTAACTCTATGTTGTAAAAAGAACTTGTGCTGGGTGGTGATTACAGAAGATGAACTATTTTATTATTTATATAATTATATTTTAAATATTTTTGTAATAAATTGTTAAGGACAGAATTATTGATAAAATATTAAAATACCTTTAAGGTGAATGTTAATGATTAATTTTTTTTTCTACATGACATTTATTCTATTTTGCTAGTCTTTCTTTTAGAATGTAGGCTCCATCCAGGTGTTTTGGTGCGCACCTTTAATCCCAACACTTGAGAGGCAGAGGCAGGTGGATCTCTGTGAGTTCAAGGCCAGCCTGGTCTACACAGCAACTTCCAGGCTAGCCAAGGATACATAGTGAGACTCTGGCTTAGGAAAAAAAAATTTAAAATGTTGGTATCATCAGAGATGGGTGACATTAATGGACATTTAAACACGTCTTTATTAATTCTTTGAGAATTTTATACACTGTATTTTGATAATATCCATCCCCTCCCCCATATCCTCCCAGACTCATCCCCTCATTGCATGCACACTCAACTTTGTGCCCTTATTTTTTAAAAACAAAACAAAACAAAACAACAAAAACAACCCATTACATTGTATCAGTGTTGGCTATATAGTGTTAAGTATAGACGAATTTCTAAATGGTCTTATTAAATAAAGAACATGGAGCCAAATATAGGGGTGAAAGCCTTAGAGAGATCAGGGAAATAGGAATAGCCACTAGCCAACCTTGCCTCATCAGCTCTGCAGCTTCCAAATGCGAGCTACTTCCTGTCTTACCCACGCCTTTATTGCCTTACTGTTCTGCCCTCTCATTGGCTATTTCAGCCCACCTACCTCACTTCCTTGTCACTGTCTGTCTGTACAGACCTCCAGGTCTCTATGGTTGGTACTGGGATTAAAGGCGTGTGTCACCATGCTTGGCTCTGTTCCCTAGTGTGGCCTTGAACACCCAGAGACCCTGCCTGATGATCAGATTAAGGTCGTGTGCTGCCTGACTTTTTGTTTACTTAAAATGGCTGGCCTTTCCCCCTGATCTCCAGGAAAGCTATATTAAAGCACAAATAAAATATCACCACAGTTAGGTGTGTGCCATCCACTAAAAAGACAACTTTCTCTCTCTCTAAGCAGCTATCAGTTACTAATAGCTCCTTGGTTAGGGGGTGGGCTTAGTACCTACCTCCTGACTCCATGCTTGGACTTCGTTTGGAGTGAACTTGGGCAGATCTTGGGCATGACAGAACTGCTGTGCGCTCACACGCGCAAGCACGCTGTTTTATCCAGAAAACAAAACAAAACAAAACAAAAACCAAAAAAAAAAAAAAAAAAAACCCCACTGTTTCTTTATAGTCACCCACCGCCTCTGGCTCTTACAGTCCCTCCTTCCCCTCCTCCATGATGGTCCCTGAGCCTGGGGAGGAGATGGGTGTGAAGTCGATGTCCCATTTACGTCTGAGAACTCTACAGTCACTTATTTTCTGAACCTTGACCGACCGTGGCTCTCTGTGTTAATCGCCATCTATGGTAAAAAGAAGCTTCTCTGATGCGTTTTTTAGAGATGTGCGAATCCACAGGTACGCCGAGGAGTCGTTGGAAGCTAGTTTAATACTATTTCCAATTGGCAGTGTAATAGTGGTAGGTTCTCCCCTAGGGCCGCTGACCTATCTAGCCACAGTTCTTGGCCTCCATAATGGGGTCAGATATGGGTTCCATCTTATGGAGTGGGTCTTAAATTGAATCAGAATGTGGCTGGTTACTAACATGATTCTATTTGTCACTACTGCAAACAAATGATGGCAGATACTGGTGTTGATGTGGGGAAACATTTACTCATTGCTGATGGGAGTGCAAACAGGTACAGCCACTGTGGAAATCAGTGAGGAAGTTCATCAAATAACTGGAAATAGATTTACACTACTATTGGACATATACCCCAAGGACTCTACATCTCACTACAGAGAGAGTTGCTAATTTGTGCTCATTGCTGCTCTGTTCACAGCACAGATGTTCATCAACTGAAGAGTGGTTAAGGAAATGTGGTTCATTTTTACAGTAGAATGAAAATAATTTTTACAGATTGTTCTAGTTGCTGACAATTCCCTTTAAGGCCTGAAACCTTTTTCTATTTAGTATGACTTCCCATGTTTGAACTTTTTATGTCTAAAACATCATTTCATATAAGATACCTAATTGGAACACCAGGTTTACTTATTAAACTATGTTTTACTGTGATAATACTATTTATATTACTTGTGTAATTCCAAATCAATTTGCTGTTGATATCTTTGTTAAAAACTGTCCATGTTAGCCTGTTTTGAGATGCAAAACTATAAAGCTGAATTAAGACATCACCTTAGTTTTCTATTGTGTGATAAGACACCATAATGAAGCCAATTAATAAAAGAAAGTGTTTAATTTGATGTTTACAGTTTCAGAAGGTTGGTCCATGACCATCATGGCAGGGAGCATAGCCCAGGCAGGCATGGCACTGGAGCAATAGCTGAGAACTCACATCTTGAGATGCAACCAAGAAGCAGAGAAAGCTAACTGGGAATGGTATGGACTTTTGAAATCCCAAAGCTTGCCCTGAGTGACACACCTTCAAGGCTGTGCCTCCTAATCCTTCCCAAACATTCTCATTCAAATCACCGCATGTTGTACTCTGTTTTTTATTATCTACAGCGGCTGTTCCTTAAGCAATGGCTATCCTAGTTAGAGATTGCAACTCCTGCAGATAGGGTTTGACTGCAAGGGCTGCAGCCTGAGGGGATTCTGTTCTCTCAGGCACCGACTCTTTCAAAGCTACTAAGGGAAATTTTGCCTAAATCTAAAGAACTCATGATTCATTGGTTTAGGTGGAATTCTGCTCGCTCAGAGAGGCTGAATAACAAGTAGTTAACTTTCTCCCTTTGCTGGTGTCTTCCAAAAAACCCAGCATCCTTCTCTTAACCCCCACTTACAAAATCCTTGCTACACTTGGTTTCTTCCTACCACTTTCTGTCAGCTACTTGCTGACTCAGCTTCCTGCTTACAGGTTAATTTTATTTAATCAAACACATATTTGAATTGTTAACAAAAGCAGTAGGGAAAAACTCAACACACTTTAAAATAACATTCCCCAACAACCACAGACATGTTCTCTGCATCTAAGAGCCTCGCCACCCAGAGGAGACACTCTCCTAATGTACTTTTTTCCCCTCATAGTTCACCTGTCCACCTCCATCTTTATCTGTCTGTCCATCCATGCATGTGTTGTGCCCAGGTCACAAGACCCCCAAGCAAGACTACCACAGAGCCTATATCCAATGCAAGCACACAGAGTTTTTTTTAATAACAAAGCAAGCAAGCCTGGGGCTTGGTCCATGTTCAACATCTGACACAGCGGGTGAAGGAGAACAGCCCGAGCACTCACTTTAAGGGGTTTATATCAGAAAGGTTTACGTACAGCTTGGGATTGGATGAGGGGGCTGGGGTGAGGTAGTTCTTTGAAGTTACCGGCTGAACTATAAGCATTAGGTTACTGTTGGCTAACAGGATTCAGGGTATCTACAGAGACATAAACTTTTACTCCTTATGTCCTGCTTTTGTTGAACCCAGAATATGTAGATTTATTGTTTCAGCCTTATCTTCTCATGAGTTCAACTTCTGGTTAGTTCTAAAACTTCTGGTCAGCAAATACCTTTGGGGAGTGGGAAGCGTCTCTCAAGATGGTTACTGATTTTTCCCTTTCACATGTATCCATCCATCCACCAATCCCTCTACCAGCCTACTCACTCAGTCTTTAATGAACATCTCTTGTGTCCAGGCACTGTAACAGGCATGAAAAGTGGTGTTGTTTTTATTGAAAAGTAGAATTAATACTATTTCTCACAATGGAGTTGATATATTTAAATAAGTTTCTCATTTAGTACATTTCTGGTTGGGTCCTATTTGCTGGACACAGTGCTAGATGAAAGGATAAACCTTAGACCTCAGGACCTGGTCTATACAGGGACTTTAAGTAGCCAGTGTTTCAGGAACTTCAGTGTGGGTAGCAATGAGAGGTGAGGTGAGAGAGTTGGGAGCATTATGGTGAACTTTGAGCATCATGATAAATAAGGCCTACAGCTGTAAAAGGACAAGGGGGAGCCACTCGGGTTTTTAACCTTTATTCAGAATTTTTTTCACACAACGTATTTTGATCATATTCTCTACTCTCCATCAATTTCCCATAAATCCCCCTTGCCTCCCTATGTATCCACTTCATGTTCATTCTATCTCTCTCAAAAAAGAAGAAAAAGAAAAACTAAAACAAAACGAAAACCCAGTAAGACAAAACAAAATGTAAACAAAACAAAAAAGTACACAAAAACCATGGAGTTTACTTTATGTTGGCCAACTATTCCTGGGCATGGGGCTCACTCTGGAGTATGGTTGATATAACCCACCAAAACTCCACTGCAGAAAACTGATTTTCCCTTTCCAAGCAGGTATCAGGTCCAAACAGCTTCCTGTTTAGGGTGGGACTTTGTGTCTATTTCCCCATCTCCACGCTGGGATTTTGTCTGGTTTGAACTTGTCCAGGTCTGTGCATGCTGTCACAGTCTCTGTGAGTTCATATATATATATCATTATGAGTATCAGCCTGTTGTTTCCGGGAGATACTCTTTCTTTAGAGTCATCTACCTCTGACTTTTACAGTCTTTTTGATTCCTCTTCCAAATAGATCTCTGAACTTTGGTTTGATAAAGAAATTTCATTTAGACATGAGTGCTCCAAAATTTCTCACTTTCTACACATTGTATAGTCTGGGGTCCCTGAGCTAATTATCATCTACTACAAGAAGCTTCTCTGATGAGGGCTAAGCAATGCCTTGATCTATGAATATAACAATATATCATTAGGAATAATTTTATTGCTATGTTTTTTTTAGCAGAATAATAGTATTATTAAATTTTCCCCAGGGCCGATTATATCTATATATCTCTATCTCTATCTCTATCTATATATCTTGGGTTCTTGGCCACTTCAGCAGTGTCGTATATGGGTTCCAGCTCATAAACGGACTTTAAACCCAATTTTTCAAAAGTGGTTGTTTGCTCCCATAAAGTTTGTACCACTGTTGTACCAGTACATCTTATTGTTGGTCACAGGGTTTGTAGCTGGATGATACTGATGATTACTTTCCTCCTCCAGCAGGAAACAGAACATTGTATTGTAAATAAAGGGGAAACTAGACTAGGTGGATTAAATGGGAAGGGAAACTGGAAGACAGGTTAAAGGGCAGGCTATGGGAAGGACAACTAACGCTGAAGATCTTTTGAAAAGCTATATGGAAGCCTGCTATCACAGACACTTCATAAATACATGCATAGCAGAAAGGAACTTACATGGAGTCACTATATAAGGAGGAAGACAATGCCCCAACTAGATGACTAATGCCACCAAGTACACACCAACCCCCACCCCCTGGTAGAAATGGCTCACATCTTATTGAGTCATTGGCCAAAGGAGTCCTATAGACTCCCTAAACATCACAAGTTATTGCAAAGGCTTTGGCTACCCTCCACAACTTGAAGGCAAGACCCTATCGCTGAAGGTATCACTTCTGCACCTGAACGTGAAAAACTGAGCAGGTACCCCACTAGCAGCTTCACCCCCACTGACTAGCATTCACAGTGCTGGAAGGTATTTTGCACACTTCCAGAAGAGAAAGGTGGTCAGCCATATCAGCCAGTTAGTGTTTTCAAGGATCTGTATTTGATAAGGCGGGATTTCGTCTGGCACCAATGTCGAGGCAGTGGCAGCTCCAGAGTGTCTGTAGATACAAGGTTGAAGGGGCAGCAATCTGCTTCAAGGTGGGAGGTTAGACATGGTCTCAGAGCAGAATCTTCATGGCAGTACCCAAATCTAATCTAGAGTGAATGCTTGTTAAGGATGGATGCTTGTTAGAATGGATGGCAGAAACTCACATTAGGGGAGAGGCTGCAAACTTCCCAGCTACAGACATACATGATCAGTTAGGAAATTATCATTTGGGTCTGAATTTACAGAGTGCCAGAGAGGGAAGGAGTATGTTAGAGGTGTTAGAATGAATTTATTTATTGACAATGGTTTTCCATAAAGTAGACAAGGAGGACTGGAGGGTAGGGAGTCCAAGACAGGGTGGAGTGGACTAGAATAGAGGGTGTAGACCAGAGCTATAGGTTAGAGCTGTTCTTTTTCCATCCTTCAGTAAAGGATGGTGTGGGAACATGCTTTCCCCACAAGGTGCTGGTGGGGAAAGAGTCCATCATCATTCATTGACTTTCTGAACCTGGGACTCCAATTGAACTTTGACATGAGAACAGACTTTGATGGGGTTCTCACCAAATTCATTTGGTTAGAGTTTGGTCAGTTAGATGTGGTCTAGGCCCAAAGTTTCCGTGTGGTGAGTTTTCTAGGAAATGGACTGCTCTCCCCAGGTCCCCAGCACACAGCAGTACGTCTCTTCAGGTCACCACCTAAACCACCTACTGCCTTGCATGCTGCTGCACCTGCTCTGCCTTCTGGAACAGTCGTTTCTAATTTTGTTTAGTCACTGCATTAAGAGATAGGCCATATGCTATACAATTCACCCAATGTGTAATTCAATGATTTTAGGCACATTGCATTACTAATTTAAATACTAGATGTATTATAAAAATGCCATTTTAACCATATTAGTAACATAATTTAATAGCACTAAATAGATGCAAAATGTTTGAAATTCTCACTACTACATTTCAAAATCTTTTTCATTACTTCATAGCAGAAACACTATAACTATAACACTAATTGTTAACAGCAATGCCTTCCTAGTCTCTCTTCCCCCTCAGCACCTGGGAACCTCTGATCTGTCTGTCCCAATGAATTTGCTTGTTTAAATATTTCAAATCAGTTGAATCGTACACTGTTCCCTTTCGGTTGTTTTCTTCCGCCTGGCCCAATGTCTTTAAGGCTCATTCTTGTTGCAGGATGTATCAGAACTTCACACTTCCTTATGGCTGAACAAAGTTCCGCTGCTTACCACTGACCTGCTAATGGTGTTGGGCTGTTCTCACCTTCCGGATACAGTTAACACTTCACATTTGGTCTGCTTGCATTTCCTTTGAGTGTGTGTTCAGGAGGAAATTGCTGGGCCACATCTTAATTCCATTCAGTGTTTTTTAGGAACTCCCCAATTTCTAGAAAACTGCAGACCCGGGTTTAGTATTCTTCCTCTACTACTTCTTGTGTCTTAGTTCTAGGTGATTCAGAAACTGCAGTGCCCTGGCCTCTCAATTCCTTGAACTCCTCTTCATGTCAGCATTTTGTCCTTTATACTATTTTACTCGCTGACTCAACCCATCTACTCCAGCTCTCCCTTAAATCACTCCAGTCAGGAGTGCTAGCCTCATAATTTAACATCACCATCACTCATGAGCACAGCTGGACCTGGTTCATGAGGCTGTGGAGAGGATTATAGTATATGACCATTACCTGCTTGGTCTAGGGAGACCTCGGGTATTTCTCCCTGCTTCCCACGTGGTTAGCATGCAGTTGCCATAGAGTGCTGATGTAAAGTACTGTCTGGCGCATAACTGACGCTAGGCAAGTGGCACCCATCCTGCACACAAATAGAGGTCCTGTATAATTAAAACATAGCACCCATGACAGTTTTGATATGCTATATGTATTTCAATTGAACATCTGGCAAAGCAATCTTAAAATGTGCTTTTGTCATTTATATTGAGAAATACTGTTGATCATGGCCAGTTCCATAAATATCCATAGTAACTGTTTGAGTTACAGGGTAAAAATGGAAGTCCAATTTACTGAATTTTAAGTGTCTATTCTGCTATTATTTAGATTTTTTAAGAGATAGTTGCGATAGCTAACTTTTCTGGCCTAACTGAGCTTAAAGAAATAGATGAGTGTATTTGGCTTTTTAGTGTTTATATCGAGCAATATAGGTGCAGCTTTGTGGTCATGTGCTGAGTCATTTGGAAGCCCAGCTGTTGGGCAGGAAGTCATAGCTGCAAAGCTGTTTCAATTTGATATACCCCATCTGGCAACAGCAAATGTTCGGAGCTGAAAACCACACACCCACCTCACAGTGGGGCTAAGGTTAGTTACTAGTGGGCTCCCACGGGCGTGAGGCAATTAGGATTAATGTCTTTGCTTTGACCATCTGATCGTCTTCAGATCATTTTAATAGGTTATATTTAACTGCTTTCCAAGGATGGTATCTGATAGCACTACAGTTTGAATGTTTTGTGCAAGTTTGTGTGGGGGAAGCTCAGTTCTCAAGGCGATTGTGCTGAGAAGTGGGAGACCCTAGAGGAGGCTGGAATGAGTTAATGCTGTTAGAGCAGGAGGAACCATTTGTTGGGAGTGGGTTCCCTATCAAATGATGAGCTCAGCCCCCTCCCGTCTCCCTCCATCCTTCTGCCCTCTGCTGTGGATGACAGGCCATCACCAGATGAGGACCCCTTGACTTTAGACTCTGAGCCCCAGGGATTCTGATTGCTGCCGCACTAAACAGACTGGGACAGAAACTGATGCTGAGAATTAGAACGTTATTACAACAAATACCCGAAAAGGGGGAAGCATCTTGACTGAGTACTGAATAGAGGGCTGGGAGAATTTAGAGCAGTGGTTCTCAGCCTTCCAAATGCTGCGACCCTTTAATACAGTTCCTCATGTGGGGGTGACCCCCAACCGTAAAATTACTTTCATTGCTACTTCCTAGCTGTAATTGTGCTACTGTTACGGATCCTGATGTAAACATTGTGTTTTCTGAGGGTCTTAGGAGACCCCTGTGAAAGGGCTGTTTGACCCCAAAAGTTTGCAACCCACAGGTTGAGAACCGCTTGGACTAGGCTTTTTCTTTTGGGGCCACCAACCAGCTCCCATATCATGACACGGAGACTTATTATTAGTTTTGAATGCTTGGCCTAGCTTAGGAACGTTTCTGGCTAGCTCTTTTAACTTAAATTAACCTGTTTCTCTTTATCTATCTTTTGCCCCAGGGCTTATTACCTTTCTTCTCTATGTCTTACTCTCATTGCTTCTCTCTGTCTGAATGGTGTCTGGCCCCAGGTGTGCCCCTTCGTTCTCTCCTCCTCCTCTCGTTCTTCTCTTTAGAGTCCTCCTCCTGTTTATTCTCTCTGCCCGCCAGCCCCGCCTATCCTTTCTCCTTCCTACCTATTGGCCGTTCAGCTCTTTATTAGACCAATCAGGTGCCATGGGCAGGCAAAGTGAAACGAGTGCAACCCATCTTTACACAATTAAGCAAATGCAGCATAGACAAAAGTAGCACACCTGCACAGTTAAAGTGATATTCTGTAGCATAGACAAATGAAACACATCTTTGCCTAGTTAGAACAATATTCCTCAACCACCGCTGATTTAGAGGATGAGGGTAGAGAAGCCAGGATCCCTGAAAACAGCGTTCAGGATGATGCTGGTGGGGGCAGAGAAAAAGAGCCCTGGAGGAGAAGCCTGGACCTTCTCATGGATGATGATGGAGAAAAAGCCTGGACCTTCTCATGGATGATGATGGAGAAAAAGCCTGGACCTTCTCATGGATGATGATGGAGAAAAAGCCTGGACCTTCTCATGGATGATGATGGAGAAAAAGCCTGGACCTTCTCATGGATGATGACAGTGGCTGTGACCAGAATGTTAGTGGACATGTGGACAGCCAGATCATTCTGCCAAGACATCAGAGGGACCTGATGGAGACTAGAAAGTAGAGTAAAGGTCCTGTTGTTATACAGTGACAAAGGATTTGATAGATGTATGAGCAGGTCCTAGGTCTTTGACTAAGGCAGAACTTAATTAACAGTGACAAAGTAGGATATCAGCATAAAAACTATCTAAATGGCAAAGGACCCAAGGTGCAGTGTAACTTCTTTTGGCTGATTGCAGTAAAATGAGAGAGAAATCATTTAAAGATGTAATTTTTAATTAAAAGAAAAGAAGGAAATAAAATACTTGAAAAACTTCACCCTGAGCTTATAAAGAGGACAAAGGTGAGTTTGGGAGAACAACTAAAAGTTGGCCGAGGGACCCTTGGCTAAAGAGATAATTGTGGGCCAGAAGGGGCCATGGATGAGGGGAGGGGCTCTGAAGGTCGTTCGGAGGTCTTCCAGGCGGCCTTCATGGTCACTGGTCCAGAGCAGGGTTCATGTTCAGGGTTGCCTTGGGATTCTGCTCCCTTGGCCTTGGGACCTTGGGACCTCCAGAACTGCAGCTGATTGTGTCTGTTTCTTGTAGAACACCCATTTCTTTGGCTACCCTAGCTGCAACTCAAGGAGACCTGGGTGAAGCTTAGGCCTCCACTCTGGAGATACAAGTGCTGCATGATGCTAATAATATGGATATGGAGTTCTTGAGCTTGGGGCCCTGCAATCCTATGTCAAAGGACATCAGAGATGTTCAGGATGTTCACCATGGGGTTAAAGGAGATTATTTAAGACTTTCCGTTGTTTACCCTGTTGGGTTTTGGATTTTGTGGGCCAATTACCCCTTTCTTGCCCATTTCTCCTTTTCAGACAGAATGGGAATATCTGTCTTATTCCTGTCTCACCGATGTCTTTGTGAAGCATGTAATTTGTTAATTCTAAAGACTCACAGCTGGGTAGATCACGCATTGAGACTCATCTGTGTTTTGTCCCACAAGGCCCTAGAATTGGGGCTTTCGGTTGATGCTTGAGAATTAGGAACTGTGAGCTGAGAAGATGAATTTTGGGAGCCAGGGGTGAAAGTCTCTGGTCTGAGTGTGCCTCCCAAAGTTCTCTGGAACCTGAACTTCCAAATGGGGTAGTGTGGAGAAATAAGGGCTTTAAGAGGCTGGGCCTGTAAGGCTACCTTCACAAATACATTATCACGGTATGAGTTACTTATCGTAGAACGGAGTCCTTGGTTAGAGGGTGAGTCTGCGCTCCTCCTCCTTTTCCTCCATTGGCCCTCCCAGCCCCACTTTGTCCTTCTGTCCTTTGTCCTTCTGTCCATCAGCCATAAGCTGATGAAAGCCCATCAACTTTGGACTTCCCCATTGCATGTATTTGTCCTTTATGGATTGTCCAGGGTTTTAGGGAGCCTCCCACCACTCTGATCTCATAAATGCTCAAGGTAATTAACTTATAAACACTAAGGGTTTCTTTTGGCGTACAGTGTCAATTCACCGTTGGACAGACCTATCGCTTTAAGGCCTGCGCAGGGTGAGGCAGGATGTCATGGCAGGAATGAGTGATAGAAGAAACCACTGACACTGGTGGCCAGCGAGCAAAATAGAAAGCAGAGAGGGGGCCAAGCCACGTGATTTTCCTCAAACGCATGCCTCCAAAGACTTCTCCCCAGGCTCTACCATTCAGTTTCTATTGCTTCCCACTTGCACTTCCTTGGAGATGGAGAATTCAACACGTAAGCTTTGGGGGAGATTCAGGATCTAAACAACAGCACCCTGCCTCGGGAATTCTGTAATAGCAACACAGACGTGGCCATGAGAAAGTGCAGCCAGAAAAGGCGATGTCTAACATCCCAAACTGGAAAGGCATATGACAGTGTCCCAGGGTGCCCTGGGAAGCCAATGTGTGGCCCAATGCTGGGAAAGGGGGAGATTAGATTATTTTATATGTGTGTGTCCTGGGAATGGAGGGCCTATGAGAGTAAAGACTCAAGATGTGTTGTTCAATGGAAATCTTCAGTCAAGCTGAGAAAGTGACCGATGAGGTAGTTCATGAGAACAGAGGAGACAGGAAAATCTCCAGGGCTACATCTTTATCATTGAAAAAAATGGGAAAGAATTTATCATATAGCTGAGCTGTAAGAAAGAACTCTTCCTTAATAACTCATGTACACATAGACCTTCCACTGTGGTGATTTCTTGTTGTTTTTCCCAAATGGTCTCTTTATATATGAGGACACTGGTTATTAGGGAGGTTGTCATAGTTTTCTGCTGAAGAACTACACTTCCCAGATTCCCTTGTGGACTATAGAAGTCATTTCCACCCATCTCTGTCTCTATGAGGAGGGGCCACCTCCCATCTTCCTTTGCAGGCATTTTGGTCATCCACCTATGTGCATGACAAGATGCCTGTAACTGTGAATTAACATGGTCTCTTTCTTTCCACCTTCTCTCTCTATATAGCTGTTTCCTAAAAACCATCCAACAGGTTGAGTAAGGTGGCCTAGCTTGTTAATTGTGACTTGGAGTGCAAATCCAGAGTCCACGCCCTCAAGCACTGTGTGACCACAGTGCCACGGTGATGTGCACTGATGCACACCTGTGCAGTGATGGTGTCTGTGTGAGGGACACAGACTCACACTCATGCATAGTGAGGTCTGGGCCACAGAAATAGCTGTGCAGTTGAGATAATTGTGTAAGGGGATGTGTACTAGTGAGCTGTGTGCAACGTATTACATATGCTCATTGAGGTCTGTGCAGGAATAAAGTCTGTGCAGGAGGGCTGGATGGCAGTGTACTGGTCAGTGTTTTTGTCAAGTTGACACAAGCTAGAGTAATTTTAGAAAAGAGGACTTCAACGGTCTTAGTTAGGGTTTCTATTGCTGTGATGAAACATCATGACCAAAGCAAGTTGGGGAGGAAAGGATTTATTCGACTTACACTTCCATATCACTGTTCACCACCAAAGGAAGTCAGGACAAGAACTCAAGCAGGGCAGGAACCTGGAGGCAGGAGCTGATGCAGAGGCCATGGAGGAGTGCTGCTTATGGGCTTGCTCCTCATGGCTTGCTCAGCCTGCTTTCTTATAGAACCCAGGACCAGCAGCCCAGGGATGGCACCACCCACCATGGGCTGGGCCCTCCCCTATCAATCACTAATTAAGAAAATGCCTTATATCTGGATCTTATGAAGGCATTTTCTCAATTGAGGCTCCTTGCTCACTGATGCCTCTAACTTGTGTCTAGTTGAGTCTAGTACACCAACTAAGAACATACCTCCATAAGACTAGTCTGTGGGGGAATTTTTTAAATCAGTGATTGATGTGAGTTCAGCTCACTGTGGGCAGTGCCACCCATGGACAAATACAAGGCTGTAAAAGAAAGAAGGCCAAGAAAGCCTTGGAGAGCAAGCCAGTAAGCAGGTTCCTCCATGGTCTCTGCTTCAGTTCCTGCCTCCAGGTTCCCACCTCAAGTTCCTGCTCTGACTTCCCTCAGTGCGCTGTGACCCAGGATGTGTAAGCCAAATAAACCACTTCTTCCTGGTTGTTTTTGGTCACAGTGTGTTATCATAGCAGTAGAAAGTGTAAGACAGACAGTAATGTCTGAGACCATCTTTCTAACACAGGGAACTAGGCAGCCCATAGGCCAGTTTGGAGTCCAGCCTGGTCATCTTTGCGCTGCTACCTGCCCTGACCTCAACCTATGTCTGGCTTTGCTGCTGTAGTTTGTCTCTTTGTAGGAGGATAGTCAGACACAAAGCCATTCTAGGGGAAATGCCTTGAAAAATTACTTGATGGAATGCAGTTTGGGGCAAATGTATACTACTCTTCATTTTTGTTGTGATTTTTGTCTCGGCAAGATATGGACTCTCTGAGGAACTGCAGAGGGATGCAGGAGCCAAGGGATTCTAGGGAACCATTCCAAGTGACTAGTAGCCACTCACTTGGGTGTAATTGAAAATCGCTAGCCACATGTCACATGACCGTGTTCTTCAGAAGAGGCAGATTGAAATTCCCCACCATCCCCAAATATCCAACACAATGACATGAGCTTAATTAGGAAGTGTCTCAGTGGCATTAGGCAAGAAGAAGCCATTTCCAGAGTCCTAGTTTGGTGGGTCCAATTACACCCTCACAGAGCCCACTTTCTGTTCTTCGGCCCAATGTTCTGGCATGAAGGGATTTCCTGGAAAGCAATTGGATTCCAGGTTTTAGTTACTGTCCAGAGACAACACACTGGCTAGGCCCATGTCTGTTTATCCACAGGCTTTTAAAACACACTTTGAATAGTTGATATTTTGGCCAATGGAGACACCTACTGTTTATTTTGAGAAAGTCAAATTTTAGTCCTTTGAGTCTCTCTCTCTCTCTCTCTCTCTCTCTCTCTCTCTCTCTCTCTCTCTCTCCCTCTCTCTCTGTTTTATGAGAGTGGGGAATATAATTACCAAAGTTTGGTAGGAGGACAAAGGCCGAGGTAGAGTAATTTAGAAAGTTCTAGAATGTTAGAATGTCAAGGCCTTGAGGCATTTATAAATAATGGCTTAAAGCTTCACCCTTTCAATATAGAAGTTGCTACTCACAGGAGCAATTAAAAAGGGATAATTAGAGTTAAAGATCCAGTTCCTTGCTCCCAGTAGCCATGTTTTATGTGTTCGGTGGTCGCTTGTGAATGGGGGCTTCCACACTGGGCAGCATAGATACAGAACACTTCTGCTTCCTCAAAGAGACTTACTGTGTAATACTGTAATAGAGTCTCCTAGGTCAGTCTCTTGGTTTGAAAATAAGGAAACAAAGCTCAGAGAAAGGACCCACCAAATCAAAGACTTTGTCTTAAGTCAAGGGGGATAAGGCAAATATCAGTGTGTAAGATACGCGTTGGAATTGATAAATGCTGAATGTAGGATAATACAAAAGCACTGTGGTATTCTGGAAGAGGAAGAAGAAATTACTTCTCAAGCAATACTCCAGCGTGGAATTAGAGTGCTGAATGAAGTTGGCAGAGGTCTACAGAGATGGGAAAGTGGACAAAAGACCCTCCTGAAGAAGGAAGGTACACACCCAAATGCTGGGAGTAAGGAGAATGTTTAAGATGCAACACACAATTTTACTTGTCAGGAATCCAGGTAACAAAATGCCATTATGAGGTTCCTCTCCCTTATTCCATACACTTCAAGAGTTCAACATTGTGTGGGAGGAAGCATAAGGATCGAATCTTGCTTTAATTAGTACGATGGTAAGATAAGTTGGTGTCCGAAGTAATCCATGTCCCTCAGAGGATAGGAGTGTGTAGTAGACCAACACGAAACCCACATTCCTCGGTGTGTGGGAGGCCAGCTCCTACCTCTTGAAGGGTTCTTATGAGAGAGGGATAAGAAAATATTAGATAGAAAGAGAGACCTAGTTGACGAGAAGAAAGACAGAAACACAGGATAGCTTTGGGAGGGCTTGGATCACTACCCAAAGGCCTTGAAGGTTTATTCTAAATGATTTTTATAACAATGTCAAGGGGTGGGGCAAAAGACTTCCCCCTTGCCAGATCAAAGCACACCACACAGCCAAGTGTAGACCCTTCCAAACACCTGGTAACCACGCCCATGGTCAAATCATCACCTTATGCAGTCCTGCTGGATAAAGCAAGCTCAGACCTTGAGTAAGTTCTCACTAGGAAGCCTCCGTGAGTCTCCACTTTTGTGGCCTTTTCACAGCTGCCCTCAAGAGGCAGAAGGAATACACTCAGAGAACCAGTCTCAACACAGATACCAGCAAACCTGCAATACCAGATTGCCTGGTTCCTTGGTCTGGCTCTTCTTCACAAACACAGAGTCACACACCTGCAAGTGAACCGTGCCTTGGAGAAAGTGAACATGAAACAGACACATTTAAGCTGTAATAGTACCTATATTTCCATGAAGAAGACCTGGGTGTGCCTGCATCTAGATCAGACAGGGAAGAACACCAGAGAGTCCCAGAATGGCTACTCTTAAGGTACTTTCATGAGCTCTAGACGCTATTTATAGAAACTAAGTAGGCACATGAATAGAAGATGTTGAGAAAACTAATGCATGCCTTTAAAAATTCACATTGCTGCAGACAATGGTCACCTGTGTGTTTATTTGTTGTGGTATTGGGTATTGAACGTAGGGCCTTGCGTTTCAGCCCATTTCTTTTAATTATTTTATTTTTGCAGGATTTTTAATGTGGTGATTATAGATACACTCCACATGCACACAGGTCTGTATAATGGATTTTATCATTTTAGCCATCTGGGAGGTGCTAGTTCAAGGGCATTAATTACAATCATAGCCTTCTTTGGCTCTAGTACAACATTTTCATCTTCCTAACTGAAATTCTACACCAGTTAAACAGTAGCTTTCCATACCTCTGTCTCATGACCCTGGCAAACACATTTGTTTTTCCACCATGAATGTGATTACTCCAAGTATCTTATATGAGTGGAATCATGTAGTATTTGTCCTTTGTGACCATGTCTTCAAAGTCCATTTGTATAAGAGTGTGTATTAGAACTTCATCCCTTTGATTACAAAAAATTACAATCATTTGTTGTGTTTGTGTGCACTTGTGCACTTACATACACATAGGCTATGGGGAGCACACAAAAGCTGGAGGACAGTTTGTTGGTTCTCACCTTACACTATATGGGTCCTGGGGCTCAATCTCAGGTCCTCAGGCTTGGCAGCAAGTGCCTTTAGCTGCTGAGCCATCTTACTGGATCCAGTAATTTGTTACCCTTTTAAGATTGAAAAACATCCCATTGTAGCCGGGCGGTGGTGGCGCACGCCTTTAATCCCAGCACTCGGGAGGCAGAGCCAGGCGGATCTCTGTGAGTTCGAGGCCAGCCTGGGCTACCAAGTGAGTTCCAGGAAAAGGCGCAAAGCTACACAGAGAAACCCTGTCTCGAAAAACCAAAAAAAACAAAAAAAAACAAACAAACAAAAAAAAAAACATCCCATTGTAAGTATAGACCATGGTTCGTTCATTGACTCTTATGTTTATGGGCATTTAGTTAAAGCTTTCGACTTTTAATTATCATTAATCATGCTATGTGGGCATGGGTATACAAGCACCTATTTCAGTCCTTTCTTTTAATTCTTTTGGGTGTGTACTCCAACAATGGAGATACTAGGTTGTGTAGCATAAATCTTAAAAGTTCTTATTAATAAAATCAAACCTGAGCCAGGTATTGGGGTGAACTGGAATATCAGAGACAGAACAAGCCACAGCTAACCTCACCTGGCCAACTTCTCAGCTGGTCTTGTTTCCTCAGACTGGAAGCTTCTGTGTCCTCATCCCAATGGCTCTCAGCTGAACTGTGCTGCTCGAAAGCCTGAAGCTTAACCAGCCAAATGCTTAACCAGTCAAATGCTGCTAGTTTCTGGTCCTCACACTTTATATACCTTTCTGCTTTGTACCACCACTCCCTGGGATTAAAGGCTTGCTTTCTGGGATTAAAGGCGTGTGTCACCATGCCTGGCCGTTTTCCAATGTGACCTTGAACTCACAGAGATTCAGAGGGATTTCTACCTCTGGAGTGCTAGGATTAAAGGTGTGAGTGCCACCATTTTCTAGCCTCTGTATCTAGTGGCTGTCTGTTCTCTAACCCCAGATAAGTTTACTAGGGTGTACAATATTTTGGGGAACACAATACCACCACAAAGTTGTGTGGAAATTCTGATTCTATATTTATTCTTCTTTTTTTTTTTTGGTTTTTTTCAAGACAGGGTTTCTCTGTGTAGCTTTGTGCCTTTCCTGGAACTCGCTTTGGAGACCAGGCTGGCCTCGAACTCACAAAGATCCACCTGCCTCTGCCTCCCGAGTGCTGGGATTAAAGGCGTGTACTACCACTGCCCGGCTTATATTTATTCTTGTTAATCTGTCGTGCTGTCTTCCACAGGGGCTGCACATTTTACATTCCCACCTGCAACTTTCGAGGTTTCCAGTTACCATTCATCCCTCTTAATGCTTGAAGCTTTGTCTCCTTATAGCCATCTTAACAGATGTCAAATGAATGAATACCTTCTTAAACAATAATAATGTATTTTGTGTCATAAGATTCACGAGAAAAGTTTAACTCATATCTTTATCAAGTACATATTCTAAGTTTTACAAGAGAATTCTACTAATTGACTTTTCCCTTGCTGAAACTCAGATATAGTAAGTCTATTCTTGAAGAAAATAGATAAACAATAGTTTGGTAATGTGATGGAATATCATAGTTTTTGGCCTGAGCTCTTCTTCCCTGGACATAAGATCTTAGAATTTCCCATCTCCGTGCTACCTAACTGCTTGCACATCCTATGTAGCCTTAAAGTGTTGAGGATTAAGACCCCTGGAAACATCCTTCAGCTACTGACTGACAGTAGATAGTGACTGCCTTATGCCTGGTTAATTAACTGCAGGTGTGTTCTCTATTCTCTCTAGGTCTGAGCCCACAGTGATAATCCATTCATGAGGCTTCCTCCCCTTCCCTAATGCACTCTCTGAATTTTCTTCTAGTACTTCTTGGACTTTTCTTTTAGAGAAGCTTCTTGCTCTCGTGTCTTCTGCTTTAGAAGAGAGCCAACAAAGATAGTTGTTGTAATGACTACATGTATTTTGTTGTTATATGGTATTGAAGTGTGTGTGTGTGTGTGTGTGTGTGTGTGTGTGTGTGTGTGTGTGTGTATGTTGTATGCATGTGTATGTTCTTGTGCAGGTGTGTGTGCATATGTGTATGTGTTCATGTGGAGGTCAGTGGTCAATGTTGGATGTCTCCTTTTACTGTCTTCTGCCTTACTTTTCAAGGCAGGCTCTCTCAGTGAACCTGAAGCTCACTGGTTGGCTAAACCAGCTAGCCAGGGACTGCTGGAGAGCCACCCGGCTCGACCACTCCTGCCCTGCTCAGCAGTGGGGTCGTAGACCTGTGCTGCCAAGCCTGGGTGCTGGGTATCCGTGCTCAGGTCCTCATGATTCAGCAGCAAGCACCTTCTCCACAAAGCCATCTTCTGAGCTCCACTTAGTAAGGAATTTATGAAACAATATTACACTAAAAAAGATTCTGTCAAAATTAAAATTATGCTTACATGAAAATCAGCATTAGAACTGACCTTTACTTTTCATGTTCTCAGAATATGGCCCTAAACTGAATCTATGCCTTTGCAATGTGTAGGACAGTTTTCTACTTTCCTTGTGCTTGATCATCCCTCTAAAGTTTCCTAGTCCAAATGCCTGGAGGGCACAAGTCATTTCCAACAAGGGAAGAACATGATTATTGGCTACAGACAGTCATCTCTACACTTACCTGCTGGGGATAAAGACCTTCCCAGCCTGAGACTGTAGAGTGCATGATCTTATGATACATATTAATTTCCTAGCACATTAAGAGACTAGGAAAATCAGTAATAAAGTAGAATAATATAACAGTATACTTCAGTAACGGTTATGTGAATGTGGTTTCTCCTTCTCTCTGAAATTTTCCATTTAATGTTTTCTGAGCACTGTTGACTGTGGATGAATAAAATTGCTGAAAATGGAGCTGTACACACTGAGTGGGAGGCATTGGTCTCTCTGTATCTCTTAAGGGAGCATGCGTGGAGCTTGAGATGTTTACAGCCAAAGATTTGTCTTCAGTTCTGAAGGTGTTGGCAGTGCAAGCAGTTCAGGGAAGCTTTACTGAAAAAAAGATTAATGCTAATGAAATTTATACCCAGGAGCCCATGGAAGGAGATCTTGCTAAGGAAAAAATGTTAGACCTTGAAGAGGTGAATTCTGGTGAAAGATTCTATTTTTCTTAGAGTTGTAGAGGCCAGGCATTGGCTAACCTCAGATTGTTTACAACAATCATGTAAACAACTTGAGCATTTCCTCAGGAAAAGCAGATTCATATTCATTGTTTCTGGGGCTACTATCAGTCTGAGGAGAAATGGCTCTTACTGTGGTTGTTCATTTAGTTGTTATAAAATATAAGGTGGTACATTGATTTTCTGTAATGGCTAATACTGATTGTCAACTTCTTTGGGCATACCTGTGGGAGATTATCTAGATTAGGTTATCCTATGGAGTATCTGTGAGGATTACCTAGATTAGGTTAACCTCTGGAGTATCTGTGAGGATTACCTAGATTAGGTTAGCCTCTGGAGTATCTGTGAGGATTACCTAGATTAGGTTAGCCTCTGGAGCATATGTGGGTATTATCAAGATTAGGTTAGCCTCTGGAGTATCTGTGAGGATTATCTAGATTAGGTTAGCCTCTGGAATATCTATGAGGATTATCTTAATTAGGTTAGTTGAGGTGGGAAGACACACCCATATATGGGTAGGATCATTCTGTGAGTTCTGGTACTGTGCTGAATAAAACTGAGAAAATTAGCTGCGAGTGAGAATCCATACCCCTTCCCTTGATTTCTGATAACAGACACAGTGTGACTAGCTGCTTCATGATCCTTCTGCCATGACAAGCTGTCTAGCCTGGGTCTGTGACCCCACATCAACCCTTCATTCTCTTAAGTTGCTTTGGTCAAGGTATTTTATCATAGAATGAGACCAGTAACTAATAAACTTTCATAATCCATTTACATTTGGAGGTGAGGTATATAATTTTAAAATGTGTAAATTGTCCTTTAGGATGAACATCCCTGAGGGGCTCCAGCTTAGAATTCTGGGAAGGAGGACATGATTTCTGTAGCAGAGCTGATTTTTTCTGTGAGGTAACTTCACTTTGTGGAGCAGTCACTCTTTAGATAGACCTTCTTGTATCTGGGGGAACAGTCTCTCTGCAGAAGGTTGGGAGAACCATTGGCCAGTGAACGAGTGTCTATGTCTATCTATTGTTCTAAATACTGTGTTGGTTACCAGGGACACACGGATGAAAGAAAGCTTTAAGATACCTTTGATACAGATATCCTCAAGTGCATCTTGCTGACTTCAAAGTCTCCATTTGCCCTTTCATTCTGGGGAATGACAATAAACACAATATGGAGTTTTCTGAGAGCAGTTTGTCTGCTCCATCTCCAGTCTTCTCCCATCTACTCTCTGACCCCAGTAAAGTTATTATTGTTACTTTTAATACTTGACTTTGAGACAAGTCTTGCTAAGGAGTCCACATTGACCTCGATCTTGTGATTCTCCTAGACACCCGAGATTATAGGATAATAGGTAAGCCACTGACGTCTGATGCTAACTTCAGTTTTGAAACGGATAAAGCTATAAAATTGATATTTTCTGTATTTTATAGTGAAAGAAATATGTAGAATATTGGGTTGAACCTTTGACATTCTGTAGAAGGCTTAGTAGACAGGAGAAGCCACGTTTAACAAACACTTAGCATTGAAAGTGTCAACTCGGCATTTTTTTTTTTTTTTTTTTTTTTTTTTGGTTTTTCGAGACAGGGTTTCTCTGTGCAGCTTTGCGCCTTTCCTGGGACTCACTTGGTAGCCCAGGCTGGCCTCGAACTCACAGAGATCCGCCTGGCTCTGCCTCCCCGAGTGCTGGGATTAAAGGCGTGCGCCACCACCGCCCGGCCATACTCGGCATTTTTAAACCAATGAAAAGACTCTTTTCTTGTTTTGCCCCCCCTTTTGGGCATATATTAATTGTGCAAAATAATGGGTTTCTTGTGATATTTTCATAATGTACACTGATAATTTTTACCCCTTCATTCTTTTCATCTGTTTTCCTCTCCCACCCGTCATCCCTCTTTTCAAAAGTCTCCCTCCTATTTTCATGTCTTTGTTTGTTTCAGATTTGCAAATATATAAGAGAACTGGACTATGTTTGTCTTTCTCAGCCTGGCTTGAACAAACCTGAGTCCGGAGAAAGCTCAGCAGTTAAGATCAGGCACTGCAATGGCAGGGGACCCACGTCACATGACGGATAACTAAGTGCCTATAACTCCAGCTTCAGAACTCCTGCTCCCTCTTCTGGACTCCTTGGGTACTTGCACTTGTGCATGTATTTACCCACACATAGACAAACATATAATTCATATTTTTAAGCTCTAAAACCATGTAAAAAAGTTGCACACCTATGTGGACATGGTGCAGGCCAAATAGCCCTCATGTTAAAACCAGGAGTGTTTCATTTTGGATGTTTTTCTGATTTTGAAATATCTATAGTCATAATGAGATCTCTTGAGGCTTGGACGTAAGCCTAAGTGTGACCTTCATTTGTGTTTCATATACATTATACAGACAGCTTAAACTTAATTTGTGTAATATGTTTAGTATTGCTAGCATTTTGGTTATGAATGGACACACAAAATCAAGTGTGGAATTTCCCATTTGTATCCAATTAGTGCCTCCCAAGTTTCATATTTTGCTGTATTTCAGGTGGTCTGCCTCCTCCACTCAGGACCCTTTTCTTACCGACCTTTCAGTCTGAATTTAAGAATGTGTTAACTCGCTGACACTAGTATCCATCATCCAACCACCTCCCAATAGTTCCACCAGCTAGGGACCAAGTTTTCCAAATAAGAGCCTTTGGGAGGATACTCCATATCCACATCATAACATCAATTAGTTGGTTAGTCATTCTCTGGCAAAAAACAAAAACAACAACAAAAATTCTGCCTCTCCCAACCATCCAGGTCTCCAGTTGCTAGCTGCTAGATGAGACAGGAACCTTTAAGGGCAAACTCCTATATTAACACACTTGCAAAGCATCTTGTCGTTGCATTTTTGCTAAGACTTTTCAGAGAAAAGTGAGCATGTGCAGAAACATTTCTTTTGCTATCTTTATTCTGCGGGGGCGGACACATTTTGTAATCAATTGGTACACAATCTTCCTGATGGCTGACCTTCATTGTCAAGTTGACTGGGTGTAGAACCACCCAGGAGACAAATCTTGGTGTGTCTGTAAGGGCATCTCTAGAGAGATGTAGCTGAGGTGGGAAGACCCACCTTCAACGTAAGCTGCGATAGTCTATGGACTGGGGTTCTGGACTGAGTCAAGAGGAGAAAGTGATTGGGCGCCAGCATTCATCTCTCTCTGCTTCCTGACTGTGACTGCAATGTGAGCGGCTGCCTCATTGTCCACTGTGTTTTCCCATCATGGTTGAGGGAAACACACACACACACACACACACACACACACACACACACACACACACACACACACTTCTAAAAGTAAAGATAGGGATATCATGAAAGCAATAAGAGAGGAAAACAATTCAAATGACTGATGGTTTCTCCTCAGAAGCCATGGGGCCAGAAGGAAGTGGTATCAGGAAGGAAAAAAATGTTGGTCAAGAGTCCTTTATCCAGTAAAAATACCTACTAAAGAAAGCTCATGGCCATGAGAAGTACCCTAACAGCATGGGGTACACTAGGAAGTTCTCTAAAGAGAACAGAAAGGATACAAGAAAGAATCTTGGAACACTAGGAAGAAAGAAAGAACATAACAAACAAAAACATGTAAAAATACTTTGCTTCTCTTGAGATTTCCTCTCTCAAGTCTTCCAAATTATGAGCTTGTACACTCAACAAATATTTTATGACTATTGTCATAACTTAGAGGTTTAGGCTGTAGCTCTGGGAAAAAGTTCTGGAGTCTTTGTTGTTAGCTCCAGCCTCCTCTCCCCAAAGCATGAGCATTAATGTAGATCTAATAAAAATGGGGTTTGTGGTCCTGCCTTAGAGTCAAGTGGCCATCAAATTACCCACAGCAGGGGGACAGCCAGTCCAAGAGAGTCCACAGCAACAATACTGGTTGGCATTAGAGGGCCAAATCCCCCCTCGATTATAGCTGTTGCCTCTGTGGCTTGTTGGATGAGCATCTTGTTCTGGCTGAAGCCCATCAGTTTCAGGCCACATCCTTTGTATGTGGGTCTCCTACTTGTGATAAGATTAAGGGTCGAGCCTTAGTTTAAAGACTTTCTCCTATAATATCTTTGTTCTCTCACTTTCTTACCCCTTTATTATTTTCAGGGCAGCAGTAACACAAATAAACTCCATGGCAAACTGTTTCTGGGACTTTGAGTTATTGGCTGACCTAGACCAACCACTAAGTGGTTGAGAGAAATCCAGTGGGCCTAACTTTCTTAGGTTGTGATTGTGGTAATGCCCCAGGACCC
Organism: Peromyscus californicus insignis; assembly: GCF_007827085.1. Classification (NCBI taxonomy): domain Eukaryota; kingdom Metazoa; phylum Chordata; class Mammalia; order Rodentia; family Cricetidae; genus Peromyscus; species Peromyscus californicus. Next base: position 42,808,339 of record NW_026294480.1, read on the forward strand.
TGGAACTGACAAACTGTTGACTGAAATGGACTTTGGCTGGATAAAGAAGGTATTATTTGAAAATAAATGATTGTGATAAGAACACTAACATGAGATGGACCCCCACCCTCTTAATAAATGATGTGTATAATGAATTATTGTTGACTGTAGGTCCATGTGAGGCTGGTCTTTACAACATACTCCTTGGATGGAAAGTTTATGCTAGTGGGTTGGGAAGTCCATACTATCTTTCCTGCAGCCAACAAGACCCACCTTTCTTCTCTTTGAGTCTATGAATTTGACCACTTTAGATTCCTATAAAGAATAATTCTCAACAAACAACTCTAGAAGGAGACTTAGTTCTTCAACTGCTCAAGGGGAAATGTGAAGGGTTTCTACCCATGCAGTGTAATCCTTTTATTAAGGAATATTTCAGCACTGGCCTTTCATGCAGATCTTATGTGATCTGCCTCATACCTGCTCTGCACTGCCCTCGCCCATCTGTTTTTCCTATGTGGTACTTTACCCCCATGGACTTGCTTGCCGGTTCCTTCTTTCAAGGCTTGTTCCTTTTTTTCAGGCTCTTTCTTTTGTTTATAACGATGTTCCCTGTTCTCCATCTGGAAAACTACTCTTCACTTTTAAAAGTTGTTTTTTTTTTTGTTGTTTTTTTGCTTTTTGAGACAAAGTGTGGTGGTTTGAAAGAAAATGGCCCTCAAAGGGAGTTGCGCTATTAGGAGGCGTGGCTTTGTTGGAGTAGGTGTGGTCTTGTTGGAAGAAGTGTGTCACTGTGGAGGTAAACAAACTTTTCTCTATTCCTTCTGGAGCATGTATATTTTCTTTTATTCCTGCTGTAGATAGGGATTACAGCATCGTCTCCCCCCCCCCCACCCCCAAACCCATGAGAGCATCAGGAAACAAAGAACCTGTTTTGTGGCATTTTTCCGACAGCCAAGGGCCTACTTCCCTATAACTGGCAAGGCAGCAACAGAAGCGGAGCTGCTAACCTGATTGGAAACCCATTTGTCAGCTCCTCTTTCCTCTCTCTGAGTTTGACAGTCTCACTCCTGATTGGTTTTTATTCTACACCTCATTTGCATACAGACAATACACCAATTGGTTCTTATTCTACACCTAATTTGCATACAGACAATATACCCTGACAGTCAGGGCCCACCTGGGTCTACATAAACCTGGCACATAGGTTTTTGATCGTCAGGCTCCTTGACCACTTGTCAAAGGAGGAAGACTGCTCCTGCCTCAGAGACCTGCCACTTCTGCCTGTTGTCGGGGACTGCTCTCCACAGGCTTGTTCTTCAGAGGACTGGTCCCAGGTCCACTGAGAGCAAAGAACTGAATGCTTGCTGGCAGTCTCTTTCATTTGGCACCTTGCTGCTACTGAGAGTTTTCTGAGCAAAATTGACTGTCTCTGTATATTTAAATTTAAGAAAGGAGACTGAAGTTGGAGAGAGTCAAGTAGACTAGATGGATATGTGGAACCTAAGGAAATCAGTGGCAGGCTCTTGAGTTTCTTCTGTTTCATTTCCCTCTAGACTTACCGAGGAAGAAGCCAGCTCCCCTTTACACAGAAATGTACACACAGGCCGTAACAAAACAAAACAAAAAACAAATCCCAGCCAAACCTTTAGTCAAAGGACCAGGAAAGGAGCAGCTGAGCAAAACCAGAAAGGCTATAGGCAATAATTGCTATAGCCAAACACAGCAAAAAAAAAAATAAAGGTACCACACTTTCCTTCACCAGGCCAGCAGGAAGTATGTGGCAACCTTTGCCTTTTGGCCAGTCTATAATGAATGTTCCCAAATGCTCTGCTGGGCCTGGGGCCACTATCCCTCCTTAGGGGTAGAGAGCAGCCTGTGCCCCTGTGGTGTTAATAAGGCATGTGGGAGAAGTAATGATTCAGCCCTCTGTGTCTGGGAGGTGTCTGTGGAAGCCTCGTTGGACTCTAAACTGTCATTATTGCCCATAAGGATGACAGACCTCTTCCCCATGGTTGTTGAGGGAGACTTCTGGGTAAACCTGGATATCTACCTCAACTTGGCCATGATGAGGGTGCATCTTCGCTTTCTTGGCTGAAGTGCTGCTGGAAGAAGTTGCCTGAAGGAGATTTAAAAGTAGATTTGCTACATGGTGTCTTTGGTTTGCAGCAGAAAGAGGTTTCTTACTTGGTATGGTGGCTCATGTCTGTAATCCCAGCACTTGAGAGGCTGCAGTAGAAGCATTGCTGAGAATTTCATGCCAGCCTGAGTTATAGAATAAGACCCCCCTTTCAAACAAACCAATAAATAAATAAATAAATAAATAAATAAATAAATAATTTCCTTTTAAAACCCTTGACTCACCCATATTTTTTTCCAGCAAATGTTTCTAAAATGTCTACCATGTGCCACACTCAGTGTGGGGCCTGGAGGATAGAGCTAAGACCAAGATGGAAAGAGATTTGATCTCTTCCCATAAAGAACTTACATTCCAGCAGAGAAGACTAGACTTCATAAAAATAAATAATAGCACAATGAAGCAAAAAGAAATGCCATGGGAGAACCAGAGGATCCTCAACCCTCCGGTGGTGCTCATCATATCCACTATGATGAAACACCTGAGACAGGGTGGTTATGAAGAAAAGAGGTTCACCTACCTTACAGTTTTGGAGGTACATGTGATGGGTACACTGGCCCAGTTCTGGTGAGAGCCCAATGATGCATGGTGACATCAGGTAGCAATGGCAGAAGCTCAGATTGGGGTAAGAAGTCACATTTTGAACAAGGAAACAGGAAATAACTAGAAGTCACAAAAGAAGTAGCTCACCCTCTATGTGGTCCCAGCACCCAGGATTCTAATTATCTTCTCCTAACAGGCCCTCTATTAGGAGTAATCCTTTAACCATGATGTCTTGGGAGACTCTCAAATCACACAAGACCATAGCAGAAGATAAATAGAAAATGTTCTCTCCTGGCCTGGTGGTGTGTGCACGTAGGGTGTGGAAGCAGGTTTATGAGCTTCAAGACATCTGGAGTTACATAAGTCAAAAAACAAACAAGCTTTCATAATGCATTAGCAAAGAGAAGGCTTGGTAGTCCTGGTGTTTTAGGTTGCCTTCTTGTACTTGGGAGGCAGAGGCAGGCAGATCTCTGTGAGTTCAAGGCCAGCCTGGTCTACAAAGAGAGTTCCAGGACAGCTGGGGCTGTTACACAGAGAAACCCTGTCTTAAAAAACAACAACAACAACAGATGCATTCAACAACTGAGATGGTTGGGAGAAATTGAATGTAGAATATTGTTCGATGTTAAAGAGCCAGTGTTGGTGGACAAGGTGGGCCCTGCCTATAATCCTAGTACTCGGGAGAAGAAAGGGGCAGAAACAGGAGGATCATGAGTTTGAGGCTAGCCTGGGCTACATAAGAGACCCACCCCATCTGAAAACAAACAAACAAACCATCAAAAAATTTCAAGAAAGAACAAAACAATTGATTAATTTTTAAAAAGATTCTAAGAGATAATTTCTAAAAACTGTGATGATGGTTCAGTGATGCTTTCAAACGGAGTGCTTGTTTTTTTAGAGCTTCATACCGATGTACTTACAGATGATACAATATGACAGTGAAATTCACCACAAAATTATCCAGGGTTGGGGCATTAGATGGGGTAGAGGTGAGACAAGACTGGTCACGCATTGCAAATCGGAGAAACCTCATGATGGGTTCATGAGGACTCATCATAGTAGTGTCTCTCCTTTAGCATATGACTAGCAATGCTCATCACGAAAGGTGAATTACAAACAGGGACAGTCTTTTGAACATGAGGCTGGCTCTCTGATTTCACTGAGGCTTGGTCTGTGTTTATAACCTGTCGTCTGTTTCCTGTTTCCGTAGAGACCGATAAATATTATTATAATAAGGAAAAATGACTTTGCTGAGATATTTTTTTCCGAAGGCTCCCCTCATATAAGAAAAATCCGGGGCTGCCAAACCTGTGAAACTGAGACGGGGTGAGGAACCTCGTGTGGTTGCTGACTCGCTCTTTAGGGGCCCCCGCCCCCCGCTTCTGCCATTTGGTCTTTGATACTCACATCGGAGAGTCATCTGTGGCTGTGGCCTGGAAATGATTCGGCATCTGAAAAGGATGGAGCTGCAGCATCCAGGCTGTGCTGGTTGCTCAAAATAATCCAGAAACCATTTGAACTTCAGGATCAGAGTATTCTCAGGGCTGTTGTGAACCTTGTGTCTTGTCTAGTCCAACTCACAGATATGAAAGACGGAGACGTGGGAGCCTGGGAAAATGAATGCCTTGGTCAAGGTTTCACAGATCATGGCAGAGAGGAGATTTGAATCTCATCTCACTGATCTCCAGAGTTCACGACTCTTCTGCCCACATTGTATCCACGGTGACGGTGTAGCAATCCTTTAGAAGGGTGAAGATCTTCTGAAGTGACCTTTGCTGCTCCTTCCTTTGTCCATCAGACAACTGAATTAATGACCCTCAAGGAACTGCTGTTTCCCCAGAAATCTCACACTGGGGGAGGGAAAAGCTTCTCTCTCAGGAAGAGATTGCACACAGTTTGACAGCTGGTCAGACCATCTTGAAGAAGAGATTAAAACCAGACAATAGTACGTTAGTGATGGGCAGGATCACACCCTGATCATCCACACTTAGTAGTGCACTCCTCTTGTCTTCTATGAAACCTAAAGCTCACGCTCGGCCTCCACAGACGGGCTGGATGTGTGTGTGTGTGTGTGTGTGTGTGTGTGTGTGTGTGTGTGTGTGTGTGTGTGTGTATGTGTGTGTGTGTGTGTGCGCGCGCGCGCGCGCGCGCGCGCGTGTGGCAGGGGTTATAACTGGGGATCTTTGCTCCTCTTCCCAGTGTGGGCCACATAGAATAAGCCTACATTTTGTTTTTCAGTCTGTGTAACTGGCCTATTGACAGGTGGCTGAGCCTAGCTTGTTAGAGTCGCCAGGCATCAGGCTCTGACCTCCAGCACTCTGGTGACAGAACTCTGATTAGCTTCGTCGCCTTCGATATGAACTTTCTATTATCTCTACCATTCACTGTTTGGGGCCACATGCTCTTAAGATTTGGGCTTTTCTGTTCTTCCAGTACAGAGAAGAGAGGCTGGTGAATGTGCTGGTGTTGGGGAGGGTGGCGTGGCTTTACGGTAGCTGGCACAATCGACTGGAAGAATTTCTAAGGGCAAGTTGTGACTCACGGTTGGTAGTGATGAAAGTTGTGTGAACCTGTGCTTGCCAAAGCTAGGAATGAGGAGCTGGACAAACAGGTTCTCACGTCAGATGATCGTGAGTTTGAATCCACACTCCGCCACTTCCTGTCTCTGTGACCTTGGACACATTATCATATACTCTCTATACTTCATTTCTTCAGTACGGTAAGCAGCAGTGCCTGCTTTATGGCCTTGCTGTGTTGATACTTTCGTCTGTGACCTCAGGGGACACTAGATGCTAGCCGCTGGCATGGGTATGAATTTGGTATCACGAAGATTTCAAGCAGGCCCTGCAAGGTGTGATTTCAGGGTTTTAAAATCTCCTTCATTCCAGTGGGGATGCAGTGCCTAAAAATCTCCCCCTGGAAATGAAAGACCATGCTATCATGTGTTCATCTAAAACTAACGGAGATGATCTTGAAGCCCTCTACATCTCATCACCCATGCATGTGTCGTCGAAGACAGCTCGTTTAGCCAAGCCGTAGTCGTGATCATCATAAAGGCAGTCTGGTGTCTCCAAATGCATTGTAGCAGGAGTTATTGGTGCCCGTATCCATTGCAAGTGGCATAAATATCCAACCTTGTTTGGCTTACTGTTCTCCCTTCTCATTTCCCTATATCTTAACACTTTTCTGGGATTACCTTGTGACTAGAGTGTGCACTCAAATCTGTGCCTTCAGATCTGCTTTTGAGAGACTCCAGGCCAAGACAGCAGCCTTCAGTGTCTGGTTGAGGTCTTCCATCCTCTGTTCTTTCCATCTCTATTTCCCTTATCTCCAACCACAGTTCTAATCCTATTCTAATCCTAACATGTATGGAGTACTTTTCTGATATTATTTCCTATTTTAGAAACAATTCAGCCACTACCGCAGTAAGACAGACACCCCTTGGCTTCAAATATTTCTGTGGCAACCCCTCTCAGGTAAGTAAGGCATGGGGTATTCCGAAATAATTATTCTCCATGCCATATGGAACAACACACGTGAAGGGGGCGATTGTTAAGACACCGTTTTCTCAGCAGAGCTCAATATTTGAATTGCCTTTGAAAACCAAACTCTAGACAAGATTGGAAAGCTCAGGCTTGTGTGGTGAGTTATTTGACATCTCAGTGTCATCACCTGCAAGATGTGCAAGCTGTACCAGCATTCAGACTCATTGTCGGCATTAGAAAATCCACATCAGATTCATTAAGTTCCTTTGGATGCACTTCCAAATCCTTTCTAAAGAGGAAAAGAATCTTAGGAGAATTTGTAAGATGATTTACGGCTTTGGGTTCAATTCTGTTAAAAGCCCGACCCCACTGCTCTTCTGTTTCAATTGTGATGTTGAGGCCTAAAGAGGTAACTGTGAAGGTAATGTCTTTCCGACCCGGGACACTAATGTTTTCATAACTTTTCCTCATTAGAATGTGAATGGTGATACTGCGATGCCGAATCACGTTGTCTACCCGACAGGCTCTAGATTCACTTAGGAGACAAGACCGGGTGTGTCTGTGAGGGTATTTCCCGGTTTAGTTGAGGTTGATGCCGTGGGCTTGGGTTCCACACTGAATCAAAAGGAGGACATGAGCTGGATGCATCCGTCCACCGTCTCTGCTTCCTGATAGGACACAGCATGACTAGCGGCCTCCGGTCCCAAGTCAGTCCTCCCCTGTCACGACGCACTGTACCCCCGGAACTGTGAGCCCAAATGAACCCTTCCTCAGGTTACTTCTCTCAGGCATTTTGTTACAACAACAAGACAAGCAAAAACTACACTTTCCAAATCTCATATGTAGAGTGGCTCATTGAAACTTTCAAGTAAATAATAGTACTCAATGTTTATATGGTGCCCCCCATCACATAGCTCCAAGCATTATTAAATAAGCATGGAACTTTCTAGACCGCTACTTGCCTTCATCCCAATCCCTTGCCTTTATGAAGAAGTTTTCACCATTATGAAGGTGATTTTAAGCTGGGAATGGTGGCGCAAGGCTTTAATCCTGGTTGCTCAGGAGGTTGAGACAGGAGGATGATAAATTTGAGGTTAGCCTGAGTGGCTTAAAGTCCCCCTGCCTCAAAACTTTTTAAAAAGGCTGGAGATGTATAGAACACTTGCCTAACATGTATAAGTTCATAGGTTAAATCATCAGGGAAAAATGGTGACTTTAGGCTATATCATTATAGTTGGATCAAGGTTTACTATTTTTTTATTTATCGTCACTCCATAACTTATGAATACAGTAAGTTCTTCCATCCATCCATTCACCCGCTTCTGTATCCATTAAAGGTGTTTGTTATGTAGTCACAGTGTAATTCTGGCTCTACAGTACTAAACAGAACAGCTAGAGGCCCCAGCTCTCATGGAGTAAATAGGCTAGTGGGTCCCACAGCGTGGATTTTAGTGAGATCTCTGAGTTTGTATTATTTCCATCAAAAATGTTTTTTAGAAATCTGCTTCGGCTAGTTACCTCAGAAGTTAACTTGAGGTCTATTACTTTTTAACCACACAGGTTTGAAGCCAAAGCCCTTGGGATGAGAATAGAGACCTTGCGTCTAAAGGCCGCCTGCCTGCACAGGACAAGCACGAGCCCGGAGTCTGTGCAGATTTCTGGGGTTTGACCTTGCTGTGAGGTGGGGAGACAGTCCTTGCCCCAGTTGGCAAGGCAGGGTGGAGGCCCATCAAAACTAACACAGCAGCCCGTTCTACATTAATGTTGTGCTATCTGGATACTTTAAAAATCAAGATTGGGTGAGAAGAAGTTGTAGGTAAGATAAGGCTTGGGATGGGTATATCCTAGAGTCCTGATGTCTAGTTGTGGGGCTCACAAATTCTTTCGATTCCTGAGTTCTCAAAGTTTCACAACTTTGGTCAGAGAGCAGTCATCTGGATTGGAGGGAATAAGCTGAGTCATGACTCCCTGAGGGAATGGAAGACATCCCTGGACACTTCTGTGGCTCCCGCGTTGCTCAGCTGTCACCCTGATCCCTGGGATGAGAATTGAGTTCTCAAAAGGAGTGGCCCTTGTGGTGATACTGTGTTCCCCAAAATATTGGGCACCCTCATAATCTTATCTGGGGTCAAAGAACAGAACAGCCACTAGATACAGAGCCCAGAAAATGGTGGCACACACACGCCTTGAATCCTAGCATTCCAGAGGTAGAAATCTGTCTGGATCTCTGTGAGTTCAAAGACACACTGGAAACAGCCGGGCATGGTGACAAGAGCCTTTAATCCCAGGAAGTGATGGCAGAAAGCAGAAAGGTATTTAAGGAGTGAGGACAAGGAACTAGGGCTGGTTAAGCTTTTAGACTTTTGAGCAGCAGTTCAGCTGAGATCCATTTGGATGAGGACTCAGAGGCTTCCAGTCTGAGGAAACAGGATCAGCTGAGGAATTGGCGAGGTGAGGAAGCTGTGGCTTGTTCTGCTTCTCTGATCTTCCAGTGTTCACCCCAATACCTGGCTCCAGGTTTGATTTTATTAATAAGACCTGTTAAGATTCGTGCTACAGGCCCTGCTCACCTTCATGGATATGGCCTGACTACAGTAGTTCTTATTTACTTTCATGTGGTTGGAAGGCACAAATCTGGTAATCCAGCTCTTTCTCCCTTCTCTACCTTTGGACATTGTTAAATCAAGCTTTATCTGAAGAGGCTCACCGATGTGGGGACTTACGCATGAATGAGGTTCCTGGCAGTGTTCACATCCCCATAATAATAATTTTTGTGTATGTCTCCATTGTAAAAAAAATTTTTTTTCGATTATAGTTGTGTTTCTCTCTTTTCTGTTACTGTAGCAAAATTCCCCAGACAATCAGCTTAAAAGGGAGAAAGGTTATTGGTCCCAGAAGCTTCAGCCTGTAGTAGATTTGAGCAACTGTTCTGGGTTGTAGTAAGGCAGAAGCTCATTATGGGAGCACGTGATAGGGAGCTGCTCACATCCTGGCAGTCAGAAACTAAAGGAGGGAGTCGAAGGGGCTGGGGTGTAATCAGTGGGAGAACTCTCCCCCAGGATGCACAGGACATGGTGGGAAGAGAAGGGAAGGGAAGGGGAGGGGAGGGGAGAGCAAAGGAGATTCTCACAGTCCTTTCAGATCACATGCCACTACACCCCACCACTGGAACACTTCCACTGTCTTCCAAGAGTGCACAGCCTTTGGCATGTGGGCCTTTGGGGCCATTCAAAGCCTGAAGCATAGTGCCAGCATTGGTTTATTTTTAGGCAAATATGCCTGCAAATCGGGCAGGAATTTTCTTTTCTTCTTAGCTCCTCCAGTGGCCAGCTCAGAAGGTGGTTTTCTGACCAGAAACAGAAGTTGGTTTATGCATGACTAAATCAGGGAATGGAGAATCGCTCCCTAAACGCTACAGAGTGAATTGAAGATCGTGGAACTGGCTTGAATCGGCCATTAACACGGTTGCCCTCTGTGGGGCCGTCTTACCCTGTGTGGGGCAGCTTTGATTTCTACAACACTGCTGGCATTCAGGATGTTGCTTCATCCAACTATCTTCCAATGGAGTGGCTATTATATTTCGAATGGAAAAACCGCTCTATCATTTCAAGTGATGGCGAAATAATAGAACAGATAATAACCTCAAATGCCAGACAGCATTATCCACATGGAACTTTACAGAAAGCAGTTCTACAAGATCCATTTGCAAAATACAGAAGGGAGAAAAATACTGTTTCAGACCCCTGACTGCCATGTGTCGTTTTAAAAAAGGATTCGTTTAATTTTGTTTTAGTGCATAGCTTGTGTTGCTCGCACGTATGTCCGTTCACTGTGGGCATGCAGTACCTGAAAAGGCCAGAAGAGGGCATCAGATCACCTGGAACTGGAGTTACAGATGGTTCTGGGTGTTGGGAATTGAACTCAGGTCCCCTGGAGGAGCAGTCAGTGCTCTTAACTGTTAAACCATCTCTCTAGCCCCATATATGCACTATTTTTTATAAAAACAAAGATATTTGCCACATAGCAGGATATGGCAAAGATCTGTCAGTCAGGAGAGAACAGTTTTTCAATTATATAAAATTGAATATCATTTTTTTCTTTAGTCAATTCTTGTTTAAGTAAGGTAAGGTGAAACAGGATCCTAATTAGTCTTAACAATAAAAACCCGGAGTCAGATATTAGGGGGAAAGCTGAAAGATCAGGGAAGCAGAGCAGCAGCCACTTAGAGACTTCTTACCTCTACGAAGTCTCAGACCAAATGTGGGGGATCCTGTCTCTACAAATCCTCAGACTGAAGGGGCCTGAGATCCTGTCTTCACCCTCCTTATATTCCTTTCTCTGTCTCTCAAGTGCTGGGATCAAAGACTTGAGCCTCCCAAGTGCTGGGATTAAAGGCATGCATCACCGCCTCCCTGCTCTGTTTCTATTTTAGACTGGATCGATCTCCTGTAGCTCAAGGTGGCCTTGAACTCCTGATCTTCCTGCTTCCTCCTCCCAAGTACTGGGATTAAAGGTGTGAGCCACCACTGCCTGGCCTCCATGGTTAATTAGTGGCTACCTCTGCCCTCTGATCTCCAGTCAAGATTTGTCAGAACACAAAAACAATATCATACAGCAGTAAGGTGGAAATCTGAAGGTTATTTGGGATTTGGGAAGGTCTGGACATTAGGCCATGGATCTATATACTTGTCTACATCAAGGGTAGAACTTGTAGGCTTCTGATTTTACTATTGAGATTGTGTGGGATGTATGTTACAGTTCCTCTCCCCTTTATGGGGCATGGGAGAATGTCTCAAGAGTCCCAGTGTGTGCCTGAAACTGTGGCTGGTACTGAACCCTATAACTTAGTGTCTTCCATCTTTAAGCACTTCCCATGCACTGTGCTGTACGCTTATCAGTTTGATATATTTTATCACTTCATACATTTATCAGTTTGTACATCAGCAAAAAAGAATACATTCTTCACCTTCTTTACAATTGCGTGGTTTGAAGATAGTCTCAGTATACAATCTTATCTAAATTGAGAAGTTTCACCCTTTTTGGCTTAAAGGACGCATTCTATGGCTTATCTTTGGCATACCCAAATTGCCACCATCTAATGTGTATCGCTAATGCACACGGGGTCATTTTATCAGAGAAAATAAAGTAATTTTTATCATAGAACATGAGGACATAAATACCTCAACACGGTGATGGTCTGTCTGATAATGGGGATGGTGCCTTGTGACTAATGAGCAGGTTAAATGCAGATGCATGGGGAAGGGAGGGTTCATGGCTATGTGGAAGATCTCATCTTCCTCAGAATGTTACAGTATGTAATTTACAATGTATGAATTGTATGTTTCTAGAATTTTCCATTTTAACAGGTTGACTATGGTCAAATGAAACCGTGGAAGCAAAGCCAGAACTAACAAGGAACTACTATGGTACAGCTACAGAACAAGAGTGGGTTATTTTGTTTGAAAGAAGTCCTTAGGCACGGAGGGTCCCTGGTCATCAGGCTCCTTTCTGCTTTGATGTCTTTAGCACTTGGCTTTAAGTTTGCCGTGTGGTGGTTCATCTTTGTTGCTGGAGGTCTGACCATCACTCCTGGAATCCAAAGACTTGTGAATGAGAGAGAAAAGGACTTTGCTTCCTGCTGAGTCATCTCTCTTTAAAGGACCTTCCTATACGCTCCCAGCCATTTACTTCTTAGTGACCACGACAAGCAGGGAGAGAAGCTAGAAATGCCATCTTTTGGCCATGCATGTTTGTGGCTTCAAATTTAATTAGACTTTGTTGTTGTTATCAGGACAGAAAAGATGCCTGTTGAAGAATAAACTGGTAGTATGTTCTGCTGAGTGAGTCCCACAGACCACAGTTAAAGATCAAAGCAAAGCTCAGCAAGGCTTCCTGAACCCAGGGCATGAACCAAGGCACTGCATGTAATGCCACCATCCTGATGCCAACACAGGCATGTGGGAGTACCTGTTAGAAGACAGGCAGGCTGCAGGTCTGTTGAAAACCCTCAGGGGGTTGTTAATCTTGGTGGATTGGCCAAAGTTCAAGGCCTGACCTTTATTAGGCAGGAAATGAGACTCGGGTTTTCACCCCCAGCAAATCAAAACTCAATTTGTGTCTTAAAACGAAACTCAAGGGTTAGTGAGATGACTTGCTCCCAAGTCTGATGACTCCTGCTTGATTCCTAAGGACCCACATAGCGGGTCCCTACTCCCCCAAAACTGTGTCTGACTTGACATAAGTACTGTAGCATGCATGCCCTTCTCCACAAATCATAAATATTTTAAAAAGAAGCACAAGTAACCCTCAACACGGGAGTAAAGTCGTCAATGTAGAAGAGCAAAAGGTTCACTAATCTGCAACAAGAAACAACTGGCAAAGAGATGAAAATGTTCACCAAAGTTCACCCAGGACACCACATCAGGTGAAACCAAATAAGCCAGTGAGTATGTAATGGAACCAGGCAAAACCAAAGATGGATCAGTAGATGTCCTCGTCCTCACTCCAGTCCTGGGGAAGACCTGCGGTCCTCAGCCTGTGCTAGCCCCCCTCTTCTTTACTTTACAGACTCTATCTCTACTTTACAGACTGAAGTGGAAGATTTAACTTCCAGAGAGCAGTTTAATTCTCATACTCCAACTTCTAAGGAAAAGCCACAGTGTAAACCCATATACTGACTTAGCAGGCTGATGCACAGACATGTACGGTTAAAACCAGAAAACGAATGTGATCCTTCCTCCCTGGGAGACCTTCTGAGTGATGTGCAGGGTTTGCAATTCAGTTAACTGATTGTTACCAGGCAAACTGGATCTCGGACCTGAGAGCCTGTCCTTTTTACTAACTAGTGTTTCGTTTCAGACAAGAAAGACGCCTGGGTCCACTGCTGTTATAAAACCAGAGACAGGATGGAATGGGGCAGCCTTAAAGGACCCACGTGGACCTGCTAGCCACCCCTTCCCTATAAGGGTCATAATCGATCCCCCTACTCAATGCGCAAAGCCCCCATTTCCTCTTAAAAAGGACCACGTCCTTTGTTTGGGTGAGCTGATGTTAGTATTAATATCAACGGTTGTGAGCTTTTTCTCCCAGCTTCTCCCTCTTCTCTGAGGGCAGGGGGAATAGCAGACAACGTGAGTCCTGTTCCCAGAGCCCATGGTGGGTGTCGCATAACCGTCTGTAACTCTGCCTCAGGGGGACCTGACCCCTGACCTGCACTCCCATGCACATACCCCACTCCTATAATAGAACATTAATTTTTTTTTTTTTTTTAAAGAATAAACTTCTGTTTGCTGTGTACCAGACTCTTCAGGGTTCTAAGGGAGAGAAAAAAAGAACACGGCTTCGGTCAGAAATTGGTAACAAATGACTCAGCAGAGAGCCCCGAAAGAAAGCAGCAGACAGATGGGTTTTGTCAACAGGAAGTCAAGGTGTTGGAGCTTAAGCTCTTGGTACTGCCTGCACAGCATGCTGAGGACTTGAGCTGCGTCTTAGCATTCTGAACCTTGGGAGACATCTGGATGCTTTGTCCTGAGACAGGTTGACCCCAGTGTCTTGCTCCCTCCTCTCCTGTGCGTCGGCTGTAGTCAAAACTAGGACTGCATTGAAGACCCACTTCAGGTTGGGTAACTGTGAACTTAAGTTCCTGAAAAGAAGCTGTGTCTGGCCGTGAACAAAAAAAAAAAAAAAAAACCCAACAAAACAAAACAAAACCTCCCAGAAGGAGCATCTGTGTCTGAGAGACTGATGGACTGGTTGGGATTACAGTACTGTGGAGAGACTGAAATGTTGTGGATTCAGAGGCTAGTTACTTTATCTTGGCCTATCTTAGCCTTCTGGAACAGCCATGCCTCACCCCACTCTGTATCTGAACTAACATCTCATGATAACAAATAAAAACCTTTTAGAATTTATTAACTTAGCAGAACACTAGCTTCTACCAATCCCAAAGCTAAGAATATCATGAGATAGCATCTTGGGCATATAAAATAGCTCCCCACCCCTCATCTTGTTATAACTACCTCTCTGGTGCACCCACCAACGTATTTTCAATTTGCCTTGATTTATGACTTTCTTTGTTCTGTAAAACTATAAATACTTCATGAAACTGCATTCACATTGGAACATGGAATTTGGGGTAACCTAAATCTGTGTTCCCGGGCCATGGTCGCTCATAACGGCTCCAGAATGAACTGTCTCTTGTTCCCTTTAAGAGGAGAGCTGTGGTTTTTCTGTAGATATATCTTAAATGATGAAATTTACTTTTCAAGTTCTGGAGTCTAGGAAATCCAAGATCAATTTGTTTTCTGGGGAAGGACCTCTTTCTGGCTTCCATATGGTCACCTTGTCACTGTGCCTCCATGTAGAGAGGGAAAATGAACTTACTGGTGTCCTTCTAACAAGAGCATTTGTCTCTCATTAGGCTTCTACCCTATGATCATATTTAACTCCGTTTACCTCCTTAGAGACTCTATCTCCAAATACAGCCACAGACAGGACATCGGCCCATGGATTTGAATTTGGAGTAATTTAGTTCACGGCAGTGTTGTTTCCCAAAGTCACAGCTAGATCCGAGGGAGAGCTTTGGGGAGCAGAAGAGGTCTTGAGTGAATGCATATAGAGTGGACGAAGTCTAGAGTTAGTGTGTATTGTTGACATGGGCACGGCCATGTCACGCAACAGTGTCTCAGACCAATGGGAATTTGGCCAGGCCTCCCCCAGGGTGAGGCTCAGAGCGACAGCCAAGCCTTCTGTTGGTCCAAGTGCAGAGGTTGGCAGTGTGTGCAAACACTAACAACCGAAGCCTCCTCCGCTTGGATGTTTAGTCCTAGAGACTGCTCACCTCCAGGGACCTCCCACGGAGCCCAGCCAAGCCTTCCTCCTGTGCTGTCCATCATGCACATGCTGAGGGTCGAAGCTGTTGCAGAGTTGGTGTGAGTCTATCACAGTGTGTGTAGCTAACCCAATCCCAGCTTTCTGGATATGTGTCTACCCTTCATTCCCTTACCACCCCAGGCAGGTTTCCAGGACCACACCGAAAATCTCAGCAGAGAGCTGTTAGATTGACCAAGGATGGCCTCCCTTTTATTGGATAGTTCCTAAAGCAATGAAGCTCTAAGCACTGGTCTCCATATCATTTCAGAATGAGCTGAGATTGTGAACACAGAGTTGGAAGGCTTCTGCTCCCTGCCCCTAGGCTGGATTCATGGCTTATCTACATCAGTATTGGTTTATTTTTTGAATTGTGTTTGGACTTAACTCGGTGTTAGTGCTGTCCACTTTACTGAGGCAGGGTGGACAAAAACAAGGCCATCTTTTACATCTGTGGTAAACTCACATGCCCCAGAAAAGGAAGTGGGAAGACTCCAAATTACTAGGCAAACTACTCTCCCCTGAAATCCTTGAGCACCTTTAAAATCTGAGTATTTGCTTCCAATTAGCTCCAAGCCTCCTTTTGAGACCATAGATAGAATCGTGTAGACGTTCAAAGACACACCCACCAAATTAAAACACTACACATTATTTTAGACTACGTTGGGGAAAACTTTGGTGCGTTTAGCAAAACGCTCCCTCCTGTAAAGGATGAAGGATGCCTTTGACAGTGGACAACCAATGGGCTTGTCACAATCACCATTGGTCCCTCTTCAGGGTTGCCAGCTCTGCCGTGGCTGTTGAAGGAAGCTTCGTCATTCCCAGTCTGTTCTGGTTTAAGGCGTTGTTAGGAGATGCTCGCAGCATGGAGCCTGAAGTAAAACACAACTCGAAGTTTTTAGGGCCAGCTTCCCAGAGTTTCATCAAGCGGCTAAGGGAAAATCACAGTCTTCTTGGTTATAGATTTATGATGATACAGTTTCAAGTTTTAGAGGTAGTAGATACAGGACTATTATTATTTTAATGATGAGACCAGAGAGTCTACAATGTTTCCTTTTATTATACAACATAGCCCGGTGTTTAACAATCAGTATTTTTCAATGCTCAATGCTTTTGGTGAATCTAGATGATATAAACTGGGATATCTAAAGACATTTGCTTCTGTGTTTCATTTTTAAAGCAGTTTCAGAATTTTACTTAGTTCACTTTTTAAATTTCTTGGGTCTTAAATCTGTGTGTGTGTGTGTGTGTGTGTGTGTGTGTGTGTGTGTGTGTGTGTGTGTGTGTGTGTTTGGTGTGTGTGTGTGTGTGTTGTACACCTGTGTACAGGTATGGACATGTGCACAGGAGCACAGAAGTCAGGGAAGGACCTCACTGGCCCTCTTTATCGCTCTCCACTTTTTTCCTGGGATAGGATCTGGAACTCACTGGTTTTTGTTTGTTTGTTCTGGGCTAGGCTGCTGGCCAGTAACCCCCACTGATCCTCCTGTCTCTGGCCCTCTGGTGCTGGGATTGCAGGCCCATAGGCTCTGGCTAGCTTTTATTTGTGTACCAGGGAACTCAGGTCCTCACCTATGCTCAGCAAGTGCTCCTACCCACTGAGCCATCTCCCAGCCCCTGTCGTCCTCCCTAGTACAGGGTGGTACTCATTCATGATTTCCAAGAACTATGACAAGAAACAGAAACAGACAAAAATCATCCATTTCTAAATGCATGCGAGAGACCTTGAAGGCGCCGTCTCCTAGAAACAAAATTCCTAGATGAGGTTAAAAGCGGCCCTCTTGAGCCGGAAGAAACTCCTTATTCCCCACCAGGGTCCTCCATTCAAATTAGAAATGTCACAAGTCTCATCAGTGAGTGTTGACAACCCAACACAGCTAAGGTCCTCCAGGGACTTGAACCTTGGTTATAAATCACTAGTTTACAATGCAGAATTTATATGTATGCTTTTTCAAAAAAAAAAAAATCCCTACCACTTAGTGTCATCTTCTTGTAAGATGTTATAAAGGTTACATATTACCAGTTTCTTCTAGATTTTCCAATTTATTAGAATCAGCTGATGTTTTTATTTTTATTTATTTTTTAGACAAGATCTTTCTTTGAGGTCCAGGCTGGCCTCAAACTCTTGCTCCTTTTGCTGAAGTGTGCCTTGTGCTGGGATTGTAGGCATGCGTCACCACGCCTGGCTAACTGACTTCCTTTAAAATTCTTCTGACTTTCAGGTCTACTTTTAAGTCCATTCAACCAGAATTTGGGGGCAAAAGGTCAATACAATCTGTATAACAAATAATCTCATGGTTTTAGACACTGATATAGTTAGTAGAGGTCTGGGAAACATGGCAGAGAATCCTCTTAAAGTTTTATTTTTATTGTCTCATTTCATATTCGTTTTTATTAGCATCTAAAAATCGCACAAATTTATGGGTCTCATGTGACATATGATGTTCAGATTGTCACAGTGTCCTTAAAAGGATCATGGAAGACAGTTCTGTCTAGTCTTAGTTTTGTACAAGAAACTTAATTTTATTTCCTTGACACCATAAGTCATATAACTTATTGTTCTTTCTGGGCCAAAGTGTGCACAAGGCCATATGAGAATCTTCCCAGCAAATGTTCGGACAGAAACTCACTGTAGAAGAGTGCCATGTGGGCACCTCTCCTCTCTTCCCTCCCTTCCCCTTCCCTCCTCTCTCTTGCTTTCATTTCCCCCTTTCTCCCCAATCATCTCCCACTGATTTTTAATTCTGTGTTTTGTTCTGTTGCAGGTATTTTACACATCTAACTAAACTCTTTCTGGAATGGAGTATGAAATGAATCAACAGTTACTACCCAAATATTTGTGTGTACCGTGGTGATAGTTTTTGCATTGAGCTTGTGTTTCTGTTTATTATTTTCACAATAGTACTAAAGTTCACAGACACTTAGAGCAGAGTGGTAGTTGGTAGGGGATGAGGAATGAGAAAAATGGGAGGTTATTCTTCACTGTGTATAAAGTTTCAATTTCCAGAATGAATAAACTCTGAAGATCTGTTATATTTGAGTATCTATAGTTGTTAATACTGTATCGTATAATTAAACACTCATTTAAAAAAGCATTTAACACATTGAAAGCACCTTAAAAGTTCTTACAATAACTAAAAGCATCCTAATAGCATGTGATGATTTGGCAGAAATCCCAACACGAGCATAGTTGGAGGAGGTACCATTATTGCCTCATGTAGACGCCTCATTGCCCTTTGAGGAGTATGGATGGAAGCAGGATGGATATTTGTGGTGATATTTTATTTGTGCTGAAATGTGGTGATACTTTACTTGTGCTTTAATAAATAAAGTTTGCCTGGAGATCAGAGGAACTAGCAAGCCATTTTAAGTAAACAAAGAAGTCAGGCAGTGGTAGCACACGCCCTTCATTCTATCACTTAGCAGGCAGGATCTCTGTGTGTTCAAGGCCACACTGGAAACAGAGCCAGGTGTGGTGACACACGCCTTTAATCCCAGTACCAACCATAGAGATCTGGAGGTCTGTACAGACAGGAAGTGACAGAGCTGGCCGGGAAGAGGAAGTGATGTAGCTAGACAGAGAGCAAATCAGATGGCAGAACAGCAAGGCCTATAAGCCTGGGTAGACAGGAAGTCGCTCTCTTTGGAAGCTGCAGAGTTGGTGAGATAAGGTTAGCTTGGGTTAGTCCTATTCCTCTGGTCTTTCTCTCTGGCTTTAACCCAAATTTCTGGCTCCCTGTTTTTTTATTTATTAAGACCATTTAGAAATTCATCTACAGATATTACTTGGAATCCATAAAGACAAAGTCAGACTCCCATGTTTTATTTAGAATGAAACCAACGTGGTAAAAACAAATCATTAATACACATGAAAAAGATCGTGGTTCCTTAACAAACTGAGTTCTTTTTTTGATTTTTTTTTATCTCAAATTCAGCCATTTATTTATTTACTGCTGTCTATAGACAGAGATAAACAAAGTGAGTTTTTAAGACACAGAAATATGCCCGAGCTGTCCCACCATCCTCCTACAGCCAGCGACATCTGCGGATGAAGTCCATCTTCGAGCACGTCCCCGAAAAAGAAGCAAGTGGCTGGCAGATACAAGAAAACCGTTTGCAATCTCACTTTGCTCTTGACGGGGCAAGCTTGCTTTTGATCCAACTCTGGTATTTCTTAGTCAAGAGGGTGTAGATTCCGGGCTTGTTGGCGATGCCGCATTTAAGGCCCCCAGAGACTATGGCATGGAAGACACCTTTGCAGACCAAGGGGCCCCCTGAATCTCCCTGGAAAAGGAAAACCAGCAGATGTTTAGTGAGCAGCTGCTGAGGTTTCCTAAATGCACTGTTGTTTTCTAGTGTTACTAACAGAGTCTTTGGTTTCTTTGTGACCCAGAGTACCCAGCATAGCCCCTTATTCAGAATAGGCCTCTGTGTCTGTCTGTCTGTCTGTCTATCCCCTTCTCTCTGTGTTTGCATCTCTGTCTATAACCATGGATTTGTCTCTCTGCCCATTTTATGCCTCTGTTCCCTCTGCCCTCTGTCTGTGTCAACTCCTCCCTTTGGGAATCAGTGGCTTCTGAGCTTTGCTAGTTAAAGAACAGGCAGACCTAGAGTTTGAAGTTATCCACTGAGATAAAATAAGCCTCGAAATTGTGATTGTCAGTTTGACATCAGTGGGCTTGGAATCAAATTGTTGTTGAGACCAGCAGAAAAGAAAAACGGAACACGGTAAACGGTGTGATGGGAGGAGCTGTGTTGCGCTTCCCGTCATCTTTTCCTTTTTTTTTTTTTTAATTTGTCACTAGCACACATTTGAAGATGACACAGGGTGTGTAACCACCTGCCCCCTGGGTGATTACACAGGACCCACTCTAACAAAGCACGGAACTGGATTCTGTCACAAGTGGAGCAGTCATAGAGGAGATGGTGTAGCCTTTTGGTCAAAGAGCTGGCTTTCAGCAGTGCCTGTCTTGGCTGCTGGTCACATGGCAAAGTGCAGGACCTTATCAGGGCTAGTTCGGGATGTTCACCTGGTTAGGAGGGTAGTGGTCTCGGGAAGTTCTGGAGGCTTAATGAACCGACCCAGTAAGGCTTACTCTAGTAGGGTGTGAGTATTAAACTCTTCTTTTTAAAAATTAGTAATCTGGGACCAGCAAGATCTAGCTCAGTGGGTAAAGGTGCTTGCCACCAGGTCTGATGGTCTGAGTTTCACCCCTAGGACCCACATGCTGGAAGGAAGAACTTCCCACAAGTTGTCCTCTGGCCTCTATGTGTGTGCTGTGGCATGCATTTATATGCCCAGACACATAGTAAGTAGATAAATAAACACAGTGTAAGAATAACTTAAAATTAGTACACCGTCTATGCTACTTATTAGTCATCTAAAATGTGTACCAAATGTTTTCTCGCCATCTCCATACACAAAGGATTCTGAAAGAGAACAATGGTTCCTTTTTGCTAGCCAGTCTATGGTCTGAGTGTTTGTGTCCCCTACATCTTGTGGAGCAGTCCAGTCTCCCAAGGGTTACCGGTTGAGGTAGGGATTTGTGAGGCCATGCAGCGGGATTTCTCCTGAATGGGGTTAAAGCCCTGATCAAAACAAACCCTAGAGACTCCCCACCTCTGCCAGGAAGTTAAAGAGACAATCTATGAAGCAGAATGCTCCCCTCATGAGACACCGATTTTACTACCCACCCTTATCTGGACGTTCCAACTCCCAGAACAGTGAAAAACAAATTTTTGTAGGCTTTAAGCCATGCAGCTGATGGCATTTTGTCTTAGAAGTCCACGTTGTTTAAGAAACGTATGCCGTACTTCTGAGTTTCTGGCACATGAACCTTTCAGTCCCCTCTAATGATCGCTTTAAAAGATGGTCCTTTCGGGGGGTCAGTTATCTTCTGCTTGTGACCTCCGGGCTGGTAGACTTTCTAAGGATGGTATCGCCGCCCTTCAGTGGACACCCGTAAAGATACAGTCTGTTGTCTGATGAACAAGCATTTAATGAAAGCAGCTTAAATGCTGGAGAAGCTCACATTAGTAGATACAGAAGAGTAGAGGACGCTACAGGAGTGGACAGTGAATTTTCAGAATCGTGGTGCCCTCCTATTCTCCATGCCCCCTCGCCCCTACCCGGGATCAGAAAATGCCAAAGTGACTGCAGTTCAGTGGTCACCATAGTCAGAGATACCGCTTTGAATGAGGATGCTTACCTGGCACGAATCCTTTTGGCCTTTGGCATCTCCTGCACATATCATGTCCCTGGTTATAACAGGGTTGCGGTTGTAATAGCCTTGGCTGTTGCAACGCTTTCTGCTTATGATGCTAACAGTGACTTCTTGCAGGGTATCAGAGGATTTTAACAGATCTGGGTTGGTGGCTCCCCAGCCAGTCACCTGGCATTTGGTTCCATCTCTAAAATAGTTTTTGGATCTCAGTTGAAGCAGTTTGACATGCTTGTTGAGTTCTGCAGCAGTGTGAAGCTGAAAGATAAAAAAAAAAAAAAAAAAAAAAAAAAAAAGAGTAAATTATTCCTCCCCAGTGGTTCCTGCAATTAGACCCCATTTGACTGTGCATTGGATGTGTGGTCCCTCTGCCTCAGGAAGGCGTCTCTTCCTCTCGAATGTACATTGATGGTGTGCAGCTGCATTTTTTGGCTATTGTTTTATCTGAATGTGCTTTCCATTCTCCATGGAGCTCACTGGTGTTTGGGAACGGGAACATATACAGAGTAGGAGTTCCACCCAGTCTTGAGCAAACTGGCCTTTGCCCTGTATTGGATGGTTTTCTGTGGAACGCCATGTATAGGTCATGACTTTGCGGGCTGGGCTGCTTCCTGCTGGATAGGGCCCTTGAGTACGGTCTAGACTACATTTGGACTGGACAAAGTATGGTCTAGACTAAGTTGTAGCTTCTTTCTGATTCCCTGAGGTCACTTGGTTGGCTCGGTGACATAAACGACTGTGGTAGTTTTCAGTCACTAATGGGAAAAGCATTTGGGGGAAAAGCATTTCCTGTGGATCCTTGGGGCTGCTGACATGTTGCTCTTCTGCATAGTGAACAGTACTGTTGATTTCTCTCATATAAACATAGCTCTAATGCATTTGTGGCTTTTGTTTTTCTTTCAGGGGAGTACGTGAGCTAACGTGAGCCTTCATAGACTATCACAGTTACCTCAAACATGGGGAGGGTGCTACCAGAATGCTTTCATGTAGTTAATTAACTGAGTGATCCTGTATGCAAATATTGAAGAGACCGAGGGAGGCAAATCCACTCACCTTTATTAGCATGATATCGTGTGATGAGTAACCTGATGGAGATCTTGAGAATGGGATGAATTTTTTAATCTCGAATGTTTGTTTCATGGGCTCATTCTTTGAAAGAGAATGTGCTCCTAAAACCACGGTGGGAGAGTGACCTCTGGGAAACCTACAAGAGCAAAGAAACCGGAGGTAACACAATGATGTCCAAACCCACCAGTCAGAGCGAGAGATGATGGACGTCACATGCATGAAAGTCCAAGGAGAGACTCCAAGGAGACCTTCGTAGGGCCAGGTGGAGCGATGGAGGCCCTAGTGAATCTCATCATGAGTCACTGGCCTCTCTGTCAGTGTGCTTCCTTTCTAGACCTGTTACATCTTTTTTTTTTGTTTTTTTTTTTTGTTTTTTTTTTTTGTTTTTTGAGACAGGGTTTCTCTGTGTAGCTCTGGCTGTCCTGGATCTCGCTTTGTAGACCAGGCTGGCCTTGAACTCACAGAGATCCACCTAGCCCTGCCTCCCAAGTGCTGGGATTAAAAGCATGCACCACCACCACCCGGCCGAGCTGTTGCATCTTTCCAACAATGATAGGGGTTTAAATGAATAAGGTGAGGACTCGGCTACCCACTGGCTTATCTGTCTAGGGAGATTCATTTTAGGAGGCATGGGCCTATTACATATCAACCAAATATACATGAGTACATTCATAGCCAGTGATGGAAATAGAAATGATTTTGTTTGGGGGGAGTTTCGGCTGCATGTTGGAACCATTTGTATTGTACAGATATTTCCTGTTGTAGTGTATTTATGAAAGCCATTTCAAATAATTTTTTAGAACAAGGATGTGCTAAAAATGACCTAGAGATGTAGCTCAGTCGTAGAGAGCTGCACACACACACACACACACACACACACACACACACACACACAACCAAACCAACAACAAAAACAAGGAAAAAAGAACAAAGAAGAGGAAGAAATATATGTCAGTGCAGTTCCCATCATGGGAGGCAGAGGCAGGATTATTACAAACTGGGTTCCATAGAAAAGTCTTAAAAACCAAAAAAAGAACTGTACTTATATAAAACTCCAACTTTTCTACTGGAAAATGAGATCAAGGCAGGATATAACAGAAACACATACACGTATACACACGGATTTGTGTTCTTAAAAATCGAAAAGGGCACAGGAGTGTAAAGCGAATAGAAGGAGAATGTGCACGTGACCGCAGCGGGGAGAGTCTGCTTGTGGCCGACCTGTGACTGCCTGGAATCACTGCTCAGTTTCTACCCAAAGAGCTTATTTTGGGAATTCCAGCCCTATGTGTTGAAAAGTTTGCCTATTTCGAAATCAGAATGCAGATGGAATTTCTCAGGGGATTGGATTCGATTTCTTAGGACTGATTCAAATTCAAATCCAACATGCCCACTAAACCCAAACCTCTGGAGGGCGAGGAGGATACAAGGTCCCCCAGGATCACCACTCCAACAGCAAAGTGGGTGTGTCTGTAAACAGTTCTCCCAAGGACAACTGTGAGGAACAAACACCTCCCGGGAAGGAAGGTAGACGCCGGAGAAGGGCGAAGGCTGAGATTTCTAGTGCTCATTCATTTTTTCACCCAGTTCCTCCACTAGCTACGGACTTCTAAATGTTTTCATTATTTTTCTCTCCACTGCCACAGGCTAATAAACGCATGCAGATCAATGTGCTCTCTGCATTTTCAATTGCAATCTGTCCCATCACGGTCAAGTTTTCTGCTCAGGGAGTAAATGAAATTGCCTGAGTTCTAGGATTCTACCTCTTTAAAATCTTTTTCTTAAAGCGCGTGCGCGCGAGCGCGCGCGCGCACGCACGCGCACACACACACACACACACACACACACACACACACACACACACGTTGTGTGTCTATGTCCTGTGGTGTGTGCGTGGAGGTCAGAGAACAACTTTCAGGAGTCAGCTCTCTCCTTCCACCGTGTGGGTCCCAGGGATAGAATTCAGGGGCTCGGGCTTGCTAAGTGCCTTTACTTATTAAGTGGTCTCACTGGACTCCATCTTTTTATATGAGTCTAGATCTGAATTCACACAGAAGAGAAGTGGTAATACCAGGGCCATTCATTTGCACACCACAGGGCTTTTCTAAGAGCGGCCTGAAGCATCTGGAGGTACTTGTATGCAGTTTCCTGAGTCCCGCCCAGACTGCCCTGTAATGGAATTACATGCGGAGTAGAATCACGGCATTGCCTGTAACACATTTCTTTTCCTTCACAGTCTGCCGAAGATGGCAGTCAATACTGCCTCAGTGGAGCCCAACAGTGCCTTCCTCAGTTTTAAAGTCACTGGGCTGCATGTTCCTCCTCAGTCCTCTAACTGGTTCAAAGTGACCCATCTCAACATAGAGGACACTGGACCCAAACTCAGGGTTCATGACCCAAGTCTAGTGCTCTTCCCTGGACTCTTTGGCCTTGTAGCAAGATCCCCCAGCATCTTGCTTCTTGGGCCAGCCCATCTTGATGCTAAGCAAGATGCTTAGACCCGCTCCTGAGGTCTGGCATCAAAGGCAGGGTTCCTATTTCTTGGACTTCCTCTTGGCTCGGACAGAGAGAAGTTGCTGGCTGTTAAGAAGCGAAATATTCCCAGTCCCATCCCATCCACACTAGTGAGCCATCGTGTCTATTGCTTGGTTATTACCATGGCAGGGCTGCATGACAAATGACAATATAGCAATACTCGATAACGTGTGCTAAGGTCGTGTGTTCTGTGCTATGCTTTTCATTTGCTCCCTTCACTGAAGCAGCAGCAGCTTAGTGAGGTGGGCGTGAAGATGATTCCCATTTTACAGACAAGGAAGCTGAGGTTCCGGTAAATTAAACCTAAGAATGTATTAGGTGGAGGCTCTGGGCTGTACATCCAGGCAGGATTAGAACTTGGGGTTTGGGCTGGGGAATGTCACTCAGTGGTAGTAGTAGAGCACTTACCTAGCAGGCACAGGCCTCGGGTTCAATTCCCCAGCACCCCCCAAAAACAAAACAAAAACCAGTTGCCTTGGTTTGCCTTGGGAGCTCGATGGAGTACAGTGTGTGAAGGAGGCCGTGGAGGGTTCCGTTTGATAGCTTGCTTAGGCAGGTGAGAGGGAGGGGCGTAGGGAGGGAGGAGAGTGGATAACAGGCAAGAGTTTTGCTTCTGATAATTGAAAACATTGAAAAGTGCACAATGCAAGAGTATTTTTTTTTTAAATGTATTTCCTTGACTTTTCTTTCTTTGTAGACAGGCTCTTGCTAGGTATTTCAGGCTAGTCTCAAACTAGCGGTCCTCCTGCCCCAGCCTTCAGAGTGCCACCATACCTGGCATCCATTTCCTTTTCTAGCTGATGGGATAACTGCCAAGGCACTAAGGAGGAACGGAGTAGATGTGTGGAGAGAGCGAGCGAGAGCCTTCCTCCCAAATTTGGCTCACTTTGTCACTGTGTTGAAAGGGAGGGCTGGTTTAGTAAACTGTTCCCTCAGGATCCTTGTGAGCACATTTGTGGGAAGCCACCATTGAACTGTTCCACAAATATTTTGAATTTCATAAGGCTTAATATTTTTCCAAGCACTGATCTGCCTACATTTTTACACCCAAATGTCCCCTGGAGGAAATTCAATCCACATATTTCAGAGTCGTTTATATGCCAGCCATTTAAAATGATATTTAGCAAGAACTTTTTAAAAAAACTCTAAGACCTTTTTCTCTTTTTGTTATTTTTTTTCGAGACAGGGTTTCCATGTAGTTTTGGTGCCTGTTCTGGATCTTGCTCTGTAGCCCAGGCTGGCCTCGAACTCACAGATCTGCCTGGCTCTGCCTCCCGAATGCTGGGATTAAAGGCATGCGCCACTGCCGCCTGGCTCTAAGACCTTTTTTTTAAAACTCCAAGACCTCTCTTCAGTTCTCTCTCCTCTCCTCCCTTCCCTCCCTCCATCTCCCCCTTTCCCTCCTATTATTATTATTATTATTATTATTATTATTATTATTATTATTATTATTATTTTAAACAATCTCCTCCCTCCAATTTGGGATATACTTCTCTTGAGTTAAATCCATTAGGCAAATTTTAAAACTTTGAACATTATCTACCTTCCTGCTGGGATTTCTCACACCATGCACCTTGTTTCACGTTTAATCCCCAACCCAAATCCTCTACTTGGCTTCCCTTTCCCACCAGCATTTATCGAACATTTATATATTCAGCTCCTTGTCTGATGAGCCTGAGTGAGCCCTGTAAGCATAGTTGGAGAGGCGCAAACTTCGCCTTGAATGAAATTCTCTAGTGATGTGGGAAGCAGGACAGAAGTGAGGGGGTACATGGCTGAGTAAGGATATGAAATAGGATTCCAGCAACTTGCTCTTTAGAAATGGAAGCGGTGTCTTTCTGCCATTTTCAGGCTCTGGATCTTCCGACATGGTTCCATTAAAATCTGGCAACCAGACCATATCCCCAAAGCAGGGAGAATCAAGTCAGTTCAGTTGTTCTGTTTGATGCTGTAGATGTCTAGAGAGCAAGCCTTGGAAGCTATGGGGTTTTTGTTGTTGTTTGTTTGTTTGTTTGTTTTTGTTTTTAGACAGTGTGTATCTATTCCTGGCTGATCTGGAGCTCAGTATGTAGACCAGTCTGGCCTTGAACTCACACAGATATGCTTGCCTGCCTCTGCCTCCTGAGTGCTGGGATAAAAAGCGTGCGCCACCATGCCCAGCTAACTTTTTTTTAAAAATTAGATTTATCCACTTTATTTTATGTGTGAGTGTTGTGCTTGTGTGTATGTCTGTGTACCACACGCAAGCCTGGTACCTGCAGAGGTCAGAAGAGGGCACTGGACTCCTGGCACTAGAGTTGACCGATAGTTGTGAACCACCCCGTGGGTGCTAGGAATCAAACTCTGATTCTCTGCAAGAGCAACAAGTGTTCTTAAGCACTGAGCCATTTCTCCAGCCCCTAAGACATGTTCTTAAGTGAAGAGCTGTACTGTTAGAAGGAAAAGAGGTGATTGGGGGATCCAGGCAAGAAGCTTAAAGAAGCAAGTATGCAAACAGAAAAAACAAAATCAGAAAACTCAAGAAGACACCATCAGCTCTCTACTGCCTGTCTTCGCAGCATCCCAAGACAGATTTTATGCTTCATCTTAAGCTGAAAGCGACCTGGGGGGTTGCCATCCATGGTCAGAAAAGCTTCCCTTTAAATATTCCCACCCCCACTGCTGTTTGTCACTTTTTATAAACCCTCTCTCTGTAATTGTTTTCTGCCCAGGGAAGCTGCTGTCTCTTTTTGTTGTGATTCCCAAAGTATGGGCCTCAGATGTCTAGGGTAAAGCATAAAGCTGAAGAACTAAAGGATCTGTCAATCCATTGTCAATACATACACTGACAGTGTCGTCTGCAATTTATCTGCACTTACTAAATATGTCAAAGATTCTGAAACACCTAAATAAAAACACCAGTTCTGAAAAACCCAATGAAACAGGCAGGATACAGTAACCTATCCTTGTGCAGAGACTTCCTTTCAGCAATTTCAGTTGCTTGTGGGCCACTGAGCATTACATGGAACATTCCAGAGACAAACATGTTGAACATTACGTGGATCATTCCAGAGACAAACAATACACACATTCTAAATAACTTACTAGAGCAGATTGTTTTAATTGTTCTCTTTCATCACTGTTGTTAATCTCGCTGCACTTAGTTCATTGATGAAACTTTATCCTATGTGTGTTGCTCTTCCCAGTCACAGAGAACCTCATACATGGAAAAGCATGAGGGACTCACCAGTCGTAGCAGTGGGCCGCTGTCAGCACCCACTGTGGATGGATCAGGACTCCTCCACAAATATGACTGCCGCGGTACTGGATGGAAGCCATAAACGGCCTGGAGTGTGGCTGTACTTCTCTCCCTCCAATAATTTCAGTATGGAAACCTGTAACAGAGTGAGCCGAAAGACTTCACGTGATCCAGCAACGGCAAACTAATTCTCCTGATAGCAAGCACCATTATCACTAGACTCTTTTCCAAGACCAATAAAACAGCAACGCTACCCAATAGTTCGTTACTATACTTTTCCCGGTCAGCAGTTGTATAAGCTGACACAGGTAACAGGAAAATACTGTTTACAGTGTAACAATGCAATCGCTAGAAATTCACTCACATGTGGCAGGAGATACTTACACTCTGAGGACATGTAAACTCCCGCTGTCAGGAAAAACAGAGCAAATGAAGAAAGCCTCATAATTATGGGGCTTCAGCGTTGAGCACGGATGAACTACTTGGTTCTGTGGCTGATGAAGAGGATTCTGAAGATGGGTGGTTGTTTCTTCTCTCTTCCTTTCTTTGATTTTGGTTATTGTTCTTACAAGTTTCTCACCTCAGTGCTCCCGAGGTTAGAGTTTTCACACCCAAGTTTACAAAGTATCTATCAGCTTGGGGAGTTTCAGGTCTGTGCTGCCAGAGTGCAGTGAAGAACTCATTTCTGGATGAGTGCTTGTGGTACAAATGGTGAAAGAATAAAAAGAACCCAAGCCGTAAGACCCCTGTGAGTCGTGGACAGTTCAAAGATAGGCCTTGCTATAGAGCAGTGTTCTCAACCTGTGGGTCACAGCCCCCTTGAGGTGGCATATTAGATATTTACATTAGGATTCATAACAGTAGCAAAATGACACTTATGAAGTATCAGTGAAATAATTTTATGGTTGGGGGGGTCACCACAGCATGAGGAACTGTATTAAAGGGTCGCAGTGTTAGGAAGGTTGAGAACCACTGCTCTAAAGCAATACTTACGTTTTTCCTGGCATGAAATGGTGCCTCCCAAGCTTAATGCATCTCACTTTTCATTTGTGTGTAGATTTATGATGGAGAGATATGGAACCTTGCACAGATCCTTAGTGGCTTTATTGGTGTGGCTTAGTTGCTGCCTGGATACCATCCAGAGAAACCCATATGTTTCACAGCAAGCACATTCCTTGTCTTGCCATTTTCTTTAAATGTGACCAGGTTTGGTTAAATTTTAGTTACATTTTTTTGTAGGTTTAATAATGTAATTAAAGGAGAATATTGGCAACACATTTTTTATTCAAACTCTCTTTGACTCAATTTTAATTGAAAATGACCACATGTTTATCCAGGGACTTAATAATGTCTTTTAAAAGTCAAGGACTATATTTCGTCATTCTTCCCAGGAACAGACGACAATGCAGTGCCAGGCCTTTTAATGGACCTTCTCTTGATCGGACTCAGGATTCTGCAGGATTCTGTCTACACTGAATATGCAAGTACATACAGTGTAAAGTAGGTACGAATACACGTAGATAGACTAGGCATGAGAGCCCCAATATTTTCCAGAAACACTTACCAAAACTTGCATAACTTTTAGTTTAATTTTTTTTTAAGATTTATGAAATCTGTCTTCTATATTTAAAAAAGAATTAAAACCAAAACTGTCATGCTTGGTAGATGGCAAGAGAATCCTATAAAATTGTCTTTCTTTGGCAAGAAAAATAGGAATAATAATATTATCTGTTATATAGCATAATTTAATGATATGCAAATTGAATATCTTAAGTTATTTCTAAAATTCTCTTTACACGATCATTTGTGTCTTCATTTCTATATCTGTGAGGCAGGCAGGGCAGCAATTAGACTTTGGCTACAATTGAAGAGATAAGCTCAGAGTGGTTCATCGGCCCAAGTCCACAGCGTTGGAGCTGAGCCAGATCTCATGGCTCACCTGCAGTAACTTGGATGTTTATAAGAATATGTCAGACCACAGCACGGGGTAGGTAGTGTCCCATTTTCCTTTTACAGGGATGCAGCCACAGCAAAGCTGTCCAAATACGGAACAAAACAAACCACTCAAACTCAGAGCGGCGACTTCCTGTTAATGAGGGCAAAAGGTGCCACACTGGGCGCTAACTTGAGAAAACCCACAGACTTACCTGACGGAACCTGTTAGCACCTTCTAAGTGTCCCATGAACTGTCAAATGGTCTCTGTTACCGCTCACGTTCTCTCAATAGATAGATCCCTTGTGTGCCATTTTCCCAAGTTGCCAGGCAGGCATGGTCTTATCTGTTCTAACAGGTAATGAATGGTGCTGGGAGCTGAAGATGAGTGATATGTAACAGTGATTTGAATGTAAAGAAGAAGTAGACTGTAAAGGACAGTTTCAGTATGGCGTGGTTGAAACATCTCTTCCAGCTTACTTCCCTGTAGTCAGAACTCACAACTGCAGAGCTTTTCTTGAAGATGGCTAAACATTTTCAGCTGCGTTTCTATGGAGGTGGCTGCCCTTCATCTTGTTTTATGGACGGAGGAGCTGAAGCTGAGATTGTCTAGATCACCCAGCTGGCAGATGGCTCCTAAACCCTTATGTACTGGCTTCAGACTTCACGTTTCCTTCAACTGGACTGCACTGTCTGCCCTGCTCCCTCTGAGACGCCCCTGGCTTAGACACTTCAGGAGGCAGGCTGGCCGTGCAGAAAGGAAAAAGGATTTAGCTTTGCACACCGCAATTAGACATGGGTGAGATTTAGTTCAATTGAGAAGAGAGGCTCATAGCTCTTTCTTGTAGTTGACCTGGAAAATTCTGAGAATTGCGTTGGTTTATAAGAATGAGTTTCTGGGTTTTGGCTTGTGAAGCCTGTCCTAGTTAATAGACTCATTTGTTATTATATTTGGGATCCTGGGTTTGAAGATAGTGGACTGTGTAACAGGATGAACTGGGTCATCTCATTGATTTCTGGGTGTTGGTTTTTGCTCTGTTGAGTCTGCTGCGGGGAGAGCTGTGTTTGCTTTGGATGCCTTTTACAGCAGCTGTACTAGTCTGAGCAAGTGCACCGTGCTCAGCCTGGGACCGGCTCCTCACGTCGAAGCCGGGCCTTGTGGTTCTCTGCTGTGTTGTTGAGCTGTCCCTGTGAGCTGCGTTGAGAGATGTTTTTGACACTCCTGTATTTTAGGAGAAGCTGATAGACCAGCTGTCCTGAGGCTCTCAAGGCCATACATCTGATTGTCCCTCTGGGGCTGTCTTTCATAGGCCAGACACCTGTATGCAGACTCACGAGCCACACTCTTCAGGGACTGAGTCATTTAAAGTGTGGCTGGCAAATTTGTGCCAGTCTGAGACCTGTTTATGATTCATTAGGGGATAGACAAGGACAGAAACTGAAAATGAGCATTTGGAAAATTACAGCAATTCAATGTGGCTCTATATTAATTTTTAATGAAACATAATTTGTTCCATGTAATAAAAAGTTAGGCATGTCTTTTTTTTTTTTTTTGGTTTTTCGAGACAGGGTTTCTCTGTGTAGCTTTGCGCCTTTCCTGGTACTCGCTTTGGAGACCAGGCTGGCCTCGAACTCACAGAGATCCGCCTGGCTCTGCCTCCCGAGTGCTGGGATTAAAGGCGTGCGCCACCATCGCCCGGCTAGGCATGTCTTTTATATGCCTTTGCTATTTGGTTAATTGTTCTATTCATTTGTATTGGATAGAAGTGTTAGTCCATGATGGACTAAAAGTAAAAATAAGTTCGCACACAAACACTCATGCATGTACTCGTGCGCGCGCGTGCACCCCCCCCCCCCCCCCCCCCACACACACACGGCCTTCCCCAGTGTAGGAAGCACAAAAAAGCTTTGAAGACTGGACTCTGGAGTCCATGAGTGCCCAACTGTTTTCCTTTCTGTGCCTTTTGCAAAGCTGATTTAAAAAAAAAAAATTGTTTTACTTTTGATTCTGTGAATTTGTATCTGTCTATGTGAGAGGTATATGCATGTGAATGCAGGTGCTAGAGGAGTCATAAGAGGGCGCTGGATGCCCTGGAGCTCGAGTTACAGGTGGTTAGGAGTCACCTAATGTGGGTGCTGGGAACTGAACTTGGGCACCCTGGGAGAGCAGAAAGCACCCCTAAGTGTTGAGCCATCTCTGGAGCCCCATTTAAAAAATTACTTTAAATTACATTTATTTATTTATTTAGTTATTTATTTATTTACTTATTTGTTTATTAAGGTGTGTGTGTGTGTGTGTGTGTGTGTGTGTGTGTGTGTGTGTGTGTGTTTGTGGCCACATGTGTGCCATAGTACATGTGTGGAGATCAGAGGACATCTTGTGGGAGCTGATTCTCTCCTTCCACCGTGTGGACCCAGAGGTTGAACCCTTGTTGTCAGAATTGGTAACAAGAAGCTTTACCCACGGATTCGTTTGCACCCCGCCCCCCCCCCCCCCCCCAGTTCAGCTTCTTTTGAAAGTCTTTCTCATCACTAAGGTGTTCAAGACTTTGGAGCCCTCCCCAGCCCCAGATGCCTGAGATTAGCACTTGGTAGTATTTTACCAAGTCCCTCTCTTCGAGCCGACTGTGTTGGGGGGGTTTGATTTCTGTCTGGTAACAGTTTAACTAATTTGATAAGTGAATCTGCTAGCAATTATGGTGAAACTATTTGGCCATTGGGGTTGGGAAGAACATTGGGGTGCTGTATTGTAATATGATGTTCAAAGGTCCTAAGAATGTGCACACCCTGTAGCAGGTGACAACCACCTCACTCCCCCGGGGCTCTTAAAGTGAATGGCCTTAAGAACCATTGCACAAAGAAAAAAGAAAACAAACAAAAAACGAGGGCGCCCTTAGCGTCAGCGCTACACTTTAGCATCAATCAGTGCAGAGAAGCGGGAGACTGGATTCGGGCTTCTTCCTAAGTTGTTAGATGTGAACACTTCAGAAGACTGCTGTGTGCCCTCTCTGGGACAGCGATGGTGAGGAAGGTGGGACCCAAATTAACTTGTTTTACCTTTCTCTACTTCAACTTTTAATCAGAACACATTTTGCATCATTAATTATCTTTATTTAACATCAAGAATTATTTTTGAATACACCACCACTGAGTTAGGAAACACAAGGAACAGTTTAACACCTTCCGGTTTCAGCCGTTTCCAAGTCACTTATGAACTCATTGTGAGGAGGAGCACTGCTTTGAGGTCTTGGCTTAAGCAGAGCCACAGGCAAACACCTCCAGGACCCGGCAACATCCGGTGTCTGCTGGAATGGCCTGCCTGGGTGTCCACCATCTCCCTGGTTCCTTCAAGCTGCTGTTCTGTGATTCCTCTTTCTGCTCCTCTTCAGGGTGGCCTTGGATTCCATTGTCTGAGTTCAAATGTTATGGGAGAGATGGGGAAAGTCCCACAGAGGGTGGTCCCTATGATGTCACTGGACCCAAGGCAGGTCACTCACACTGTCTGCAATGTTTTTCCTAAAAGATTTACACATGTGAGAATCCTGTCAGGCGGGATGACTGCCAAAGCAAGGTCAACAGCCTTGACCTCTCATCCAAACTCTGGTTTTACTGGAACACAGGCCTTGCACAGAGGAAGGTGAACAGGGTTTGAGCATAACAGGGTGTTAGGAAGAAAACTAGGGTCAATATGTACGAAAAATTAAAGGGAAGAGTACATGGGGAAGGACTTCATGACATAAACCAGAAGAACATGTCGTACCCTTAGAGTCACACATAAGTGTAGCTCTCACCCCTCATCAACAAAGCTTCTTCTTCTTCTTCTTCTTCTTCTTCTTCTTCTTCTTCTTCTTCTTCTTCTTCTTCTCCTCCTCCTCCTCCTCCTCCTCCTCCTCCTCCTCCTCCTCCTCCTCCTCCTCCTCCTCTTCTTTTTACACCAGGTGGAAATCATTACAGAAAGCTACAACTGATCAAAAAGCAGAGAACAACTGCCAGTCCCAGGTGATCCATCTACAACAACTGCTGCTCCCAAGGCTCAGGGAACATGTTGGAACAGGGAGTAGAAAGATTGTAAGAGCCAGAGGACCAGGAAGTCTGTTGTGAGATTGCGTCTTCTATAGATGATAAGGAAGCTACATGCTGAAATCTCAACAATATATCTTCCTAAGCAAGACCCAAACAGTGCCAACACCAGTTGACGTGCCAACGCAGATGAGGGAAATCTCACAAGGTTCCACGCCTAGATAAAGAGAAATTAACAACTCCAGAGAGAGGGAGAATTAGTTTTCCTAGGGATGACTCCCCTAATTGGTTATCCAGTACAAAATGGTCATGCCTAAAACGTATACGTATGAGCAACAGCAAATGAACTCAGCATATTGTAATTATATATTTATTCTATATGTATATAAATTATATATATATAAAGGAAAAATAGGCCATGAATTTGAGAGGGCATAAGGCAGGTATGGAAAGGGGTGGAGGGATGATAGAGAGGGGGAAATTATGTAAATATATATGAGATTTGAAAATTAATGTAATCAAAAAAAACAAAAGAAAGCAGAGGCAGTAAGGGAAAGGAAAGGAATAAACACATTATTAAGGAAACAAAGAAACAATCCATCAAATATGGCAGAGCTTATAATGAATCAGTCCACTTATATTTGAACAGCTCAGACCCTGTGAGATACATCCCATGTCAAATATGCTAACATTTTATAATAGAAACAGGTCTAGTGAAAGGAATGAGTCTATCACTGAAAGCTATTGAACTGTTTTTTCAAATGATTTCATAACAAATTCAGAGGAGGCAGAGTAATAGGTATTTTAAGGTGATAATCAAGTTCATCACCAAGGGAAGCATAGTAATTACTATGGTCAAGCCAGAACTCAATAAGTATTATTTATTCATTAGTTCAATTTTCGTGATTTTCAATGGGGATTAATCAATCTAGAAATTTCCATACAATTCTAATTATGGTAGGCAGAGTTGGGGTATGTAGTTTGGTGAGAGAGCAGTTGTCTAAGTATGATGGACATACATTTCCCAAGGCTACTGATTAGCTAAATAATGAAAATGTATGTGTGAGTACACACACACAGGTTAGCTGTGCATGCACAAACACACAGGCTAGTCTTCCTCTTTCTTTTTCCTCCGGAATCTGGAATTACATATATGTGCCACAACATCTAGCCCTATCTTATTCCTTATCACAGGTAATTCTTGAAGCAAACATTTTCTATGAGGGAATTGACTCATTATAAATCTTAGGTAATTTTACTTACATAAATTAAAAATAATGTTTAAGAAAAAAGGCATAAAATAAACCATATATGAATCAAAAAATACCATAATCAATATTCAATACTGATAGAATATTTATTATTTGAGTGGAGAATATATACTCTTATTAACAGCCTTAATATATAGAAAGACCTTATGAATCAATTCAAGCAGATTTCATATTTGCAAGACTTAAAGTCTGATATAGAAAGGACACGACTATAAGTACTGACAGAAAGCCCACAGGCTGAGAGAGGGAGAGAGAGGGAGGGAGAGAGAGAGAGAGAGAGAGAGAGAGAGAGAGAGAGAGAGAGAGAGGGAGGGAGCACTAGAAGCAGAGTCTGTGATACCCTCATTACTCTGACAACTCACTGGATTGCATCATTAGTACAATTCTAATATCTATTTAAAATTTGAACTCTGTGAACCCGTTTTCCAATGATGACTTTCTCAATTCCCCTCTTCTCTCTAAAACCCAGACTCTACACTTTCTGTTCTCACAGAATTTCAAATCATGTTCCTTTGCTATTTAGCGAAGTCCACAATGAGCCCCCTTTATGCATTTCACCTCATTTTACTCTACACAGTCATTTTAACACGATCCACACTTCAGCCTGAAGCTTCCCCATCCTCTGAACCTTCTACCTGGAGCTGCCTAATTCTACATCCTTTCTCCATTTCCTTCTCAGATCTTAGGTTAAAGAACATGGCTGCAAAAACAAAAACAAAAACATAGGCCTATCTTATTAGGCTGACAGCAAGGCAATCATTGTACTATAGATTTTCTTTTTCCTGGCTGGAGAGATGGCTGCTGTGGGATGTCTTTCTGTACGCTGTGAATGTGTGTTGCTCTCATTGGTTGATAAATAAAGCTGTTTGGCCAATGACGAAGCAGAGTAAGGTTAGGCGGTACATTCAAACTGAAGACGGAGACGGAGAAGAGTGGAGTCAGGGAGGCGCCAGTCCTCCACCCAATGAGCAGCAAGGTGCCAGCAGACCAGTAACACCATGGATGTGTGGCAACATATAGATTAATAGAAATGAGCTAATTTAAGATGAAAGAGCTAGCTAGCAAGAGCCATGGGCCTTACAGTTTGTAATTAATATAAGCCTCTGTGTGTTTACTTGGGACTGAGTGTCTTTGAGACTGGGCGTGGCGGGGGTAGGAGTGGGGAGGAAGGACACAGGAAAACTGACTAGAGATGGCTCAGCAGTTAAGAGTATTTACTGCTCATGCAGAAGACCTGAGTTCAATTCCCAGAACCCACTTTGGATGGCTCACAAGTCTATAACTCTAGCTCTAGGGGATCCATCACCTTCTCCTGGCCACTGTGGAAACATTTACATCTAACATGTATGCATGCACATGCCTCCCCAAATAAAAAATTTTAAAGTAAATATGTGACCCACCTTTTGCTGGAGAAAATTTATTTGACTCTAGGTCATGAAGTAAGTATATAAAAACCAAACACTTACTGATAATGAATCTCAAAAAAATATTTTAAAACAATTATTTGACATACTTAGGATTAAACCATTGAAGACAAAAGAACAATATATTAATGAGACTAATGAAGTTATCTATGTCTACATAGAGAATTCAGTAGTGGCTGAATATTTGATATGAGCATCTTTAATGTTTTTTGGAGTTGTAGATAGTTTAATTTTTAAATTTTCAATATTGAGATGGCCATTTCACATAAACATGTTGTATAAGTTGACATTAGTATGTTTAGGGATAATCTAGAAATTGCTGGAAATTCTATCCTAATCTCAAGCCAAAATTAATTGATGTTTTTATGGAACTCAAGTCAGAAACTCAAGCAGCAATTGTTTTTTCAAGCAGCAATTTTTACAACCAAGCGTCTTGACATGATACATTCTAAAGATAGACTAATTTCATACTTAAATACTGGGGGATTACACTATTTGTCTCCCTGAACAAAGGCTGTCTCACAGTGGAAAAGCCAAGAATCTGGTAGGTGTTCATCCCACAAACTGGATGTCTTAGACATCCCAACTTGGTTTTTGAGTCCTGGAGGATCCAACAACCTGCAACGACCAAAAATAAAACAAAACAAACAACAAACACAACAACAAAATAATAGCAACCTAAAAAATC